>NC_134267.1:13807451-14148872 GCF_031893055.1 Leptodactylus fuscus | reverse complement strand
CACGTCTTCAGCTCTTCCGTCATGTTCTGTTCCTTTCTCTCCGGCTTTCTTCATATGGTCAATACTCATTAATTGTTCATATAAATACATACAGATTGTGCCAGCGACTTATTATCCGTAACCTCAGCGCAGTCACTCGGCAGCGCGGCCGCGGCTCCTTGCATGCAGTTATTCCTTCTCCTTCCTCCGGGGAATAAAGCCTATTATAGTCGTGATTGTGTTTTTGCAGCCCAGACAATGAACAACCCCGTTAGCGGAAGTTATTAGATTATTACCTAACCTTACCCGAGAATCGCCCGGTGACAGCTCTGCCGGGGATCCACTTTATATCCCTGCTTATATCATACAGAAAATGGGCTCTAACCTGAGATTTCATGTATTTGATGGTGTTTTTGGGACTATCATATCGAGGACCATCCTTAGGATAGATCAGTCCAACACCTGACATCCCCTCCGATCGGCAGTTTGAAATGTTTGCAGCGCTTGGGTAAGCTCCAATTCCTCTTCCAAGGCCAATGGCATTACGTCCATTGTTGCAGCTCAGTCCCATTCAAATGAATAGAGCTGAACTGTAATACCAAGCACAGCCACGATTTAATGTATGGCGCTGTGCTTGGTAACCAAAGACCATAGCTGATCTGTAAGGCTCCCACTGATCTGATATTGGATGACCTATCATATCATAGTTCTGGAGAATCCCTTTAAGACAAGCATCAGAGCGAGCGTGACCAGCACACAAAGGGTCGAAAAGGGGTGTGTCCTCAGTAATAGAGGCGTGGCTCTTTTCACAATTTTTTTTTTCATGTACCATTCTCCTGGACATCCATCCGAAAATGTTGGCGATGCTGTGACAGTACACAGGTGACCAGAACTAACATCAACATAGAGCTCTGTGGTGCCGTATTTCAGGCCATTAGACCCATGATCAAAATGGGATTTGTGGCCATATTGTGGACATTATACTACTATTGAATTAGACCTTAATGTACAAGTCTTTGCTTTTAATCTGTCTTCAGCCACTTACAACCAATCCCTGCTTATATATTGTTGTCACGCCCTTTGCTGGGTGCTTGAACAATAAGGTTCCTAGCCAGCTAAACTTGCTGTATCTGGCTTAACATGATATGTTATGATATGGCTTGCGCTCAACTACATACTTGTCCCTGCCCATCCAGTTGTCCATGTCTGACCTTGGTTAGAACCTGACCTCAGATCCTTTGCCTCCTGCCCTGACCTCCTGCTTGTACCTGGCCATTCTCTTGCATAACTCCTCGCGTCTTTTGGGCCACTGAACTGCTACCAATGCAAGTATTTGGCCGTCACCCCACAGAGAAGTCCAGAATCCTATAGCTTAGGCAATGGCCTCAGAGGTGACCCAAAGCCAAGCCAGTTTGGTAGCACAGTAGGTCCACAACCTGCTGGCTGTGATATCATGGTGTGGAGACCATAATGTGGACATCGACCAGCTAAATTCTTCACATACCTTCACCTTTTGTTTCCTGACCTTGTACGTAGGGGCCAAGTGATTGATTCCTCTTCCACACCCTTCTTGGAAATTTGTAGGGCGTCCTTCACAGGTTTATACCACCAGATAGCATCATAGATGGACAAGCCAGCAGTGGATCCAGTCTCTTCATGGCCCGATACTAGTCACCTGGTCTGACTCTGTGCTGTGTACGTGTATATGTCTTCTATTTAAGATTACTTACACTTGAGAAAGGGCTGTTGGCCTGAAACGCGTTGTGTATCAATAAAGAAGTAATCCTGTTACCTTTGGGTGAGTGCAATTCTTTAGCCTAATCTTTGGAGGGCGCTGGTCTGTACTGCATCATCTCTGGTACGTACGTCGCTGCTGCCGCTGGCTGAACATCGATATGATTTGTTGACATCGCACCTCCACCTGCTCTCCGATGGGTGATTGACTCCTCTGCGCAGCCCACGAGAAGCAGCCGACAGCCAATTCCCCAAGGATTATATGCTCTAAACGAGACCTAATAACTTCATTAACATGAATACAGATGAGAGGTCTGGCCTGCATATATCATTTGTATGCAAATTGGTAAAATATGATAATTTAGCAATAGAATTGTAGCCGGATAAAAGACATGTAAAAATGTCTGCTGCGTCCGCAGATGTCGATTCTTCCCATCATTTCCTTTAATTATATTTTACTTACTGTAAACAACCTGAAATTTCCCATTTATTAATATAAAATAGCTATTACCGGGCGCAAAAATAACATCAAAAACAGACACTCTGCTCTGGAAAAGCTCCAAATTGGAACAAAATCATCACATTTGGGCCATTTTCTCCAGAATATCTCCACAATGCTCCACAATGTATCCACCACAGTCCTGGATGATCTTCCTATAACCTGTCAGGGTGTCCCAACAATCAGAGATCAGATCAATCTCATAGATTCAGGGAGTGATACAAAATAAGGAAATAAGCTTTACCCAATTCTTGCCCCCCACAGTTCCTTTTGTGAATCTCTGCCTCCATTGCCAAGATATTGCTGTTTTTGCAGATGAGCTCTTTGGAACAGCGGTAACACCCTCATTGTTGGGGTGATATATTCTGGTGACACTAACTTATCTATCTGCAGGGCTGGGGTGATATGCTGGTCCTGGTGACACTAACCTATCTATCTGCAGGGCTGGGGTGATATGCTGGGTCTGGTGACAGTAACCTATCTATCTGCAGGGCTGGGGTGATATGCTGGTCCTGGTGACAGTAACCTATCTATCTGCAGGGCTGGGGTGATATGCTGGGTCTGGTGACAGTAACCTATCTATCTGCAGGGCTGGGGTGATATACTGGGTTCTGGTGACAGTAACCTATCTATCTGCAGGGCTGGGGTGATATGCTGGTTCTGGTGACACTAACCTATCTATCTGCAGGGCTGGGGTGATATGCTGGTTCTGGTGACAGTAACCTATCTATCTGCAGGGCTGGGGCGATATGCTGGTTCTGGTGACACTAACCTATCTATCTGCAGGACTGGGGCGATATGCTGGGTCTGGTGACAGTAACCTATCTATCTGCAGGGCTGGGGTGATATGCTGGTTCTGGTGACAGTAACCTATCTATCTGCAGGACTGGGGTGATATGCTGGGTCTGGTGACAGTAACCTATCTATCTGCAGGGCTGGGGTGATATGCTGGTTCTGGTGACAGTAACCTATCTATCTGCAGGACTGGGGTGATATGCTGGGTCTGGTGACACTAACCTATCTATCTGCAGGACTGGGGCGATATGCTGGGTCTGGTGACAGTAACCTATCTATCTGCAGGGCTGGGGTGATATGCTGGTTCTGGTGACAGTAACCTATCTATCTGCAGGACTGGGGTGATATGCTGGGTCTGGTGACAGTAACCTATCTATCTGCAGGGCTGGGGTGATATGCTGGTTCTGGTGACAGTAACCTATCTATCTGCAGGGCTGGGGTGATATGCTGGTTCTGGTGACACTAACCTATCTATCTGCAGGGCTGGGGTGATATGCTAGTTCTGGTGACAGTAACCTATCTATCTGCAGGGCTGGGGTGATATGCTGGTTCTGGTGACAGTAACCTATCTATCTGCAGGACTGGGGTGATATGCTGGGTCTGGTGACAGTAACCTATCTATCTGCAGGGCTGGGGTGATATGCTGGTTCTGGTGACACTAACCTATCTATCTGCAGGACTGGGGTGATATGCTGGGTCTGGTGACAGTAACCTATCTATCTGCAGGGCTGGGGTGATATGCTGGTTCTGGTGACAGTAACCTATCTATCTGCAGGGCTGGGGTGATATGCTGGTTCTGGTGACAGTAACCTATCTATCTGCAGGGCTGGGGTGATATGCTGGTTCTGGTGACAGTAACCTATCTATCTGCAGGACTGGGGATGAGGAAGATGATGATTAAATGGGTTGGGAAACAGGGCAACTTGCTCTTAAAAAAAGCGCCACACCTGTTTCCATTTTCCTGGTTGCTACCTACTTTGTAAACAAGAGCTTACGATTTGGTGGCCACGTAGTTCCGGCAGACTTGGCAGATTCTATAATACAGATGGGACTTCAGGGTCTTTTTCAACCTCTTGTGAGATCTTCTGGCTCAGAGAGTTGGAATTTTGTTTTTGATCCTTGTCTTTTTGGGGAACTCTTGCAGTAGACTTGATGTTTGTGCACCTTCTTTAGTAGCAGTTCAGTGACCAAACGAAACGCCATCTCTTGTACCATTATGGGCCTTTAGAAGGTAGGGGCTACTGGCTGAAGTGATTCTCAAGGACAATACCAATGGGAATCCCCAAAAATCCTTGCATCAGTGATGACTATTTTACCGTATCTCCAGGTCTGTGATCTTCCATTTACTCGGCGTATCTGAGGACAGTGTTAGCTCGTTCTTTTATAAGCTTTGCACTTTAGGTTTATTGCTCCTGTAAAAGCTCTTCATAGGATTCTGAGGAATCTACAATACCTTGGGCCGGCTCCTAATAGGAAACATGACACGTAAGCTACAATCTAACGACCGGAGAAATTCATTAATGGCGGGCACAGATGGCCATTTCCTGGGCCATTTGGGAAATAAATTTTAGTTCAATAAACAAGAGAAGTCATCCCTGTGGTCTCCAACAGGCTCACGTCATGTATCTGATTGCAAAAACATGGCTATGGTAGCTGAGTGCGCAAAAAGTGCTTTTTTACAGTACCTTATAGGAGAGAGTATAAAATGTACATCAACCTATCGTAATTTGTACCTGGGCAAAAAAATATAAAAAAACATTCAAGGGTATTTACCTTTACCCTTAGTAAGATGCAGGAGCTTGTACAGGTATAATTCTATTGAACAAAATGGAAACCAGTGATGTCCCCTGTGTGAAACTCATCCAAGAAAGTAACTGGTACAGATTTCCTTCTGGAGATCCGCAGGGGCGGGGCTTAATATGGTTCTTTTCTGTTCAGGCTTTGTTGCCACCTGACAAGATTTCACACAGACCCCATTGTAGTCTATGGGGCCCATGTGCTTTCACTGCACACCGCTTGGCAATGCATTTGGTATTCCGTTCGGCGGGGATACCAAATGGATTACCAAATGCAGATGTGAATGAGGGGTGAGAGAACAAAAAGATCAGACATGTGTTTATCAGAAGACCTGATCCTTCTCTTCTTCAACATTCTAGGAGTTTAGCCAACAGTAATCTAACGTGTATGGCTGGTTCTATCATGAGATACAACCAGTAACATTATTGGTGTACCCTGTAAGTGACAACTATAAAGAAGATGATTTAAATTCGTAGGTTTTACATCTGTGATATATTGTCGAAACGATAGATTGACCAACCTTACTTCTGTTTTTCAGATAGTGTTCCGGAAAATTAGTGATGTGAAACGAGAAGAAGAAGAATGGATGAAAAGTAAAAACGAAGCCCCTCTGATCCTCCCACCAGACCATCCAGTCCGACGACTGTTTCAAAGATTCCGTCAGCAGAAGGAGGCTCGTCTGGCAGCAGAACGAGGAGTGAGAGACCCCAATGACCGCGATCTAGAGAAAGGCAACATACTGGTGGAACATTCTGCTCGCAACACGATAAAAGCCAGCCTTGTCACCGTCACCGAAAGCCCCGCAACTCCAGTATCTTTCCAAGCGGCGTCAACCTCTGGCGTATCCGACCGAGCTAAGCTCCATGCTCCGGTCTCTGAAGCCACCGGGAGTAAAGTGGCCGGGGAGTTGGTGAAAAGGAAAGGGTGGGCAAGGTTTAGAGATGCGTGTGGGAAAGGGGAGGATTGGAACAAAGTAGCTAAAGCCGAGTCTATGGAGATATTACCTGACAGAACTAAACCGTCAGGGGAGGCCACGTTAAAGAAGACAGATTCCTGTGACAGTGGCATCACAAAAAGTGATTTACGTTTAGACAGCGTTGGGGAGACCAAGAGCCCCCAGGATCGAAGTCCTGTGCAGGCCGAAGTCAAACACACGTTTTATCCCATTCCAGAACAGACTCTGCAAGCTACAGTGTTAGAGGTCAAGCATGAGTTAAAGGAAGACATTAAAGCTTTGAATACAAAGATCACAAATATCGAAAAACAGCTTGCCGAAATCCTACGAATATTAGCGTCAAGAAGGTGCTCGCAGTCACCACAAGAGATCTTTGAGATATCTCGGCCCCAATCTCCAGAATCCGAAAGAGATATATTTGGATCCAGCTAGAAGAACCTGAAGACGTTCGAGTCATTGTCATAGTGCCCAGCCCTCCATGTTTCAAGCACTGCCTGCGACAGGGTTTTCTAAAGTGGGTATAAGGATATCCAACCTTCTACGAGATGGGCAAACACGAACTACGTCTTCAAGGTGGGCTCTACCAGCCGTCTATGTTAGGACGTGGTTGGCATTGATTCCTTCCGTCTCTGGATGGACTTGCTGAATAGTAGATTTACATGAATTTTACACATATCATGAGAAACCAGGAGAAGAAGATGAGATCGGAGACACAGATGATGGCGGTTGTATTTCCTCAACCCCAAGGATAGGATTAAGGATTACTGACTTTACGACCGGATGAGAAGAGAGGGGCCGACGCACCTTTATATTGAATATTGGGAAGTCGTTTTATGATATTTCTTCCCAGAAAGCATGCCTTATGTAACTGATTTTCACCCTTGTCCAGTTGGAGAGACGGACAAGACGGCCTGTAGGACTGTATGAAACATCTTTCATTGCCGCGGCCTTTCTAAAAAGCTTGCAAATCCACCCACTGAATGTCACAATATATAGACAACATTGTGCTTCGTAGGTTCTTTCATGGGGCTTTTCATAGAACAGGAAGGTATAAAAAGCGGGGAAATTCGGATATATATAATATATATTTTTATAGATTCCCTTCTGCTTTACGGGAGAAAGATACGAGAAGTTATGGAAGAAACTGTAAGCGTTTTAGGGTTATGAAGTGCAGTACTTTCTTGCACCCAGCAGATGTCGCTGTTTTTTTTTCTTGAATGTTTATTGAGACTGGGAAACACAGTAGAATTTTTAGCAATAGCATACAGCGCCACCTGCGGATTAGAAAGTACTAAACGAATCTCATAGCAGATCAGGACATTATAAATGACGAGTCTTCCAGTGTGCTACCATTGTGTAATTATTTCTTGATAAGATTTGACTGATTATGACGACTTTTATCGAATAGAGTTACGAGTGAGCATGAGATAACTTTGGTATGAGCCCCAGGGATCCAGCTCATATATTGTGCAAGTGTTGTTCTATTCAAGGAACACTCCGGGCAAACCGTATACATTATTTTAAGCCAAGTGTAGCTCCTAGGGGGTGGAGCATGATTCAAATACAATCAAGCACCGCCCCCGCGGATCCTAAACTAGAGATTACACAGTATACAGCATTGCCTGGAGTGTTCCCGTACCAGTTTTGCCTGGAGTGTTTCTTTCTACTTCAATACTTCCCCGTGCGGTTGCTTCAGCTTTTATATTTGCGATATATTGTGACATTCAGGCTATATTTTTATGATACACCTTCATTAACTTTTCTGAAAAGATGCTTATATTTTGATATCTTCTGTTCCTAATTTAATGCACATAGCTAGGCCTCATTTATCAAGGCTGCCAACAAGACCAACATGGCAGCCAATCAGAGCATTGGTTTTTAATCTGATTGCTAAGAGCAACAATGCCTTGTTTGTCTTTTCGGCAGTTTTGCTAAATGTTTCACTGCTTAGTACATATCCAGAGGTGTCTATATTTGTCATATACAGTATATAGTAGAGATATATTACATATCAACCACGATATTTTCTCCGTCCTATAATCTGGAGCCCCACTGGTTGGTGATGATAGAATACCACTAAAATAGTCAATAAAATAGTATAACCTATTGTTCTAGAGCAGCGGTCCGCAGCCCGGGGTCTATGATGGTGGCGATACTACAACTCCCGGTATGCTAGGAGTTGCAGATTCCCCAAAGCTGAAGGGCCCCAGGTTGGGCGCCAAGCTCTCTACAGAATTTTTTATCAGGGATAAAATACGTGTTTTGCACAGATTGAAGTAGCCGGTACTGTAAGATATTAATCATTACACAAAGCATCTGACCTGACAACATAGTGTGACAAATCGCAAGACGGAGACAGAAAGTTCTACTTTATATAAATGGTTTCCGTTGTCCGATCCAGCTGCAGGGATGTGAGCGACGACACGACAAATGTGGCGCCTCATTGTGTTTGGCAAGTGGTTTTCTCTTACTGGGGAGAGAAGCTTTACCCGTTGGCTTTCAATCAATGGAATTACTTTTCTTTGACATCTGCTCCTTCCCTCTCCAGAAGACCATTTTGTATTTCCTCGGAATAACGATTTCTATTAGCTGATGGCGCCCTCCACGATATCGCACCCAAGAAGGCTTCCGCCCGCAGAGGTTTTCATTCAGGTCTCCTCTGTCCTAAGTCATTTACCGGTAGATTAATGCAAACGTTACGGCCACAGGTGACACAGGGGTCGGCTACTGAAAGGGTTTATTGGCTCATCCGTTATTTTATGGATATTCTTTTATTTATAGAATTGTCAGAATTTAAGAATATACCAAAGATCACCAAAGTCATCGTCACCACTATAAGATGGACAAAGATCAGATTATTTATCTATTCATCTATTATCTATTTTTCTCTCTTTCTATCTTTTATCCACCCATCATGCATAGTATCTATCTATCTATCTATCTATCTATCTATCTATCTATCTCCTATCTATCTATCTATCTATCTATCTATCTATCTATCTATCATCTATCTATCTATCTATCTATCTTCTATCTATCTATCTATCTATCTATCTATCTCCTATCTATCTATCTATCTATCTATCTATCTATCTATCTCCTATCTATCTATCTATCTATCTATCTATCTATCTAGTATCTATCTATCTATCTATCTATCTATCTATCTTCTATCTCCTATCTATCTATCTATCTATCTATCTATCTATCTATCTATCTATCTATCTATCTATCTATCTATCTACCTATCTTATCTATTTATCCATCTATCTATCTCCTGTCTATCTATCTATCTATCTATCTATCTATCTATCTATCTATCTATCTATCTATCTATCTATCTATCATCTCTATCTCCTATCTATCTATCTATCTATCTATCTATCTATCTATCTATCTATCTATCTATCATCTCTATCTCCTATCTATCTATCTATCTATCTATCTATCTATCTATCTATCTCCTATCTATCTATCTATCTATCTATCTATCTCCTATCTATCTATCTCCTATCTATCTATCTATCTATCTATCTATCTATCTCCTATCTATCTATCTATCTATCTCCTATCTATCTATCTATCTATCTATCTATCTATCTATCTCTCTATCTATCTCCTATCTATCTATCTCCTATCTATCTATCTATCTATCTATCTATCTATCTATCTATCTCCTATCTATCTATCTCCTATCTATCTATCTATCTATCTATCTATCTCCTATCTATCTATCTCCTATCTATCTATCTATCTATCTATCTATCTATCTATCTCCTATCTATCTATCTATCTATCTATCTATCTATCTATCTATCCTTCTATCTATCTATCTTTTTATCCAAAAACTGTGATAAAGGGGTTAAAGCTCTTAGCCAATCACAAGAGACATACAAGGTCAATAAACGACATCCAGTCTCATTTCTTTGTATGCAACCAGATACAACAACCCATTGGATTTGGATCAGACTAATAGCTGAGTTGACATATTGGTTCCTAGACCTTGTTCGAGTCACTTTATATATTTGTGCATCAGGCACCAAAAATTAGATTGTAAGCTCTATGGGGCAGGGATTCACTGTGCCTGAAAATATTTTGTTACCGCACTATTCAAGAGTAAATCTATTGTTGAGACTGTATATAGCTGTATATGTCCTGTATATATGTGTATGGCTCTATATTTCTGTAGGGAGGAGATGATCTATTGAGGTTTCTGGCCAGTCCGAGCTCGCAATATGCCGTATTTAGTGCAGGGACTTTAAGTGGCTTTTTATGAAATACCAAACTGATATTTTGTGTGCTGTTGCGGCAGCGTGTATCACGTCCCGGAATGTTCTGTCTCATTTTCATGTCTTTTTATTGAAGTTTAGAAGACTTGAATATTACGCCTTTGTATCGTTACGCCCTTGGTCCTGTTTGTGTGTGGTATTCGGGTCTTGTCTTGATGATTGTATTTTCCTGTATGTGTGTTACTCTTTACAGTCCAGTCATTGGGTGGTTGATCTGGAAGATGCCCAAAACATTTAGAATTCTTTTTTTTCTCCAAAAATTTTTGTCTCCATTTGATAGATTCTTAGACCGTAGATGGATTTGTGTGGACGTCTGAAGCTGGTAACCAAGTCATAAGGAGCATTTGCCCCAAGGTCGAGTCCTTACCATAGGGTGTTAATGGAAGTGGTGGAGACCGTAGATGTACAATTTTTGGCGCTCTAACTCCTATTAGGTTCATCCTAAGCCTCATCGGAATCATGGCTGTTTGTAATGGAGGCCATTGACTTACAAGGGGTCTGTTGGAGTTTTTTGTGATGTTGGTTGACATGATGGCGAGAATAGCTCTGCATGTTGTTGGCGTAATACCAACAGAGCCTCCAGTGTGTACATAGCCTTAGTTATATTACACCATACTATGAGTGACGGCCCCGTTCAGTTGTATATACATGTGACATCCATCAGCCGCCCCTTACATTTTGCCTCCTTAGGCACTCCTCAATAGGTTACTTTTTGGAAGGAGCCTTGTCTAATGTTTATGTCTTCTATGTGACCTCCTAACGAAGCAGTGAAAGCAATAAGCAAGTGATAATAATTCTAATGAATAATGTCATTGAAAGTGTACAGAGATTAGACTCATCTCTACAATAGGCCCCTGACACATTACATAGAAGAGTTCTGGTGGTAGAAGATCTCGTGGCCCAGGTTATGGGCACTGACAACGCTACACACCTGACTCCATGCTATACACTTGGCACTTCAAGCTATACTGTCCACAACCAAGTATAAGAAGTCAAAATCTTAAGAATGAATTAAACCAGTCACCTCCCCCAAGGAGCATGGAACTGGGCAGGGAGGTGGTTCCTGCCGCCATCTTGGAGAACTAAGCCCAGATCTTCTGTGGATGTCGGCTTGTCCAATCCATCTGTCTCTCTATGTAAGCTCTTTGGAGCAATGACCACACCCTCGTTGCTCCATGGAGCTCATTGCCTTGTTGAAAGAATATGTGGTACCTTTGGTAACAAAGGCTGCGATTTACAAGGGGAGAACACTTTTAGATAGGTTAGGGTCATCTGAATCAATCTGGGTTGATACTGGGGTCTGGTGACACACTCCCTTTAAAGAGGACCTCTTCCAACTGCAACTCTTTGCATCCTTCATTAGGTGCTTCTCTACAGATTCTGGAAAAATTGGAATGTTTTCTCTAGCGCCCGCCATTCTAGAGCAATCATTCAGCACAATTATACTCTCTGCGCTCCCTGTCTTCGGGCTTGTTCACTCAGGGCACAGAATGGCGTTTTTGGTCCTGATTTTGACGCGGGAAGCTGCATCAGAATAGGACCAAAATGTGCCTGCCGTTACTGTCGCGGATTCCGACAGTCGCTTCCCGCTCTGGAGTAGGCCCAAATGAATGAGTCTAGTGCGCAGGGTGCTGCCATGAGGCGAACGCTGGGACTGAATCAGCCATGGAATTAGCCTGAAGAAGGGCAGCAGAACTGTGCTGAAATAGAAATGATTGCTCTGGATCGGTGGGGGCTAGAGAAAAAATCCCAGCTGCATCAGACTCAGTAGAGATGCTCCTATTGGAGGATGCAATGAGTTGGATTTGGTGGTGGACACCTTTAAACCCCAAATTACCTTTAAGATGACTTTAAGGGATTATTTATTATTTCATTATTACAGCGGATGTTGGGTCTTTAAAGGTATAGTGACTGGGCCTCTGCTGTACAGCGGAGACCCGTAGCTAATGCCCGCGATCAGTGAACTTTGATCGCGGGGGAATTGTAAGCCAAGACCAACAAGTGTAAAATTGCCCCCTAGGGCCGATATCCACCAGGCCGGTATTTTCCCGCACAGCGAGATCACGAGAGCCGTCCTGTTACTGAAGACTGCCGAACCTGTCATAGTAATACAGCTAATAATAGCTAAGTAGTGAAAGTCCCATAAACTGCACTACACTTGTATTACAGTCAATGGTTCGAGCCCCCTAGTGGGACTAACAAAATATTTAAAAGGAAACTAAATAAAGTTTTTTAAAATATTAAAAAAATTAAAAAAAAATTCAAATCCCCCCTTTTCCCTAGATTTGAAATAATAAAAATATACAGATCCGTTTCTTAAAATACCCGGTCTACAAACATATAAAAATATTGCCCCATAGCGGGAATAAAATCGAAAGACGCAAACCGCCGTTTTCTCACTATTTCACCATGAAAATTAGAATAAAAAGAGCGATCAATACATCAGATAGTCCCCAAAATGGAATGACTAAAGAGTACATGTGGCCCTGCAAAAATAGACGCCTCATGCATCCCCGTGCACGGAAGTTATAGAGGTCAGAAAATGGCAATTTCAAGAAGATTTTTTTTTTTTGCCAAGATTTGGACTTTTTTAAGGGGTTAAAATTGGAGATGAGCGAGTACTACTAGCTGTTCGAAGTTAAGATTTGATGCAGAACCAGCGTTGAATGGCAGAATTCTATATATTGCCAATCAACGCTGGTTCTTCTCCTACCTTTAGAAGTCTTCTCCGTGCAGCTTCCCCGCGGCGTCTTCTGGCTCTGAATTCACTCTGCCAGTCATCGGGCCTGGGCAGAGCCGACTGTGCATATCCGATTGTAGTGCTTGCATGCGCAGTCAGCTCTGCCCAGGCCCAATGCCTAGCAGAGTGAATTCAAGGCCGGAAGAGGACACGGGGACGCTGCGCAGGGAGAAGAATCCAGCCCGACCCTCACTCATGCACTTGGTAAGTAGAATTTGATTGAATGTTGCCTACCCCTGAAACGAGCATTTCCCCCCATAGACTATAATAGGGTTCGAAACCCATTCAAACAGTGAGCGGCTGTTCAAATCGGATTTCGAACCCCGAACATTTTAGTGTTCGCTCATCTCTAGTTAAAACATAAAAAAAAAAACTACGTAAATTTGGTATCCCTGGAATCGTACCGACCCATAGAATACAGGGGACAGGTCATTTTGGCCGCATAGTGAACGCCATAAAAACAAAGCCATAAAAAAGTTGCATAAACGCAGATTTTCTCTAATTCCTCCCCGTTCTGAATTTCTTTCCAGCTTCCCAGTACATTGTAGAGAATAATAAATGAAGCCATCATGAAGGAGAATTTGTCCCACAAACTTTAAGCCCTCCTATGGCTCTGAGAACTGAGAAGTTATTTTGGTTTGGTAGGTGAAAATCGGTGGGAAGGGATAAAAATCCCGACCAAAAAGACCGCTATCCACTCAGGAGATTTTTCCGGGAGCCATTTCTTCCTGCTCTCGGAAGATGCTCATTCTTCAGGCGGAGTTACCTCGTGATTTGGCCTGAAGACACTCCCTCCTCCCGACTAGGTCCACTCATTGGGCCTAATCCGGAGCGGAGTGCGCGGCTGGATGCTGGTGCGGTGCACCGGCTTTCAGTCGCAGCTACCCGGCTTTTGGACCGGAACGTGAAGCGGCTTCCGGACCAAAAAACCCGGTGTGAACTTAGTCTTAAGCATTTTAAGGACACATTAAAAGTATGATTCCATTTCCCGCCTTTCCAGCCGCCACCTGGCATTGAGTCGCTCGTTCTGTTTCGCCGCTCACTATCACTTTTGATTAATTCACTTCTAAACTTAATAACACCTTAAAAATGTCAAAAATAAATGCCCGCCTATCAATTACACCCCGCCATACTCCTCGCGGTCCGCAGTCTCGCATCGTGCCGCTCTCAGAAGACATAAATTTCAGCGGAAAGACTTTTTTGCAATAAAAACGCGGTGTTTTGCCTTAAGATTCTCGGTGAGTGATGGGATCAAGTCTGATTCATCTACTGAGTTCTTGAAAAACAGTCTCAGTATTCCCAGTCACCGCCTGAGGTAAAACTAGTTCTTTAGGAATAAGAATGTCAAAATCTTTTGAAAAATGACGGAACGCGGAAAGTAATTTCATCTACGTATAATTTTATTTTCCTTAGTTGATAGTTGAGATAGAATTATGTTGTTTTAAAGCCGAGACGACATCAATTCAGACGACAGAAGTGATTAGAGCTCTCGGCTGATGTCTTATATTTCTGGATTTTCTTAGTCAAATATAATAAGAGTCAATGTCTTTGGCCCCGCGTAATAAACCCCGTATAGCGGACGTTACATCTTCTATTGATACATCCTGAAGTGTCTTCATAGTCCTGTTATGTATCAAGATGGCAGTGTATATTGGGATAGTCGTCTATATACCCTGATACTCCACATACTATTGGCATATTACATATAGAAATGGACATCAGGACAACATGGTGGCTCAGTGGTTAGTACTGTAGCCTTGCAGCGCTGGAGTCCTGGGTTCGAATCCCCCCAGGAACTGTAAGGAGTTTGTATGTTCTCACCGTGTTTGCATGGATTTCCTCCCATACTACAAAGACATACTGATAGGAAAAAAATAATATATATATATATATATATATATATATTATATTATATTTATAGAAGGACATTGTCATCTTCCTGTGTACTTATCATGGGGCCCTCAGAGAGAAGGGCTCAATCCTTATAGAACCTATACAGGGCTCCATCTATATTATACTATATTGTCAGTGGCCAAGGAGATAGGGAATTGACTTATGGCTCATGGAAAGGACACGAAGAGGAAAATATCCTCCAGGCCAAAAACTCAGCACCCTTAAAGGGGTTTCCAGGATTTGGGACAACCTCAGGGGTGGCCAAGGTGGGTGGAAAATACAAACTAAACTCACACTGACCTGTCCATATCGCTCTATTGTCCATTCCTGGTCCCATCTCCCTTATGAGCCATGAGGCTCACGTGATGTCACTCACATACGCCATCGGTTCCTTACTGGAAACCACTGAGGCCACCGATCGCTCCCACTGGTCATGTGAGTCTCACAGATTTCAGCACGGCAACCCCAGCATGTGAGAGAAAGGGAACTGATAGTGGACAATGTAGATCCAGGGACAGGTAAGTATGCCTTTCTTTGCTTCTTTTACACCCACCTGACTGACCCTTAGATTGTACCAAATCCTGGACACAACCATTAATGGAGGATCCATTTATATCCTTGACCCCATATGTACAACCTATGGAGATACATATACATTGGAAGTGGTTTCCCACTTGGAAACCCAATATGTGATAATACAGAGGTCTACTAGGGAGTGTGGCTCCTACCCTAGTGGACCCAATGACCAGGCATCTGAATGGACACCATGTAATACCACTTATGTCCAGAAGGAAATGAATGGCTCCAGGGAGCTTCTTCCAGCGACACAGCTGAATGCAGGAGGTCATAAAAGCGAGACCTGAAGCAGTCAGTTGATCACCAGCAGATCTCCACTTTGTATGGAATGGCCAGTCTGATAAGACCCTTTAAGTAACACTATTTATGCAAATATTTAGAATTTATTAAGATGTAGGAATATGAGAATGCAGAATATTTAGCATGGGTCAAAAGACAAGATTTAAGAAGTAGATTTCAGTCTCTAGTACTTGTGTTGGAATACCTTGGCAGTGCAATCCAGAGAAAAGGTGCAGCTCTAGAGGAGCATCAAAAGTCATATCAAAGACTATGGGCAGATGTATTATGTCCTGTACTCCATTTTACTGGACAACATGGCATAAAAAGACAATTTTTTTGCAACAAAAAATAACTTTTTGTTTTTACGCCACCCTAGCCACTGTCCTGAAACGGGAACGTAGTAATGATGTGCAGATTGGGGTCATTTACATTAGAAATCTGGAAATCTGCACCCGCCCAATCTTCAGACACTCATCTCTATTTGCTCAAACCAATGTCTATAAAATAATAGAAAATCAAGAAAATATTAAGTTTGCTTTATGAAATGTATCATCAGGAACGATCTCTCTGTATCTTGTTTCTTACAGGCCCTGAATACATTTGCAAACTTTTTTATTGCTCCAATGCAAAGCAAAAATTTGCAACTTTGCAATAGTGTTTTTGAAAGAATTCTCCACCGTTTTGAGTCTACAGTTCCTATGCAGTCTAATACATGTCTTTCTGTAGTCTGATCCTGCAGTCATGTGCTAAGCCGGTTGCACATGACCGTGAATGAACGGCATGGCTGGTGCATGGGCGACACACGGATGCCACTTGTTTCCGCCTTCGGCGGCCCCTATCATTAAAGGAAACGAGGAAGATTCTTATATGTTCTAGATATATGAAGGGGTTCTTTACAGTTAGAGTATCCAGAATAAGGAAAGCAATATCTCAGGAGGTAGAAATGCCTTGACATTGGGCTAGATCCAGAGGATTACAGATTACTGACATTGTGTTGAGCCTCTTGCACATTTAGTGTTGGTAGCAACTGTCCAGTTTATCTGCAGCACCTCTACTGGAAAAATGAGGTATTACACATGGCCCATAGAAGCTGCGGACACAAAAGGATTTTTTATGGTGATTATTTTTGAAGCTATTGGAGCGATAAATAAAGAAACGGGTTGTTCAGTGCACATATCCTGTTATATGCCATAGAGATGAGGTTGGATGGATGGACACAGGTCCATCATGTCCAACCTATAACCCTACACCTTTACCTTCAACCAGTGTCTTTCCCACAGTGGAAGACATTTAGTCAAACCCCATGAAAATCGGCATATACAAATGGGCAAGTGACTTAGATAACACCAGACTAAGATAGCCCTAGCAGTAGTGATGAATCTTAAGGGGGTCCGTTGTTTTGGTCAATCTCTTGTGTTATAGGGGCCCCCGGAGGACTTTGATCAGGTGGTTTTGCTCCTCTTGGACAGACAGTTCATTCATAATTTGTTGTTGAATCTGGCAGCAAGTGTTTCGTTTCTCTGCAGTGCCTCCACAGGAGACATTAGGTATTACACGGCTTCCATTGACATCAATGACTTGTTTGTGTAATACATGGGCCTATTGGGTCCTCCAGAGTGAAAAATTCTCTTCGGAGGTGATTTTTACCACCATGAATCCAGAATATATGAAAGTGGGTTTGCATTTTAGTATTGTCTGTGGCTGATCTGGATGATTTCGGGAGACAATCTCTAGAGCGGCAGCCTAGCAGTGCTGGATGAATGATGATATACTGAATGTACTTTACCATGTTCTCTTGTTGCGCTCTGTGATACGTCTATTTAGCCATAATGACACATTTTGTTCTTGACTATTTCATGTGTGTCAGTCCCCTTTCGTGAAGACCACCTCACATCTGGGGGGGCTGTATTCTTCTCCAGGGGTATGGCAATGTGCAGAGGAGTTCCTGGGGGGGGTCATGTCTTCTGTTACCCGTCTCTGCAGGTTCACGCGTGTGTACGTCTTATTTCCATGCTGGTATTTTTAAACAAGCACAACAAACCTTTGTAAAAAATAAAATAAAATAAAAAAATAAATAAAAAATTGGAAAAAAAGTTGAATTTTATTTATGATAGTAATAAAATATTTTATACACTGAAGCTGCTTGTGAATTATTGAGCAAGACTTGAACACTGCAGACTGGTCTTGAGCATGAGGAATATGTACAAATGTATATAGATCTGCAAAAAGAGCAAATAAATCTTATTTTATACAGAAGTGGTTTCTTACTGGGTTGTTTTGATTATCAGTCCAAAACTGGGGCCCGTAAAACACTTCAAGATGCCATTGGGTTAGTTGTCACGGGGTGAGCCACCGAGTATCTGAACAACGTCCTATCAGGGCTGCAATAAGTATTGTATGTTGTGCACCCGCACGAAATCCGGGAAACTGATGTGCACTTAGGACCGGCAGGTTCTGATGTAGACCTTAGAACAAGGAGCTCAAACTTGGTAAATGGGCCACGGATAGAAAAAAATTATAGTTGAGACGTCGCATTCCTGACAAATCCAACACAATAGAAAATTGTTCTTAATTAATGAGTTAATTGATCGGCTATAACAATATTACATTACTATAATGTAAAGGGAGATCCCCACAGTGAGGGCGCATTTCATCCTTTGCAGTTTTCCCTGCGCTCCCGACTACCTGGCTGTGCAAGGAACCGCAGGCGTTCCCATGTTGTTGAATATAGTTGAACTGCAGTTCCCTATACTGAAGTGAAGGGGGCACAGCAGGACCCCCACCCATTAGAGAGAGATGGATCCAGGAACATCTGGGCCTAGGTCAGAGTCTTAGCACCCTGTAGGATGTCTATCAGCTGCCATCTTGCATCCTATTTCATGTCATTGTCATGTAGTTGAGGGATATGATGGGGGGGACATGGATTTGAGCACATTGATGGTGGGTAACAGGGGGGTGGTAAGCCCAGGTAAGGCCTCATAGACACGAATGTACAGGCCGAGGCTCTTCTGATGTGGGGTCCAATCCTCTGTTCCGTTGATTATAGAGTAGGTTCTATGATACTCTGTGACAATGAAATGGAACAGAACGGATCTCCCCCATTGATATAAATGGAGGTCGAAGACAATAAGATGTCATCCTTGTTCACTCCACTATAAAATCGTCTCCCCCCCCTCGACCTTTACACTTGGTTGTGTCCCTAAGACCCAAATGTGGGCCCCTTATTTACCTGGGCCTCTATGTCTATCACAATGGCCTTACTGACTTTCATTTTCATGAATGTTACACGTTTTATCTCAAAATTTTATTGCTAAAATTGCCTCCACTGTTCTCCCATAGTGTGTCATTCTATCGGGAATCCAACACCCCAGCGCCCCCACTGACTCCCAATCATCAGATCTGTAGATATAAACACCCTATGGGGTAAGGCAGATACTCTTTGTAGGGGCTGCACGTACCTAAGTGGCCCGCGTTCTCTGTAACTACATATACGCCACTAGATCACGATCCGTTGGCAGATTAATATCTGGGCCAAGTCACAGTGTGAAGCTGCTCATAAAGAAATGGACTTCAAGATACAGCAAAACACTTAGGAAACTCCTGAGTAGCGGACACAGAGCCGGAGTGTCCTCAGCATGGGATCTAATGACTGTAAGAGCATCTCCTGCCCGAGAGACTATCGGAAGGAAATTGGCCCATTATATACGAGGACTTGCACATTACAAATGTCTTTTATACATTGCACTTTTCTATATCACACTTCTGTTAGTTTTCGGCTTCTGCTGTGTCCCCTGGCTCAGCCGTCATTATCAGTATAGGCCCGGATTACAATGGAAGGTAACGCCTCTATTATAAAGCTGGAGGCAGATAACATAGGATCACACCAGTGACAATAGGTGAAGGAAATACTTCAGCTCCTCCTCCCTCCTCCCCCTCTCTGCACTGTAAGGTCACAACAGCGTCCCCATGAGTCAGTGGGGCAGATTTCTGGCCTACAAGACATAAAAAGTCTCTAATTTTTTTGTGCAAGTCAGGTTTCTTTGCAAAAAACTTTCTATTTATTGTCAATCTCATCTTACTCATAGTGAATGAAGTCGTCCATGCTTTCCTCCAGTGACTGAGATGCTGATTGGGTTTGTTAAGAGATACCACAAATCTGCCATAGGTGAACATGGCCGCCATATCCAGATGGGTTCTGATAAACTTACAGTGTACCAAGCTTGTAACCCCTTCCTGCTGGAGCCATTTTCGATTTTCCTTTTTGACTCCCCGCCATACAAACCCCATACCCTTTTTTACTTTTTGCTCACACAGCCATAGGAGGGCTTAATGTTTGTGGGACAAATTGTTTTTCATAATGGCGCCATTTATTATTCTGTACAATGTACTGGGGAGCGGGAAAACAATTCAGAATGGGGCGGAATTGGAGAAAAAACTTTCTTACAGGCTTTGCTTTACAGCGTTCACCTGTGTTCTATGTTTCGGTCCGATTTCAGTGATACCAAATTTATATAGTTTTATTTACATTTTAACCTATTAACAAAAATCCAAAACTTTGCAAAAAAAATAAAAATTCTCGTTGGCGGAGGCGCCGGGGGCCTGAATGCCTACAATCAGATTGCGGGCATTAGCGTTGGGTCTTTGCTGTATAATATTATAAATTATACAGCAGAGACCCCGGTGGGTATGGCGGCCGCTATATTTAAATAATTGACATCCACTGTACTATTATGGCATCAGGAAGGGGTTAAATAAACTTTGCATAAATCGTTACTGTGGTGTCTATACAGGCGGAGTAATTGGCTATTATATGATTTAGCAGTTTTCCCCTGCAGGCTCTATAGGTAGGTTGCAGTTCTCTCTGAGCTGGTGGGTGGAGACTAGCTACCAAACATTACACACAGTAGGTAGAGGAGAATCTGCTCCATAACTCTCTTAGAATCAGCCCAGGACCACACAGGAGATATATAGAGAAGTACTGGCCTGTACTGATGAGAGTAAAGATTTCTATTCAGCTGTAGCATCAGACTAAGCCTGTATCTCTGCTTCTATATCACTCTCCCTCTGCTCACTCCCCCCTCCATAGACTCCTATAGATATGTATAATATGTCATGTGACCTGCAGTTTAATTCAAGCTATAGCAGAGATTTTCAGAGTGAAAGTCAGTTTAGTAAGGGGAGGGAGGAGGAAAACAGGAGTAAGAGGCATTTCTATCTTATAAGTTTCTTATAATTGTTTGTCATTTATGCAATGTTTGTTGGAAAGTTAGTGCCCATTTAAAGGGGTGGTCTGACTATTCGGCCCGATTCACATCAGCGTTTGGGTTTCCGCTTGGGGACCCCCAAACAGAAACCTATATGCATTAAAAAGCGGTTACCTTCAGGAAACCCATGGACCCCTTAGACCAGGGATAGGGAACCTTCGGCTCTCCAGCTGCTGTGAAACTACAACTCCCAGCATGCTCCATTCACTTCCATGGGAGTTCCAAGAACAGCAGAGCAAGTGCATGCTGGGAGTTGTAGTTTTGCAACAGCTGGAGAGCCGTACGTCCCCTAGCCCTGCCTTAGACTATAAGGCAAGCAGAACTTTTCTCGAACACCGAGCGGAAACCACACGGACCCCATTATAGTCTATGGTGTCCATGGGTTTCCCAGGAAATCACTTTTTATTGCGAATAGGTCTCCGTTCAGGGGCTCCCCAAGTGGACTTACCGAATGTTAACCCGACCGCTGATGTGACCCGGGCCTTAGAAACCACTTCCATATGCCCTGTTTGGGTATGTGGTAGTAACTGAGGTTGTCTCCGTACTCGGAAACCCAATCTATTAGGTGCATTGGATTTCCTGGAGGAGACAAACCCTTACCTAAGTTCCTGTAATGTGACATAACATCATCCTCTACATTTACACGATAGAGTTTCCATTCACTGACAGCAAGCAGAAAATAGTGAGATGTACAACCATTGACATGTACTATATCTGTCATCCTGTACATACCCGCTGAAGTTCTGACGTCTTGACATTCCCGTCGGCCCTTCTTATCTCTATTTTATGTAGAAAAGTCTCTTATAAAGGAAGGAAACAACAAGGGTGAAGAACAAACACAAATAACCACATGAAACACTTTCTGTAAGTTTTCCTTCTTCTGTTGGCACAGATCAAAGCCGCGACTCGGTGCCGTGCCAGGCACTAGATCAAGGCTCCAGCCTTGACAGCTTCAGAAGAAAGTTTGGGAAAGCTCAGGGTATTTTGACATGGCAAGCAGTGACAGCCGCCGCCTCAGCCGCTCCAGATCCATCGTGGGGTTATTATATACTGCTGTATAGCACTGACATCATACACAAAGTGGTTTAATACCAGCTAGACGGGGCACGTAATGGACAGGCTGGCACACTGAAGCTTACCGCACATCAGCCGCAGTATAGTGCCCGGCAATCAGAGGGGGCAGGATCAATATAGTACCGATATAAGCTCAGAATAAGATATTCTCATTTAAAGGGAACCTTTCACCAACTCCAGTCCTTTGCATCCTTTAATGAGTGTTGCTCTACAAATTCCACAGCAGTTGGATTTTTTTCTCTAGCCCCTACCATTCCTGAGCAATTGGTGCAGTTAGTTTTAGCACTTAATAGGCTCTCTGATGTGAGGTGGGCGGTCCTGGACTGAAGAAGAGAGACAGGCTCCGCCCACCTTATAATAGAAAGCCCAACTAACAGAATTGATTGCTCCGGAGTGGTGGGGGCTAGAAAAAAAATCCAAAAGCACCAGAATCGGTAGAGCGGCACCTATTGAAGGATGCAGAGAGTTGGAATTAGTGGAGGTGGCGCCTACCAGCTTCAGCATTTAGCAATGTTTAATAGGTGCGGGCGGTTCTACTGATACCGACACTCTGGAATCCTTTGTCCAGTCCTTATCGTTCCCGGAAATTATTTCTTGTTACTTTCAGCATATTTATGCTCTCTAGTTTCAGGTGGGCGGTCCCTGTCCATCTGTTCCTGCCTGACTCCGCCTACCTGACAGTGGAGGGGATAATTGGGCTGAAAATAGCAGCAATGATTGATCAGGAATTGTGTGGGCTAGAGAAAAAAATCCCAACTGCACCAGAATCAATGGAGGTGCACTTGTAAGATGCAAGAAACTGGAGCTGCTGCTGGTGGTGTAAAGTCCTCTTTAAAGGGGCGGTGCAGGATTAGAAAAACATGAGGAGCAGCAGCACACCATATATTATGTCTAGCATGTCAGCTCTCAGCTGCAGTACCACATACAACCTATGGGCAGGTGTGGCGCTGTTTGTAGAAGTAAGCAGCCATGTTTTTCTAACCTTGTTGTATATAACCAGCCCACGATCTTGATTTGTCTTAATTAGTAATAATTAACAAATCTGGATCATCTTTTCCTAAACCTTTGCAATGTGCAGTCCCTGTATCGTTCCACCTGGAAATGTATGAATAGAGTGGCAACTGAGTGGTTGTGACCATTTCCCAAGAGGAAGTCAATGGGAGGCTTTACTTCCGCGCCAGAATCAGTGCCAACTTCCTCCATGTGAATGCCCCTAAGACCCAGCAACTCCCTAACTCCTGGTGATCACATGACTGCGACGTCGGGAAAAAGCTAACGGGGTTGTCCATACTTATTTCCCATATAGGCTGTAAATATCTGATCAATAAGGGGCCAACACCTAGCCCCCAGACCGATCAGCTTCCGGCACCCACCCACCCAAGTCCCATATACGAAGCCGGAAACAGAAAGCTCCATCCACTGTATAGCAGCCCAATACCTTGACCGCAACTGACTTCAATGGGATCTGCAGAGAAGATAGGCCATAGGACAACCCTTTAATTGTCGATGACCCACCAAGTACAGTATGTAGTCAAAAAAATACAAAAAAAATCGGGCGATCGGTTGACAACACTGCAGTAAGTTTACCTGAAATCCCCTATAAAGCTGCTTGTGGTCTCACCGCGACTCGTTGCGTCTCGTATTCATGGACACTGTGAGGACTCTCATCTATATCTTGGTTTCTGTGATGTTCAGTAATAAGATGCCGCTACTTCTGTCTATTGTGTCTGAGGCGGCTTAGCCATCGTCCTGTTGAGGAAGAGCCACTAAGCCTAATGAATAGGAAGGAGAGCGCTGATAAGAACATGGCCACCTCCCGGGGACCGCAATCCTCCATTCTATTACGCTGAGGAGAACGGCAGGAATTCTGCTTCACGTCTCACCACCTCGCCGCCTGCTCCTTTGTTTCTCATCACGGAGCCTTGTAAGCCAGAGAAACCTGCGATTCCTTTATGTTCTGCGTGTAATGAGTTGGGGGTGGCCATATTGTCTCATTACCTCACGTAACCCGCAGTAGAGGACAGAGATGGCTGGTAGGTACATTGAGGGAGATCTACTAAGCAGAATGGGCCAGAATTGCGTCACAAATTGAGAAATGCGATGTAAGGGCGGACGCAGAGGTGAGGGAAGGTGAGTACTGGTGATTGTTATGTCTCAGCCCCTCCCCCGGTCTCTGATGAATATAATCTGAAAAGATCCAAAAATATAATAATAGAAGTTTTGCATGTCTCCCAACCATCCCAGATTCACTGGGACAGTCCTGGATTCCAAGTCCTTGTTGGGAAGTATGTCCTGGTATCAACTCATCTGCATCCAGAGAACGCAGATGAGTTGAATTCTAGAATGGTACAGCAGCTTTACAATGTGTCCGATATTCTGGGAGTAGAAGGTACGAGGAGATGACATCACTCACATCTCGTCTGCAGGTCCCTGAAGACTCATCTCGGGGCCGAGACGATCAGCAGGGAATGGGGGTTCTGATGTTTGTCTGTTACACAATGGAGACATTAAACTGGGGTAGATGGAGGGGACTACTACTACTGACTGTGGGGGCACCAGGAGGCGGACATTATTATGTGGGGGCATATCACTCTAGTGTGACTATAGGGGCATTATACTGGGTGGGGATGGGCATGGGAGGAGTAAAAGCTGGTGGAGCTACATTCCCCAGCGTGCCACGCATTCTGCTCCTCTTTCTGTCCTTGGTTTTTGGTTTGGAGAGAAAAAGTTTTGTCCAAAATGAAACAGGCAGGAGAATCTTGTGAATGTTTGCGAAACTAAAGCAGCAAGGTTTTCCCACCTCTACCGCTGACTGAGCTGCATCACATCGGTTCCAATTGGATCCCGGGTCTAGGGTGGGAGCCAACCTCCGAGGGCCATGTAGTAGAATATGGAGATATAGGGTCCATACAAATAATATCCTATAGTAGTGACAGATCTCCAGCCTTTACGCTGCCTGAGGAACCTCAAAGTTAGGATGAGATGGAAAGAATTTGGTCACTTCTTCTAAACCCATTGAGCTGATCTCCTCCTGATCACCCATACACCATATAGCACCAGTGTCCCATTGGGGACAAGAGAGTAAGTTCTCATGGGGTAGTTAATGATACAACGTTTTTAACATTACTATATGGATGGGGACCTCTGGTGCCCTCATTATCTTTGCAGAGCTCATCGGGGACGAGGTCTCCTTCCTCTAGACCCTTACCGATGCCTTGACTCTTGGTCACATGACTGACTCCGCTCTACTCTATAGACCTGTAGTCAGAGTAGAGCAAAGTCAATGACATCACAGAGAGGTGGAGCGGCTGCAATGGAGGCCGAGGAACCGGATTTCTGTCCCCTGCTGTGCTCTGTAAAGCTAATCATTGAGTTTTGGGGGCCCCATATCTGCAGAGTACCCCCTGAATGAAACGTAAACACATTTTATATCATCACCATATAACGCTTTTAAGGTTTGTCTCTTCAAGAACACAATGATTGGGCATATTAAAATTCCACATGTCTGATAGTCCTTCACCACAACATCGACTACCAAGGCCCCCATACAGCTTCTTCATGGTTTCTGTAAGTCCTACTAATAGAAGACCACAATTTCATACCGAAAGCCACGAGCCACGATACGGCAACAACACGAACGTGACACGGGTTGTGAATGTTTTTGAATATTTTTGTGTCGTGAACACACATCAGATCTTTTCCCTTCTATTTTAGTCCGTTCTCTTCTCCATCTTAATGCGCCACCTTCCCGCCGTCTTCTTTACTTAAACAGCCATAAGCCGGGTTTTAATCTCGAGAAACCCCCGATGATTCGGATTACGGTAACTACAGACGCTGCGCGTTACCCGCGGACGTCACGTGAAGCCTAATACCGTTCACTTATAACTAATGATGGGTTAGACGTAAAATCCTCCATGAATATTATTAGAATACAATGGAGACGTATGGCAGGAGCCTTTATGAGAAGAACAAAGGATTACACAGAACTAGCGCAATATAAAGGTATTGTCTGAGGGAAGAGGATGACCCCCAATACGGAAACTGGTTCAGGAATTGCTTGGGGGGTTTCATCACAGACAATGGGGCAGGTTCATTAAAATGGCCTAAAGGGCAAAATTGTCTTAGTTGTCCATAGCAAACAAATCACAGCCTGTAGCAACCAATCACAGCACAGCTTTCATTTTGTATCCTACTCCTGAACAATGGAAGCTGCCTTTTGATTGGTTGCTATTAGAGATGAGCGAAAGCCCTGAGGAAGGGATCTGAGATATCTGTATTGTAATCTGTCATCATTATTAGTTAGCCATTAAAAAAGTTATCAACTACTGAAGACTCTCAAGTTTTTTGTTTTTTATATAGAATATTTGTAGACTATATTAGCTAGTTGGGAGACTTCAGACACTTCCCAATGAAATTGTGATATTCCCACAGACCTGCAGATTACAATCTGATCGCTCCTGCTTGTAAACGGATTGATAGGTTGTAACATACCTCCCAACCGTCCCGATTTCCGCGGGACATTCACGATTTCGGTGACGTGTCCCGCGGTCCCGGTTGGAGGGAGGTATGTCCCGATTTCAACTCAGATCTGCGTCTGGAGGACGCAGATCTGAGTTGAATACATACACGACTAAAGCAAGGAGCTGTCACAGGTCAGCTCCTTGCTTTGCTGCTGCACTCCGGCTACTGGCTGTGTAGGCGCGATGTGATGACGTCACATCGCACCTACAACTGTGTTAGTGACACTGCGGAGAGAGCGGCGAGGAAGCGAGGAAAAGGTGAGTTTAAGTGTTTTTTTGTGTGTAGACATTGAGGTGGAACATGAAACTGGGGGCAGATGAAGGAGAGGATGGCATGACACTGGGGGCAGAGATGGAGGGGACATGAATCTGGGGGCAGAGATGGAGGGGACATGAATCTGGGGGCAGAGATGGAGGGGACATGAATCTGGGGGCAGAGATGGAGGGGACATGAATCTGCGGGCAAGGATGGGGGGATATGAAACTGGGGCAGAGATGGGGGCCATGAATCTGGGGACAGAGATGGGGGGATATGAATCTGCGGGCAAGGATGGGGGGACATGAAACTGGGGCAGAGATGGGGGACATGAATCTGGGGACAGAGATGGGGGGACATGAATCTGGGGGCAGAGATGGGGGACATGAATCTGGGGGCAGAGATGGAGGGACATGAAACTGGGGGCAGAGATGGGGGACATGAATCTGGGGACAGAGATGGGGGGACATGAATCTGGGGGCAGAGATGGAGGGACATGAATCTGGGGGCAGAGATGGGGGGACATGAAACTGGGGGCAGAGATGGGGGACATGAATCTGGGGACAGAGATGAGGGGACATGAAACTGGGGCAGAGATGGAGGGGACATGAAACTGGGGCAGAGATGGGGGACATGAATTTGGGGGCAGAGATGTGGGCACAAGAATCTGTGGGCAGAGATGGGGACATGAATCTGGGGCAGAGATGGGGGACATGAATCTGGGGGCAGAGATGGGGGACATGAATCTGGGGCAGAGATGGAGGGGACATGAATCTGGGGGCAGAGATGGGGGACATGAATCTGGGGGCAGATGAAGGGTGTATATGAAACTGGGGGAGAGATAGAGGGTGGTCATATAATTTACGGGTGACTGTAGGAGGATTATACTGTGTGGGGGCACATGAAAAATGAATGAGAATGGGCGGAGTCAACATAAAAGTGGGTGGAGCTAAATTTGCAGCGGCACGCTATGGTATGGTTGTAGCGTCACCTACACCCTGGCTGGACCTAATCCTATAAAGACTCAAGGAGAAAAGTGACAATCACCATATCCAGGGGGAAGAAATGAGAGAATGAACATGACAGGACTGAAGGATTACTGAATTGTCTCCTACAAAACTGGAGGAGCTTCTGGATGGAGAAAGAACAGGATAGGAAGTGCAAGGAACATAGAGAAGAGGTGAAGAAGCCCAAGATCAAGGTCAACAACATTGGAGAAAATTTATCAAAAGTGTTGTAAATTACATAATTTTACAAGATGGTGAAATTGTGAAAAAATTAGCAAAATTGTGCACATAGAAGGATAAAATTGTCATGATGTGAATATTGTACGCAATACAAGAGTGGTAATAAAACAGAATTCTGTCCACACAAACCCCTCAGGATGGGAAATGGGGCCGAATCGTGGACTGGATTTCACTGCCCCATCACAGTCACGTGAACCTTTACCGATCCCTTCTCTAGACACACAAGAAAAACCCATAAAAATAACATGAAATACGGCGTGAACGCAAAGCACTACAAAAGACATGTAACGTCTTATTCTACAAGGTCTAAAGAGGAAATGTCAAGGCGCTTATTGTATAACCACGGACAGCGTGTAGCATCTAGAATATTCATGGGGCTCCTCTATGCCTATGAGAGGTGTAAGTAACAGATATTGCACATAACGGAATTAAGTGCATTAGGCCGTGAAATTGTATTTTTCAAGGCAGGACTGATGCAGAGCGACATGTCACCGAAATATCATGGAACAGTCATACTAGAAGCTATGCACCGCCGCAATGGAGCTCTGTCACTTTAAAGGCGATGTAGGGTAACGTAATAGAATAAGAGGAGAGTTATGGCCGGAGTCTGCTGGGCTTATATAGGACGGATGTGCGAAGTCTATAGGGCGTTGGAGTACCCAGCTGTAAGGGCGTATTGGATGCAGTTAAAAATGCATCGGAAAAACAACTGCACGAAGGTTTGATGTTATTAGTGCAGTTTCTATGTTCACCCGATATTTTTGATGGACATAATGGACGGTCACGTTCTATTTTCAGCCATTTTCATAGATCTCTCCATATAAGCAATGTACAAGGGATCTGTGATAATGGTGCCCCTCGGGTGCAAGACGGCCTTGCAAACAGTCCATGTTTCACAGCCATTTTGCACCTCAGTTGTGTGAATGTCGCCTTACAGGTAAAACATGTTCCATAAATGTGTTTAATCTGCAAAACTGAAAACAGTGCAAAAGCATCAAAGTTGCACCGTGTGACATCCAGGACCCCCGCACATCAGCCGTTTAAGTGGTAGTGCTGCTCCCTGAATGCCGCTTCCACTTCACAGATCATGTGACAGCTCATTCGTTTGCCACATGGCCTGATTGTAGCTCAGTCCCATTCAAGTGAATGGATTTAACTGTGATACCAAGCACGGCCACTGAACCAATGCGCTTCATACAGCTGATCGGCGGGGGTTCTGTGTATTTGATCACCACTGATCTTGAACTTATTACCTACAACAGCAATGGACAACGTATTTTGCCGATTTAAATGAAAAAAAAAAAAACAGAAGAGAAAAGAGTGCCAAGCAAAAATTGTAAGGCTGAAGACCGCTATACTAAAGTCATATACCACAAACCCTAAGGCTTCGTACACATGGAGTTTTTTGGTTTGGAAAAATACGTTTCAGGAAAATTCATGAGGCTTTTTTTGAAGCGTTTTTCAGACATTTCCGCCTAAAAAAAAATCAATGCAAGTCAATGGGAGGTGGAAAATCCGCCTGGTGTTTTTTTGCCTCCCATTGACTTGTATTGCTTTCCTGAGGCGGAATCCGCCTGAAGAATGGACATGTTCATTCTTTTTTCCGCTAGCAGAAAAAAAAAAAGATTACATAGGACTGTATGGTGAGGCATTTTTTGGTCAGGATTTTGAGGCAGATTCCTGACCAAAAAACTCTGTGTGAACGCAGCCTAACACAGAAGTGCCGCTACCTGATGCTCCAGGACACAAATCGTTTACTATTATTTCCTGGGATACATTTGCACTTTCCCATTTGAAGCAATGTGCAATCCCCAGTTAGTGTATGTGCCCAGGAGTACCGTATGGCAGCACCTTAGGGAAGTGTCACACTATGTAGATGGATGGAGCTATAGCTGTATCCAGTCCTGGGTCACCGGTACTTTCATTTCAATATAAAGCTGCATTCACATGGATCATTTTTGCACGTAGGAAAACTTTCTTGCGTTTTTTTTAAATGCAAAAATACATTGTCATACAGAATAATGTCCCATAGTGGCCCCTGCACACAGTATTATGCCCCATAGTGGCCCCTGCACACAGTATTATGTCCCATAGTGGCCCCTGCACACAGTATTATACCCCATAGTGGCCCCTGCACACAGTATTATGCCCCATAGTGGCCCCTGCACACAGTATTATCCCCCATAGTGGCCCCTGCACACAGTATTATCCCCCATAGTGCCCCTGCACACAGTATTATCCCCCATAGTGCCCCTGCACACAGTATTATCCCCCATAGTGGCTCCTGCACACAGTATTATGTCCTATAGTGGCCCCTGCACACAGTATAATGTCCCATAGTGGCCCCTGCACACAGTATTATACCCCATAGTGGCCCCTGCACACAGTATTATCCCCCATAGTGCCCCTGCACACAGTATTATGCCCCATAGTGGCCCCTGCACACAGTATTATGCCCCATAGTGGCCCCTGCACACAGTATTATGCCCCATAGTGGCCCCTGCACACAGTATTATGTCCCATAGTGGCCCCTGCACACAGTATTATACCCCATAGTGGCCCCTGCACACAGTATTATGCCCCATAGTGCCCCCTGCACACAGTATTATCCCCCATAGTGCCCCTGCACACAGTATTATCCCCCATAGTGCCCCTGCACACAGTATTATGTCCTATAGTGGCCCCTGCACACAGTATTATGTCCTATAGTGGCCCCTGCACACAGTATAATGTCCCATAGTGGCCCCTGCACACAGTATTATCCCCCATAGTGCCCCTGCACACAGTATTATGCCCCATAGTGGCCCCTGCACACAGTATTATGCCCCATAGTGGCCCCTGCACACAGTATTATGCCCCATAGTGGCCCCTGCACACAGTATTATGTCCCATAGTGGCCCCTGCACACATTATTATGCCCCATAGTGGCCCCTGCACACAGTATTATCCCCCATAGTGCCCCTGCACACAGTATTATGCCCCATAGTGGCCCCTGCACACAGTATTATGCCCCATAGTGGCCCCTGCACACAGTATTATGCCCCATAGTGGCCCCTGCACACAGTATTATGTCCCATAGTGGCCCCTGCACACAGTATTATACCCCATAGTGGCCCCTGCACACAGTATTATGTCCCATAGTGGCCCCTGCACACAGTATTATGCCCCATAGTGGCCCCTGCACACAGTATTATCCCCCATAGTGGCCCCTGCACACAGTATTATCCCCCATAGTGCCTCTGCACACAGTATTATCCCCCATAGTGCCCCTGCACACAGTATTATGCCCCAAAGTGGCCCCTGCACACAGTATTATGTCCCATAGTGGCCCCTGCACACAGTATTATCCCCCCTAGTGCCCCTGCACACAGTTTTATGCCCCATAGTGGCCCCTGCACACAGTATTATGTCCCATAGTGGCCCCTGCACACAGTATTATGTCCCATAGTGGCCCCTGCACACAGTATTATGCCCCATAGTGGCCCCTGCACACAGTATTATCCCCCATAGTGCCCCTACACACAGTATTATCCCCCATAGTGGCCCCTGCACACAGTATTATCCCCCATAGTGGCCCCTGCACACAGTATTATCCCCCATAGTGCTCCTGCACACAGTATTATGTCCCATAGTGGCCCTTGCACACAGTATTATGTCCATTTTGGTCCCTCCACATAGTATTGTGACCCAATGAACTTTGCAAACATTTAGGGTTCAGCCTGTGGCCCTATCAGCAGTCTCTGACGTCAGGCCGTAGACCCGAGGAGAACAAGGAAAGTGAGTAACATTATTTTTTTATGTCCCGGGCCTCCGTTTACCACTCTCTGGATCTGAAGAGACCCCACAGTATAATAATAGCCGTTTGTTTCGGACGTGTTTGGTCGAAATAAAACTGCTGGGCTGCCGTGCCAGGGAATCAATTATTAAGCCCCTTTAAAGGTGAAAATAAGATCTCCATCAGTCTCCGCTCCTCACGATTATAGTTCACTCTCCATTCACGTAATAGATTCTGCTGATCAATAGGTTAACCCTTACCGTATCTTCTCAGAATCCCCTTCTCCATGATCAGCCTATAAGATTTTTTTCTAGACTTATCGAGGGTTGGTTAAGGGAACCGCGCTGCCTTTACACTATCGGATATTGTGCAGGTCCTCATATGGTAAATGTGCTCCTTGGGACGCTGTTAGGGCTGATTAATGCCGCAATAATGACTCCTCATCTCTCGTGGAGATCCATCAGTGGAGATGCCGCTGCTTCCCGCTGCCAAGTCACACTATACTTTCGCCATTAATACAGTGTCTGGCATCGGCTCAGGAAATAAAATAAAAAGCGCCGGCTCTGTCTCTGCCCCGTAGCGGGCCGCGCAATCAATAATCCTCATTCTCGTGCTCAGTGTATTGTATGGAGGGACGAGAACATCTGGTAGCTCTTGGGATTTGCTTTCAGAATAGGTGAAATGTTCACAAATTCCCGATAGTTCTGGTATTTAACTGGAGAAGTAACTTTTTCGAAATGGCTTTAAAGCTTTAGGAATTCAGTCACAAGGAGAAAGCAGAAATATTGTGCAAAATCTAAGACGTCTCCTACGCAGGAGGTCCGTGTGCCCCGGGGGAATGGAGGTACATTCAGGGGTGTAACTACCGGGGTAGCAGCGGTAGCGGATGCCATAGGGCCCAGGACATTAGGGGGCCCGGCGACAGCCACTGCTGCTGCGTTTTTTATTTCTTAATAGGCCGTTACCGGCTGGAGTAACTCCGACTGGTAACGGGCCCTATTTACTTACCAATCTGGCAGAGGCCTGGGATCAGTAAGTGACACCGCGGGCCCCACAAACATCATTATTATACTCGGGGGTCTTTTCAGCCCTCCAAGTATAATGATCGGAGGCCCGGGAGAGGTAAGGGAACATAAAAAAACACTGTTACTTATCTCTCTGGGCTCCAGACAGGCTTTGGGCCTACTTCTGCAATGTCCTATGACCGGGGCCTGTGTCCCAGCTCATGTGACGTCCCCAGTTGTGTGAAGTCCCGGACATTGAAGATCGCCGACACCACCAAAGAGTGCAGTGGGGCCAGGGATAGGTAAGTAACAGTGTTTTTTTTATGTTGGCATCCCCCTGGGTCTACGATTATTATATTCTGGGGTCTGAAAAGACCCCAGAGTATAATAATTGTTCATGGGTGTCCACAGTGGGACATAATACTGTGAGCAGGGGCCACTGTAGGGCAGAATAGTATGTGCAGGGGCCACTATGCGGCACAATATTGTGTCTAGGGGTCATTATGGGGCATAATACTGTGTGCAGGGGCCACTATGGGACATAATACTGTGTGCAGGAGCCACTATGGGACATAATACTGTGTGCAGGGGCCACTAGGGGGCATAATAGAGCGTGCAGGAATGCGGGGGGGGGGGGAATTGGTTGGGGTCTTTGACGTCGGGAAGGGGGGGGGCCCATGGCAAAAGTTCGCCATGGGGCCCCGCCATCCCTAGTTACGCCACTGGATACATTGTATCACTACACTACTTTTTTCGTTAAATGGGTTGTCCAAGAACCAAAATGAATGATCGGTCATTAATTTAAGATCATAAGGGTTCAGGGGGAAGATGTGAGCACAGTGTAAGGAGTCAGCAGCAGACGGCTCTGTATACTGTGCAGTAGATATTGAACTATTATAGCTCAGGTCTTTATAGCTGGACGACCCTATATTGTATGAAGGCTCAACCACCACAGATCTCACATTAATAAACTATCTTAAGGATCGGTCGTTCATTTTGGGTCTTGGACAACCCTGTTGCGGTATTTTATAAGATCAGACAAAAAATAGCCTGCGGTCAGATCTACAGATTGTATTGATTTGTATCTTACGCTGTTTCTGACCTTATTACTCATATTTAATATATTTCTTTTGCCCTTTAAGGACATGAATGTGCTGCCGAGAAGTCTATATGTTCTATACTGGTATGTAATTTAGAGGATATTGACTTCAGCATCGGCCATTTGAAATGGCGCTGCATTATCTGAAGCCAAACCTTCTACAGATCTCCGGGTGTGTTGTGTATAGAGGAATATAATATATATATATATATATATATATATATATATATATATATATATATATATATATATATATATCTATAGGAGATTGTCAGATGACAACTAAGGGTCATCTGAGGGAAGTAGCTGCAATTTGTACGTGGAGAAGAAGAGGTTAAATATATACGGTATATCAGTAACATGACATTGCTATACACACATCCCAACCAGTCTTAATATTAAAGCCCCTGACCCTACCCCTTTCTGCACTTCACCACATTTCCTATGGACATGGCCTTGCCATCTTTCTTGAGACAAGGTCACAAAATGTGTTAGGGAGCGTTCACACTACCGTCAGTGTCCGACATGTAGTGTCCGTGACACCTGTCATTCACTTGAATGGGCATTGGGTGCGTTCTTTTGCACTCCCTGCCCGTCCTTCCTGTCCGCAAGAGAAGATGTCCGACTTCTCAAGCGGACAGAAGAACCCTGCATGCATTGGTATTCTGTCCGGGGGAGTCCGCATGGGGACCCCTCCCCGAATGGAATACCAAATGTAACTGCAAGCAGTGTGCAGTAAAAGCACACAGACCCCATAGACTATAATGGGGTCCATGTGCTTGTCGCATGCTGCCCGCAGAAATCATGCGGACAGGAAAGTAGATTATGAACTACTTTCCTGTTCGCATGTTCTGTGCGGAGATCTGGCAGCAAGAACATGGACCCCATTATAGTCTATGGGGTCTGTGTGCTTTTACTGCACACTGCTTGCAGCTACATTTGGTATTCCATTTGGGGTGATCCCCATGCGGACTCCCCCGGACGGAATACCAACGCAGATGTGAACCAAGCCTTGCCTGCTCCTGCTTGAAACCATCCACTTGGCATTAGGGAGTCTAGTTAGTATACCAGGCACCAAAACTAACTACCCAGATTGTTCAGGAATGGTGTGGGCTAAAGAAAAAAATCCCAACTACACTGGAATCAGTTCAGGGGAACCTACTAAGGGATGAAAAGAGCTTAAAGAAGCTCTCCGGCCAAAATATATAGGCCGGGGGAGGAGAAAAAGGTCCCCTCTAAGTTTTCTGCAGCTTTAGAAGAACTCCGCTTGACTTTGGTTGTATACTGGCAGTTGCTAATAAAGCTGCGGTATACAGACAAGGGATCGGCGGTTCACGTTAGGTTAATGAATCCCCTCCTCCATACATAAAGCCTTTATATATTATCAGCCGGATTCGCCGAGGACCTGAGGAATATTATCTGCCATTACAAGGTCGCCGGCGGCGTCTTCATAGAAATTGTACTTAAATATATATATATGATTGTTTTTACGGAGTAAGTGCTTGTAAATGTCAGGGATGTTCGCATTATAGTCACATCTTTTATCGCCAAAGTGAATGTTTCCTGCGCCCGCTGCTAAATAATGGACGAGCCGCGTTCCTGATGATATTTAATAGACGAGACGTTCTGATCCTATCTGTAAGAGATTACATTGTTTGGTGGGAAACCTTTATACAATAACTTCATGTAACTACAAATGCAACAGAATATTATCTTATTAGAGTCTCACCGTCATATTAAAGGGCTGCGGCTCTTGTACAAACAGCGCCATCCCTGTCCGGTGGTTGTGTTGAGTATCACAGTTCAGGTTCATTCACTTCAATGTTAAAGGCATTCTATCATTAAAACTCAATTTTTTCTCAGTAACACGTAGGATTAGCCTTAATAAAGCCTACTCTTCTCCTACCTTTAGATGTCTTCTCCGCGCTGCCATTCGGTAGAAATCCTGGTTTCGTTGGTATGCAAATGAGTTCTCTTGCAGCACTGGGGGCGGTCCCCTGCACTCAAACAGCATTGGGGGTGTCCCCAATGCTGCAAGAGAAATCTCCAGCGCCGCCTCCATCTTCTTCAGGAACGTCCTCTTCATCGCGTCTTGGCTTCAAACTTCTAGGCCTCAGGCCTAGGGCAAAGCCTACTGTGCATGCCCGCTGGCCACAAGAAAATGGCCGCTTACACAGTATTGTAAGCGGCCATTTTTTTGTGGCCGGTGGGCATGCACAGTCGGCTTTGCCCTAGAAGTTTGACCACCAGCGCCAGAAGAAGACGAGTGAGGAGGACATTCCTGAAGAAGATGGAGGCAGCGCTGGAGAGTTCCCTCGCAGCATTGGGGACACCCCAGTGCTGCAAAAGAACTCATTTGCATACCGCCGAAAACCTAGATTTATATGGAACGGCGGCCCAGAGAAGACATCTAAAGGTAGGAGAAGAAGAGCCTTTCTTAAGGCTATACCTACGTGTTAGTGAGAAAAAATTGAGTTTTAATGATAGGATCCATTTAAGCTGCAATACTGGATACAATCCATGGACAGTGGTGGCGCTGTCTGTGGAAGAAGGAAGCCATGTTGTTTTCTTCATGTTAATTTATTAACCCTTCTATCTCAGAAAGCATTTTTTTTTTCACATTTTTATCCATTTTGGTGACTGACCCCACAGCAAGGGCAAAACGTGGACCTCTCTTGGAGATCGCTCTGGGATTTTCGACTAATAGGTGAGAAAGAAACCATGAAAAATCATAAAAAAGGAAATCATTTTATTATGAAAAATAAGACAAATAATGAAAAACTGTACATTTGCTCTCGGCTCCATCTCCCATCTTCTTGAAGATTCGGCGGCTTGTATGTGTCTTCACTTGACGGACGTAGTTCTTGGGCAGAGCGGGAACTTGCCTTTGTATTGAGGGTACAAAAACAGACTCCATTCAATTCCCACCTGGGCGAAGCAGTAAAGGCAGCCGAACATGACCAGAGGGATCCGCGGCCAACCTGCAAAATCACAGACTCATAGGTTGAATGTTTTATACTAGACGTCTCCGTCTTTGACCATAATACCATTGCACCTCGGGGGCCATATTATTTATGACTGCACTACCACACCCAGCCTGAGCAATAGAGTGGCGCTGTTTCTAATAGCAGCTAATTAATGAGAAGTTTAAGCATTAAAAAACAAAAGTCGCCATCTTAATTCCCCCGCGGCACGAGTCCTGCGACAACTATATATCTCCCAGTATAATGAATATTTGATGGAGAGTCTCAGGTAGGTTCAGCTGCGTTCACATTTGGTATAATAATTAAAGATAAATTAGTATATATATTCCCTTAGCTTGCACAATGTCTCGCATACTAATGCACGCCTTCGCTCCGGCTCGGGATTGAGCATGACCTCATTTCCTTAATACACTTGCCCAATATTAAACCTTAATCTGTAAATTGAAATGCAGGTTTTCTTTAAACAACTTTATTAACCATTCACCGGGCAGCGAAGCACAAGTTACATTATTTAACAGGCTGGTTAAGCTCATTACTTCTTCTTCCCTAAGCAGATGAAAGTTATGAGATTCACATCGTCTGCTGTCTCAAGGTGACTTCCATGACGAATACCATCGGGTGGCGCAATGTTCAGTATGAATGACTTTCTCCTACCAGATTAGAATTGATGTCATAGACCTTAATTATAGAAATTCATTCCTGATCTGTACATGGGTTCTTATATTCTGTCTGCAATATTAAAATAGAATTTTACAACTGGAATGTCTACAGTAGTCTGCATCGAAAAGTAGCATGTAAAGCAGCAAGCAGATCAGTCACTGTGTACATACATTACATTATACTCCAGAGCTGCGCTCACTATTCTGCTGGTACAGTCACTGTGTATATACATTACATTACTTATCCTGTATTATACTCCAGAGCTGCGCTCACTATTCTGCTGGTACAGTCACTGTGTATATACATTACATTACTTATCCTGTATTATACTCCAGAGCTGCGCTCACTATTCTGCTGGTGCAGTCACTGTGTACATACATTACATTACTTATCCTGTATTATACTACAGAGCTGTGCTCACTATTCTGCTGGTGCAGTCACTGTGTACATACATTACATTACTTATCCTGTATTATACTCCAGAGCTGCGCTCACTATTCCGCTGGTACAGTCACTGTGTACATACATTACATTACTTATCCTGTATTATACTCCAGAGCTGCGCTCACTATTCTGCTGGAGCAGTCACTGTGTACATACATTACATTACTTATCCTGTATTATACTCCAGAGCTGCGCTCACTATTCTGCTGGTACAGTCACTGTGTACATACATTACATTACTTATCCTGTATTATACTCCAGAGCTGCGCTCACTATTCTGCTGGTACAGTCACTGTGTACATACATTACATTACTTATCCTGTATTATACTCCAGAGCTGCGCTCACTATTCTGCTGATACGGTCACTGTGTACATACATTACTTATCCTGTACTGATCCTGAGTTATATCCTGTATTATACTCCAGAGCTGCGCTCACTATTCTGCTGTTGCAGTCACTGTGTACATACATTACATTACTTATCCTGTATTATACTCCAGAGCTGCGCTCAATATTCTGCTGGTGCAGTCACTGTGTACATACATTACATTACTTATCCTGTATTATACTCCAGAGCTGCGCTCACTATTCTGCTGGTGCAGTCACTGTGTACATACATTACATTACTTATCCTGTATTATACTCCAGAGCTGCGCTCACTATTCTGCTGGTACGGTCACTGTGTACATACATTACTTATCCTGTACTGATCCTGAGTTATATCCTGTATTATACTCCAGAGCTGCGCTCACTATTCTGCTGATGCAGTCACTGTGTACATACATTACATTACTTATCCTGTATTATACTCCAGAGCTGCGCTCACTATTCTGCTGGTACGGTCACTGTGTACATACATTACTTATCCTGTACTGATCCTGAGTTATATCCTGTATTATACTCCAGAGCTGCGCTCACTATTCTGTTGGTACAGTCACTGTGTACATACATTACATTACTTATCCTGTATTATACTCCAGAGCTGCGCTCACTATTCTGCTGGTGCAGTCACTGTGTACATACATTACATTACTTATCCTGTATTATACTCCAGAGCTGCGCTCACTATTCTGTTGGTACAGTCACTGTGTACATACATTACATTACTTATCCTGTATTATACTCCAGAGCTGCGCTCACTATTCTGTTGGTACAGTCACTGTGTACATACATTACATTACTTATCCTGTATTATACTCCAGAGCTGCGCTCACTATTCTGCTGGTGCAGTCACTGTGTACATACATTACATTACTTATCCTGTATTATATTCCAGAGCTGCGCTCACTATTCTGCTGGTGCAGTCACTGTGTACATACATTACATTACTTATCCTGTATTATACTCCAGAGCTGCGCTCACTATTCTGCTGGTGCAGTCACTGTGTACATACATTACATTACGTATCCTGTATTATACTCCAGAGCTGCGCTCACTATTCTGCTGGTGCAGTCACTGTGTACATACATTACATTACTTATACTGAGTATATCCTGTATTATACTCCAGCACTGTATTCACAATTCTACCGTCTTCAGAGTGAAGGTCAGTCTCATAGTCAGTCACATACATAATAGATTTGTTACATAAATCTTAGTCCGCCCTGCTGCCCTCGCCTCTCCTATGGATTACTATTGGTGAATAAACAAAAACTCAAGGCTGCACTGTCACAGCGAACACAAACAAGCCCAATGTTTCGGTGACGGCAGAATGTCAGTCACTAATAATACTACCGCATCACCCCAGCACACTCTTACGCCTTATTATTTGAGGTCTGAATAACACTAGATGAAAGCAAGGCCGGACTGATCAATTCTAGCAGATCGCGTTTCCACCGCCATATCCAAGGCCATAATGTTTCAGAGATTTTCCCACGATTAAATATTACACTTCATGTCTCTATAAGATCATTAAAATCATATTTGTATTTCTATTAGAGTCACTCTATACAATTACCCGTGTATACATTTTGCTATTATCTACTTCTTACGGCGCCCCCTGGTGTTCTTTTGAATCCCTTTGAGAATGTCCACTTCATGTGCTACTGAGCATGTGCGACCACTGGGAATGGATTATACAATAGAATGCATTAGGGGGACACAAACGGAACACCAGGGGGCATCATAACAAATATGTAACAACACTAACTAGATACAGGGCCATTTTTATAAGAGATTCAAAAAGAATTTAGTATTTTATATAATGTAACAGACCTATGGAGATACAGAATTTAAAGGAAATTTTTCTTTCAATGATTAGAGAGGGCATTGTGAAGAAATTGTGAATGAACAGAGGGGCGGACTCATTTGGGGTCATGAAGACCGTCTCCTTTTCCTTGGAGGACCCAGTATGTCCATGGTTTAGGCAGGGACTGCAAAGTTACTTTTGACCATGCTACACTATTTTTGCACATGTTGAGCTGCCAGTTGCAACTAAGGCTAATAAATACAGTTGCGAAAAAATCCAATAAGGTTACGTTGCGGCACATAACAGATCATTAGGTCTGATGTAATAGTGTGACGTCACATGTTGCTGAGTAGATTTAGTCCACTGTGTTGATTATAACCTGCAGCATGCAATTCTTTATTTCTCCTGTGGAGGAGCTGTAGGAAAACGAAACAGTGGGACAACCTGTGATCAACTTGTTTTAGAAGGCGGTCCACTATCTCTGGTGCTCTCATTGAATGAATGGATGGGTGCGTTTGCGTCCACTGCTACCGCATTCATAATGGGGGTAAAACACCCCCGTTCTCAGGATAGAGGACCACTGAGACCCCCACCATTCGGTAACTTATCCTAACCCTAACGGGGGCACAATTTCTCCTGTTCTCACTATTGATGGGGGTCTCAAGGGTCGGACCCCCACCAATCTGCTTATAAAGTAATCCTCCGCACATGACCGGTTAGGAGTACCAGAGACGCACTGCTATAGCCCAGGCCCTAATGGCTCCTTCTCTTTCCTATTACGTCTTTGGTCGCCGTGTACGGAGCAGAGATAACAGATTTGGTGACAGTCAGTGATGATCGCCTTGCTTGTGTACGAGGGCGACACTTATTCGGGGATCAATCTACTTATTTCTAGATAAGATTAGATCAGAATATCTGGAGAGATAGAAGAGAGATGATCGATCCTGACACTGAATCGCGACCATGTGGAGACCTGAGGGAGCTTTGATGGACAGATCCGCACCTCGCCGAAGATCTCTCTAGTGATGAAGGAGACGATGATCTTGAGGATAAAATCCTTCAAGTGTCTGGGATGTAGAACAGATACAAGGTGGAGGATTTACTGTAATGAAAGCTGAATGAGAACTGACAGAAGACACGATGAGACCTCGATAAGAGGCAGAAAGTGAAGAGACGGGAGGACTAATGTAACGTAAAGAGCAGGAACAATAGGAATGTATAGAAAAGGACAAACACTTAGGTCATAATATGGCGGACCAGGGTGGTGACTTGTCACAGGCAACCTAGGCCACACTCAGTATGCTATGGGAGTCTAAGAGCTATAGTGTTCCCTAAGTGCTGCCATATAGTGTAATGTCCCAGTCTCACACAGTATAGTGTGTCCTACACAGGTTCTAGAGAATATATGGTCCCCAGGTTCCACACCGTACCGTACCCCAGGTTCTATACACTATATTGTCCCCTAGACCTATACATTGTAGTGCCCCCAGGTCCTATATACAGTAGTGTCCACTGGTCCCACACAGTACAGTGACCCCAGGTTCTATACATTATAGTGCCCCCCTGTTCTATACACTATAGTGCCCTCAGGTCCTATATACTCTACAGTAGTGCCCCCAGGTCCCACATAGTACAGTGCCCCCAGGTTCTATACACTATAGTAGCCCCCCGCCCTATACACTGTAGTGTACCCAGGTCCTATAGACTGTAGTACCCCCAGGTCCCACACAGTGTAGTGCCCCCAGGTCCTATAGACTGTAGTGCCCCTGTTCTATACACTATAGTGCCCTCAGGTCCTATATACTCTACAGTAGTGCCCCCAGGTCCAACACAGTGCAGTGCCCCCAGGTTCTATACACTGCAGTGCCCCCAGGTCCTGTAGACTGTAGTACCCTCAGGTCCTATAGACTGTAGTACCCCCAGGTCCGCCACAGTACAGTACCCCCAGGTTCTATACACTGCAGTGCCCCCAGGTCCTATAAACTGTAGTGCCCCCAGGTGCTATACACTGTAGTGCCCCCAGGTCCCCCACAGTACAGTGCCCCCAGGTTCTACCCTGATTCCCCCTGAATCCCCGCTGTTGATTGATCATATACTTGGTGACATGTATTAAAGTATTGGGCACCTCTATTGGGTGCCCAATCTCATTGCCATTGCCATTACCATATTTGTGCCCACAGCCCCCCCCCCGAAAGAGTTGGAGTAAGCGGGACAGACCGGAAGGCCGACTTTACCATCTTGTACAAATAACAATTTTTCACATCATTTCTGTCCAATAAAAATAATCTATAGAAAAGTTGAGCCTTGTTGTAATTAGAAACCCATTATTAATGTAATCCTGAGTTACGAGGCTGAATGCGATGCCCAGAACGTTCGGTATCCTGGACCGCGGCCATCAAACACATAAAGACTCAAGTTATAGTCTCAGGAAGAAGTCCTAGAAACCAATAAATAACGAAGAAAAAAAATCCACGGCAAAAACAAACACGTCACCCCCCGATTCACTCATCATCGGCGCTGCCAAAGCAAAGGCCGCCATGGAACGAAGATCAGTCAGTCTCAGCGTCGGAGCTGTCAGGTTGGACGCTCATCAGTCATCATAGAGTTAATCTAGACAATTAAGCACTTCTTGTCTTAATTAAGAATATGCCGAAGCAACTCATTAGATTTTAATTGAAATAAAGATGTTTGCCAACCTCATCACCCGCAAGCCAGGGAATAGCAGCTGACATGTGGATAAGAGGCCGCCATCCCGCCGATGTGTCAGACCGATAGTCGATGCTCAGTCCAATGTCTTCTATTCATCGAGGAATAATCAGATTTACACCCGGGCGGATTCTTCACCGGGGGGTTTATCATTGCACCTCCGGCCAAAAATGTTTCCCCTGCTCTCAAATTCTAATTTTAGTAACTGTGGGGAATATTTTTGTCAAATAGAATCATCGGATTGGGAAGAAGGAAGGATTAAGATAAATATTACAAGGAAGGGGTTGTCTAGTCCCTTAAAGGGATCCTATCATTAAAACGCAATTTTTTCTGCCTACCACGTAAGAAAGGCTATTCTTCTCCTACCTTTAGATGTCTTCTCCGGGCCGCCGTTCGGTAGAAATTCCGGTTTCCGTCGGTATGCAAATTAGTTATCTCGCAGCACTGGGGGAGGTCCCCAGCGCTCAAACAGCACTGGGGGTGTCTCCAATGCTGCGAGAAAAGTCTCCAGCGCCATCTCCATCTTCTTGAGGAACGGTCTCTCCCTGCGTCTTCTTCCGGCACTGGGGGTCAAACTTCTAGGCCTCGGGCAGTGCCAACTGCGCATGCCTGTGGCCACAAGAAAAATGGCCGCTTACACAGTAAGTAAGCAGCCATTTTCTCATGGCCTGTGGGCAAGCGCAGTTGGCTCTGCCCGAGGCCTAGATGTTTGACCACCAGAGCCGGAAGAAGACACGCAGAGAGGCCGTTCCTGAAGAAGATAGAGGCGGTGCTGGAGAATTCTCTTGCAGCATTGGGGACGCCCCCAGTGCTGTTTCAGCGCTGGGACCGCCCCCAGTGCTGCGAGAGAACTTATTTCCATACCGACAAAAACGGGGATTTCTACAGAATGGTGGCGCAGAGAAGACATCTAAAGGTAGGAGAAGAATAGCCTTTCCTAAGGTAGGCAGAAAAAATTGCATTTTAATGATAGGATCTCTTTAAAGGGAAAGTGTCCACAGGAAGTGACCTAATGTACAATCACTTTTTTATATGAAACATTTTTTTGGTGCTCATTTTCCATGTTATTATTTATATTTCAAAAGTCCTAATGTGCAATTCCAACTCTCGCCACTAGGTCTCAAATAGTGACTTCCTGTCTCCTGGGTCATAGACACAATGGTCTGGAGCAGACCCCATTGACTTCTATGGGAGAGTTTTCTAGACATGCTCTGTGAGCTGAGGGGGAGAGTAGAAAGGAGTGACATCTCCCTTTGTGAGTTTCGTCTACATAGACATGGTTGCTGTGATCATCAATGTGCTGTTAGTGAGGTGACTGCTGCAAAGAATCTCCTATGGGAAACAGAAAGTATCGGCATATTATTTAGCTTAGTGGCCACAGTTGGAATTGCAGGAGTTTTAGGAATTTATAAAAATTTTGATAATAAAATGGAAATTTCTCAAAAACCTCACCAAAAATTCTTGAACAATACGTTAAACATAAAATATTCCCATTAAAAAAATTATTTTTTATCTATTTATTAAAACTGGAAAGTGATATAAATTTTTTTATTCTAATTTTTTTTACGTGATTCTGGGGGCGGCCAACTTGCCTGAGCTTCTCCTCTGCTCTGTTAACAGCATTTAGTCATCTGCTTTACAGCACAGTCCTGGCTACAGGCAGCAATAGACTGGAGCCGACCCATTGAGGTCTATGGGAGAGATTTCTAGACATGCTCAGTACAGGGAGGGGGAGGAGATAAGCCGTGACATCATCTATTATCAGTAGTGATGTCATGATGGGTCAGTGATGTTATTTTTGGTATCATTTTAATCGTGTTTCTGATGTCAAAGAGGTGACTGCTGCAATTGACAAGTGTCTGTTTTGTATTAGGCTTACTAGCCAGAGTGAAAATTGCAGGATATAACTCATGGACATAGTACATAGAGGCCATTTTTGGTGACACATTCCCTTTAAAGGAACACTCTCAAATAAGAACGTATACATCAGCATAATAGCTTCGCGGTTTCCATGAAAATCATCTTTCCTTCTTCCTATACTTCTATTGATCGGCATTTACACAACCAGCGTTGCAAATGGAAATATGTAATGATATTCTGCACCTTCACGCCTATAACCTGCGGTAACCAGACATATTTATTACACATTTAGTGGTAAAGCGAAGAAAAAAAAAGCTAAAAGTTAAATGTGGGAAAGTGAAATGACATGTATTAAACATTCGGAGGAGTAGCAGATGTTTCGCAGAAGATAAGAATATTTGCAAAACATATTCTGTTTATCAGGTTCTTGATTTGCATGCGAGCGATCGGTGGGTTTAATGAATATATCCAATTTCAATGTGGGAATGTGAATGTTGTTATAGAAACTGCAAAGTACAGGTAGATGAAGAGAAAGGAATAAAACATGGCGGAACGGTCTGTAGAAGCTTCAAGGGGTGGAAAAGTCCCTTTATGGATCAAAAGGCCCCATAAAGTATCTGTCATAGTTGTCATAGCTAAGGCCTTGTTCACCTCTGCATCGGTAATGAGGCATGAGGACCCCCCAATCGGACTACCGAAACGGTGAGCTTATGAAAGCACACGGACCCCATAGAATATAATGGGGTCCGTGTGCTTGCCGTACGGTCTCCGCATGATTCATTCTGAACTACTTTTCAGTCTGCATGTTCCATGCGGATAGCACACTGACCCCATTATAGTCTATGGGGTCCATGTTCTTTCATAAGCTCACTGTGTGCCAATGCATTCTGTAGTCCGTTCGGGAAGGTCCCCAGGCGAACTCCCCCCAAACAGATTACCGACGGAGATGTCAACCAGGCCTAAGGGCATTGAAGAGTTGTCCAGGATCAGATAAAGGGTCCCCCATTTGTCCATAGGCTGTGTCTATATCGATGACCTGTCCTTAGGATATCAATATCTGATCAGTGGGCTCCAACACCAGGAAATCTACCATATATACTCGAGTATAAGCCGAATTTTTCAGCACAGTTTTTGTGCTGAAAAAGCCCCCCTCGGCTTATACTTGAGTCAGCAAAAATAAAAAAAATGTAAAATTTTTTTTGTGTGTCTGTGGGGGGGTGTCTATGACCAGCCACAATATTAATGTATAGAATCTCCCATAAAATAGTGGGGAAAAAAAAGCTTTAAAAAAAAATGAAAGTTGTAAATCCCTCCTTTCCCTAGAATACATATAAAAGTAGAGTATGACTGTGACATACACACACATTAGGTATCCCTGTGTCTACTGAATATAGGGGATCTGCAGTGCTCCTGTTCCGTCGGGAAGGGGTTAATAGGAGCACTACAAATCCCCTATATTCAGCCAGGCTGGATTCCAAGTGGGGGGAAAAAAACCCAGTCCTCAAGCTCAGGGAAGGGGCAGACAGACAACCAAAACACCCCCTCCCCTTCCCCAGCACCTACTGCACCCAAAAACGCCGACCATTTTAATTTTTGAAATGTTCCAGTATCTGCTGCATTTCCCCCCCTCGGCTTATACTCCAGTCAATAAGTTTTCCCAGTTTTTTGTGGTAAAATTAGCAGCCTCGGCTTATATTCGGGTCGGCTTATACTCGAGTATATACGGTATACCAGCTCCAAGAAGTTCAATAAAATGAATGGATTACCACATACTATATGGTCATGCTCCAAGACTAGTTCTCTGTTTTGGCAAACATAGGGGCATCGATTGCTACAGACCCTCCCATATAACACCCTTCAGCGCAACAAAATTGGTTGCAGAGATATCTCTTTAAAGGGTTAACCTAATCTGATTAGACCTTTAAAGGATACATCCAACTCTTGCTTCAATGTAACGGGTTTTGTAAGAACGGCCATAAAACCATCTGCAACGTTTGGTAAGATTAACACCAGGAAACATTATATTTTCTCTAATCTCACCCCGTTCCATGGAGTTCCTTAGTATCCACCTGATGACACAAGAGGTGACTATGGCAGTATATGGAAACACAATGGTGGAAGGAGTCCGGTGAGCAATCGGCAAAGTAACTATATTAGAAATTTTGTCATTTTTATGTTTTAATGGGTTTTTTCTTTGGAAAGTGACCTTAATTATGAAACCATTAATGGGATTCTACCATTAAACTACCTTTTTTTTCTAATGAACACTTCGGAATAGCCTTAAGAAAGGCTATTCGTCTCTTACATTTAGACGTGGTCTCCGCCGCGCTGTTCCGTAGAAATACTGGTTTTAACTGGTATGCAAATGAGTTCTCCGCAGCAATGAGGGCGGACCCCAGCGCTGAAACACCGATGAGCGCATCCCCATTGCTGCCCAGAGTTCTTTCCTGCGCCGCCTCCTTCTTCTGCAGCAACTCCGCCTCTTCTGGCTTCTCTTGTAGTTCTATACAGGAGCATACAGAGGCCACCCCAAAATGGCCGACAGCCGACTCCTGTATTGAACTGCAAGAGCGGCTACCCAAAAATGGCCGCCGGCTGGCTCCTGTATTGAACTGCAAGAGCAGCTACCCAAAAATGGGTATTTTTGGGTAGCCGGTCTTGCAGTTCCATACAGGAGTTGGCCGGCGGCCATTTTGGGGTGGCCTCTCTATGCTCCTGTATAGAACTACAAGAGCAAGAAAAGCCAGAAGAGGCGGAGTTGCTGCAGAAGAAGGAGGCGGCGCAGGAAAGAGCTCTGGGCAGCAATGGGGACGCGCTCATCGGTGTTTCAGCGCTAGGGCCCGCCCTCATTGCTGCAGAGAGCTCATTTGCATACCGGTTAAAACCGGTATTTCTACAGAACGGTGCGGTGGAGACCACGTCTAAAGGTAGGAGACGAATAGCCTTTCTTAAGGCTATTCCGACGTGGTCATTAGAAAAAAAAGTAGTTTAATGGTAGAATCCCTTTAAGTATAATTTAGCAAAATTGTTCCAATAAAGCTCCGACGCTTCACAGAGAACCTTGATTAATAATCCCCTATAGTTCTGTATCTACAGCTCCTATGTAGACCTATGTGTCTCCATGCTTACAGACTACAGACAATCCCTGTGTCGTCAGACCCTGCAGTAATAATTCCCCTCCGTCTTTGTATATTTGGCGACTATCGGATCAGACCACACAGGGTTTGTTTGTAGTCTGTAACCATGAAGACACTTAGTTGTGCATGAGAGCTGTATATGCAAAACGGTAGGACGTTTCTAATGAGGAGCGTATACCAAGAAGCTTTATTTTTAATATTAGATTCATTGGAGCAATAAAAATTCTTGAGATTAAGATTTTTATAGAAATAACGTAACTTGCTCGCTTTTTGCCGTGTAATATCTCAGCATGATAAAAACGGAGTAGAAATAAGAGTCATCGATAACTCATTTATAGTTTTCTATAGGCCTCAGTCTCCGCCGTGAGAAAATACAGGATAATCGGCCCTATAAACCTTTTCATGACTATTCAGAGGCTAATCTGCTCCCGAGAAATGGAATAAGTGACGAGCGAAGCCATAAAATGAGTTAACAAACCTTGACCTGCGCCATCAATTGAAACCAATGAAGAGAACGAAGCTGAGATTACCCATAAGGCATCGCATCTATAGATTTCGCTATCCGAGGGGTTGCCCTGTTTTATACATCGGGGTCACATCTAGGGTGACGTGATTAATAAGTCAATTAGCGTCACCCTACATCAAGACGACCGGGCGGCCGAACGCTAAGGGAACGAGAGCAGAACAGAAGAGATTAATTAAGGTGAGAGGGATTAATTACTCATCAACCTAAACAAGTCAATGCAGATTATAGCGGGGGAGGGGGCGGCCACGATTCATGTAAAGCCATTTGTAAATTTTCCTGAACTAATTAAGAAAATAACTTGGGAATAAATGTGACAGATCTGATGAGAATATCCATACCGCCCGGTGAGAAATTGTGAAACATTTGCAGTGGGTTTCCGAGAATGTAAAATAAGTCTCAGGCAAGGAAATTTTCTCTTTAGTATATTTGTAAGACAACGCATTTAGTTTTTTCTTTGTTAATTCCGTTTCTAAATAAAATTGTGTAGATCAATATGGCCGCCATTGTTAAGAGACCCGAATGAATCCTAGATAGGCAATGCTATAAGACTGGGAGTATGGCCATTCAAGGGTATGATAAATCTGTCTCACAACCCATAAATTCCTACAATGAAGCCCATATGGGTTGTCACTCAACTGAGATACAGCAAATTAGAAGGTATATAGATACAATAGAGGAGTGAGGGATTGGTCCCCACCAATCTCCAGAATGTGGTCTAGTGTATGGAGCGGCGGCCCTCTTGTCCATTGCTCCATCCAAGTCTACAAGACTGCCCGAGATAGCCGAGCAATAGCTCTTACCTATCCATAGGACAGGGCATCAATGTTGGATTGGTGAGGATCCAAATACAGGATTTCCCCCCGCTGAGAAGTGATCTCTACAGAACAGGCAGTATCAGTCTATTATGAGGCCGGATTGAAAACTGCAAGAATATTTTTTAATGCACGAAGAGTTAGAAAAATTACCAAAAAAAAATCCTAAAAAAAATATTTAACATAAAAAAATAATTTAAAAAATATTAAAATAATTTCTTTCAGACCAACCTTAAGGTACAACGAATACTTAAAAAATGCAAAATCTCTCATGACATTCACTGGGGTACAATTCCTATTCCATATCAGTTAAGAAAATCGCGTGATGCCTATTATTCCCCTCCCCCGATCGGCACCCTATAGCTCCTAGGTAGGGAATAGCATCACTTCTCTGCTCCATTGACCCTTTGACTTCATTGATTCCTTAGTATGGGGCCTTGAAGACCCCAGCAATAGCCAGCAGTGACGTTGTCCTCTAACTATACATTATATTACAGGTCAGGACCTTAAACAGAACTAATTATGGCTATTCAATAATGCTAGTCGCTGAGACATAGAGGTGAAGGCTTGTCACCATTAATACAAAAAATGGAAGAATTTAATAAGGTCCCAAACCTTGACCTGCAGAATTAAGTGAAATACAGAAAGGTCAATATCCATAAAACATATCCTGCGGTCAGCAATGTGATACATCAATCAGACACAACCTCCATTGGTTGAATATCCTGCGACACTCGTATTCAGGTGGGTGACCGGGTGACCAGAAGCATCAGCTACATAAACCAAAAATAGTGGCTAAAGTTACAAACCACCAAGCAGTGCTGACCATACACGTTCGATTAATGTCAACCCAACCTGATGATTTTGGAAAGAATAGTCAACCATGTAATGTGTAAGGTGGTATTATGGCTCACGCCAATGGCAGAAGAAGAAAAAAGATTGGGGTGATTGTTTTGTCATTAGGGGACATAAGCTCACCCCATTGGTGCCAGGTACTGGCAGGATGTACAACTGCCAACTGTTCCAAATTTTTGGCAACGGTCCCGGCAAATATACGCAGTCCTGACCCAAAAAGGAGGCATAGGTAATTCAACCATACTCCAAAGTGGATGGTTCCATTCAGCTTAGGGTCAAGGATGATACGGGAAATCTCTACACAAGGAAAAAGACATACAAAGGGATTTTTTTAAGACCATCTTCCTGCTCTGTTGAAGGATGAGATGCACACCACTGGCTTTGTCCATCAGTCCTTGGGTAGTCTACGCCAGCTCGGAGCTGTTCAGTCATCATTTACCCGGAAAACTGGCATAGACCATAAGAAATCTGTTGAGGCCAAAGGGACTCCCTCCTCGGAAAGTGGTGAGGGTAGTTCCCAGACAGATACAAGGTGAGATCAATTTGCCTCGTCCTTTGGTTGCAGCCCTGATGTAAGGCAAATTAGATGGTCAAAATGGCCAAAGGTCAGTACAGTTGGGCAGAAATAGAAGGGAAGATCTAAGACATGGCCAAGACATGGCTAAGAACAATATCAGAAAGTTCAGTAAGAAATGGTCCAAGCGTAACCCAAGGACATCATCAGAAAAGTTAGTCCATAGACCAACCAGAGTCCTTGTGATAATTTAGACCACCATAAAACGTTCAAGAGGTTGGACAACCACTTCAAGGTTCAGACAAGGTGTGGAGGGTTAAGGTGGAATCATTTAGGCCACGTTTAATGACTGTTCCTTCCAATTTGGAGTAAATTTTTCAATTTACAGGTTACACAACACGTTTTGGGATTGGGCCAAACTCTTCAATAGATGGGGACACCAATGGAAGAACCTGCACGTATATGGCGATAGCCATGGCTGAAAGGTTGACGAGTAGTGCCAGACTATATTAAATTGGGTAAAAATTGGCCAAATTAATCAAAATTGCTACTATGTATATGTATTAAAAACTAAGATGCGGATGCAAGGAGAGCAATCTCCCATGGTCACAGATAGCTGTGGACATGGACAGTGCGGGGACGCGGTACAATTACATTCCCTCAGTCACGCTGATTTAGACAATGTGGATAAAGAACATAATTAGCTAATTCTTTATATGATGCAGACAGAAGCCGCTTATCAGAGATGTGGAGAGAATGACAAGTCGCCGCCTGCATTGAAGGTTATCCTTTGCCTTTGTCAGGAGACAGAGATGAAATTGTTGAATAGAGATCATATGGGATTGGATTGTTATCTGGATCACACACCGGTACTTAACATGCACAGGGGTTCCCGCTGTAAAGCTTTATTCATGCCGTGATTAATTGAAATAACTCGAAACAGGTTGACAAAGATATTACTGATCCAAATGACTGGGCCCCCGGGGGGCGGTAGTAAAGATTATTAGTAGATTAGATACACATTGAGGGTTAGTATTCTGGAGGACTTGTCACCTTATCTCCCTCTGATCGTGGGTATAGGCGTGAATTGAAGTTATTGGCTTAATAACGTGGCCCAATATGTACTGTATCAGGTGCCCTATATAAGACGGGTATCTTTCGGTGTGGCAAGGTCTCTTATCTCTACTTACATGTCTTGTTGTGACGGGCCAACGTCAAAGTAACCGGATCTGAGCATGACCCAGAGACATTGTACAGTGTAAGGAAGTCCTTGAGATCGAAAGCAAATGTAGCATCAATAATGGATGCTCCATGTCTGTCAACTCAAGTTGAGGGTTTTAAGGGGGGTTCTAGGATCAAAATATTGAAAGTTAATGGTTCCTAGATGGATAGGAGTCTTACTCTTGGTATTCCGACCCATTAGCGGTGTTCAGCCAAGTGCTGCGACCTCTAAACATACTACTTTGGTCCATGTACCTGCACACCATCTACTTACCCCTTACCCTGTCTAAGCCTCTCACCTCTACCAGGTTAGTCTTCTCTACACCGGGCTGACGAGATGCAATAACATCAAAACGGCCGTCCTCGGTTGAGAGACTATACCTGGTAATAATCCCAGCATCATTGCAAAGCAAAGGCCTCTTGGAAGGTCGAGCATGATATTAAAGGGAGCAGCCTTTATTGGGCGATTTCACTGAAATTCTGTCTTCCTAATTACATCAGGGAAGACAGGCTTGCACATTCCAGTGAGCGCCCTCTATTGGTTTGCAACAATTACATCATGGAAGACAGATTTGCATATTCTTCCCATAGACCATCTACTTTGTAATACAGAGTGCAGAAAGTTGCGGATTTGTCACGTTCACGTTGAATGGGAGAGACGGACTGATGAAGAGGTCACATCACTTGACCAGGGGCCACAACCCTTTCAAACAGCAGATCTGTGGAGGGTCAGATCCCAACCAATCTGATACCGATGGTCTCTCCTAACAACTTCAAGGATGGAGACACACAGAAATTCAAAAGGAATGGAAAATATAAAGGAAGGACGAAGGCCTGGTGTAGACAACAGTGAAAAATGACTGTGACGAACAATGTTTTAATGGACGTCACATGGATGTTTTCAAAACAAAGTTGTTTTAATGGACAAATGTCCATCAAATCGTCTGTGATGAGGTTCAGTTTATGGTTAGGTGACTGATGCAGAACCACTGGTCTCGATAGAAGTTTCTCATTGTGATGGACGACCCCCTTTAAAGGGATATCCAGGAAGTAATAAAGTCTAACAGTGGATTCTCTGCTTTGGATTAGCTTTTGCACTAATCTACACCCCAGTCCCTCAGGACACCAGAACTCTCATTCCTCTATCATTCCGACTCTTGGTCATGTGACTGACTTCACTCTACTCAATGGACCTGCAGTCTCAGTAGAGGGGAGACGATGATGTCCGTGAGCATCACAGTAGCTGCAGGAGAGACAGACGGACATGAGTTCTGGCCTCCCCACCTACAAGTATAATAAACAGGGCTCGGGGGGATCAAGGTGTATATTAGCAATAAGGCTTATCCAGAGTAGGGGTTGTAATGGTAAGCTTTAATGCTCGCCAAATAACCCCTTTAAGGGGCTAAATGCTATGACCACCCTTGCAAACAATTTTTTTTTCGCAAAGTCTCCTACCGTTTTGTGTATACAGCTCCCATGCAGATCTATGTGTCTCCAGCCTTAGACTACAACCTGCAAATGCTGCCTTTTAGATTCACAGCAGCCATCCAAAAATGAATCACAAAGGTGGACATAACCTTTAATATTCTCGATAGTGATGAGCCAATAAAACGTTGTAAAATTGACTGTACTATAATGCGGTACTGCAGACACGCTGGGGTCAGCCGGGCCTCGCCTGTCATCCCTACTTAGTCCAGAGAATGTAAATGATATGTTCTGGTAATAGCTTAAATACAAATGTAATTATATGTTGTAGAGAGAGCTGGGACTATCACAGGTCCTGAGGCCACAGAAAAGCTAATTCCCAGCCAGCCATCACTGGCGGCCATGACCGGTGACTCTCGTCCTTCAGAGAGGCGGTGATGGCTCTCAGCGCTTCGGTGACATGACATTGGAAGTTGTGTGGGATAGTCAGGGGATTAACTGATGTGAGAGGTGATAAGAAACCTGTCTTATTAACATTAAAGCAACTGCATTTATAGAAAATGTATAGAAAAACATGGCTGCCATCTTCCTACACGGCTGTACATCTGTGCACCGGTTTTCAGCAATGTTCCTTCTAAGCCTTTGTAGTCGTGAGCGGTGCAGATAAGGTCCCGGAACCCCATCCAATGTATATTAATGTACAACATCGTATCGCATAATAGCTATAGAGTGGCCGAGTGTATAGGGCAACACATCGTCCATGCAAATAGTGTTAGTACACATCCAGGTCTAGCTCAGTAAAGCTTTATGTCTATATCTCTGGTGGATAATGGCAGTGTAAGGGTTAAAGGCTGTATCGCTGGTGGTCTAGGGCAGTAAGCCTTTGTTCACACAATAGTGATAATTGATCCATCACGCTACTGCATTCAATTCAATGTATGTGAATGGGTTCTAGTCACATGATTGTGACTAGACCCCTAGGTGTGAGCTATAGCATCCTCAGTGATCTAGGGAAGCAAAAGGGTTAATGTCAAGCTTCTTGGTGATCTAGGGTAGTGAAGGGGTAGCATATGTTAGAAGAAGCTTAAAGGGATTGTGCGGGATGACCCCCTTTTTTATATGAGGCTGAAGAAGGTTGAAAAAAAATATAACCAATACTTACCTATCCCCGGTGCTCCGGTGTCTCCCACCGCGGTCCGGTCCTGTTGCTCCGGTGTTTTCTTCTGGCGGAAGTCCCCAATACAGGTGAAAGCTGGGGCCAATCAGTGGACTAAGGAAAGGGACACGGGACATCACAGTGCGGTGAGGACCACCAAAACAAGACAGCGGAGTGGCAGAACCGGACCCCAGAGCAGCGGGGACAGGTGACGTGTTTGGTTTTTTTTTCACCTTCCCTGGTCTCATATAAAAAAAAGGGGATATCCCAAACAATCCCTTTAAAGTCAGTATACCTGAAGGTCCAGAACAATAAGAGGGTCAATGGCTCTGGAAAGAACAATAAGATGGCCAATGGCTCTGAAATTCGATAGTTCTCCCAAGAACAAGAGCATGAGGCATGCCGAACTCTAGAAGTGTGATGGTCGATGGATTCAATCAACACAAACCTAATTTGTATGGCCACCCTATGTTCTCCTCTATAACACCCCATAATTGTCTGCAGGTCTGTGGAAAACAAAACAGATGGCAAACGAACAGCATCAAATAGACACGACCGAGCCATAAAACCAGAAAAAAATGGACAGGAACAGGATTTGCTCCATATTTTGCAGCTCGGGCCTACAGCCACCATAAAAAATACGGCCATGTGTATGGGACCATATAAATGAATAGGTCTCTATGTTAGTCATAGTTACAGACTCTTAGTTATGGATAATATATGGGGAAATATAAAGCCTAATAAAATAAAGATCAGAGCGGTGACGGGGATGGGGAAGGGGCTAATGTCGGATACACTGCTTAGCCATTGAGCACATCCTATGTCCAGTCCTTTGGGGTAGATGCAGGGGAAACTCTTACAACCTATATGCAGAACGGAAAGCCTTGATCTATGCTACTGTATACCACACGGCGACATGGCCATCCATAGTATCCCATATAAAAAAAGAGCAATCCAAATATGAACAAGTGGCGATTTTTTTCCATACCCCGAGCTCCTATCGCTCCACAATCCGCCACGTATTCCTATATACCCTGCCGTCTGACCAAGCAGCGTGTAACCTAATGGGTGCACAAGACCCTGTTATATTGCAGCAGTTTTTGCGAATTGTTAAATAGATCATTGTGAAGGAGCGGCTCCTAATGTTGAGGCCTGGGAGCCGCAGGAGGTGATTTGCATTCATTTCCTGATCAATGTTGCAGGCGCGGGGCTCTGTTTGCAGAGTAAATTTAGCATGCTACACTGCAGGCAATTTCTTATTCTTAGATAAAGCTATGGGCTGTTTTCGGAAGGTCTTAAAAGCAGCAGAGATTGGCGTTCCACACTGAGCGTCTCTGGAATAGAAACAATCACATTCTCATCGCTTCTCCTACACATGAATTCTTCCAAAATGAACACAGCGCTATACACCGATCCATATGCACGGGGGTTTTCATGCTTGTCATCATCGATTGACTGAGATACTGTAATAAGAAGCCATTTCTATGATTGTGATACACAATTATCTGTGTCTACCCCTGAGGACGGCAGAAAACGGGAAGGAAACTAAAAATAAAATCCCGGAATCAAAAGTAGAGACGTCTTCTCCGCCGTTTAGTTAAAAGGATCACATACAGGCTCCCAAAATGAAGGGATACCTCCAGGGCTCCTGGAAGAGAGGGCAATTCTCTGGGATCTCTATTAACGTGATATGCGCCAGTCACACCCCAAAAAAAGGAAACACTAAAGCTTCGTACACACTTGCCGTGCTCCAGGAACGGAGGAGTTAAAAGCCCCAAAATCTTCCAAAGGGGTCATCCCACCAGAACCTTACTCCCAAGTCACATTTATTTAGACATGGGTGTGACTGGTGTAAATGGGAGCAGAGTGCTTCCACTATGTCTACAGTACAGATGCTCCTCTTTCTCCCCTCTCACAGCATGCAGTCTCACTAGTCCAGCTGCAGCTGCATCCCCTCTTCGTTAACTTCTCTTCAATAACTTCATTAAAATAGGAAATATTTACGAGAGCGATTAGGTTTCTAAACTACAGGATGTTGAAAAGCAGACGCTACATTACCCTACTGAGATACATAATAAATATTAGCGTCAGGTATTTACTTAGCACGCACAAACATCATACGTGTGCGAGTATGTTCACATGGAGTTTTTTAGCAGCAAAATTTTGACTTCAATGGGAGCCGCTCGCTTCTTTTTTCCGCGGTGCAAGACTCCCTCCCGATTAGACCCATTCATTTGGACCTAGTCTGGAGCAGAATGCCGCAATAGGATGCCGGTCCACTGCCTTGCGGCGAGCCGCGCGGTATGTTCACACACGGAATCCATTTTCCGCCATGTGACCATACCCTGAATGTACCGGCGTCTACCCTGATGTTCACAGTGTATATCCAGCGTTATTTCTAGCATCGTGTCAGGTGTGTGCAGCTTTGTCTAAGCCTGATTACAGCTCTGAAGGATGACACCTACGAGCCACTTTACATAAAGCGTCTTTATTTACCCGAGCCTACTTACTTGTATTGAGATACCAGCTTACACTAATCTACTTTGCTTCCTTGCTAATTTTAATTAAGATAACACAAGTGATAAGAGCTAAATAAACAGTTTACAAGAATGTTCTTATTTGTGCGGCATTAAGACTCCTCAGCAGCGGCTCACAGTCTGGCGGTAAGAAACACAGGATAAATATCATTCTATCGATACAAATTACATAACCATCTTATACACTTTTTTTTCACATCTTTTTTTCTTGATGGCAGCCACCTACTATTTTAACAGGAAGCAAACTTTGCATCACTGAACAGTACAGGGGATTATAAAAAACTTTGCAATGCATTTTCTGCTTTTATCATATTGTTCCCTCTGCTAAACTGACTTTCACTCTGAAAATCACTGCTCCAGCCATCTGGAGACGTACTGAAGGTCAACTGACTCAGATTACTTACATCTATAGAAGTCTACGGAGAGGAGATGGGGAGGAGTGAGTAGGAAATAAGGGAAGATTTAGTCTCAGACGGGAACTAAATAGGAGCTTTGTATTACAATCAAAGCATATGGCAGTACTTCTCTATATATGTCCTGCACAGTCCCAGAACTGATTCTGAGTGAGACACAGTTACAGGGTAGATTCTCCTCTACTTACTGTGTGCAGTGTATGGCAGCTAGTATTAACCCACCAGTTCAGAGATAAATACAAGCTATAGATGTTGTATAGGATCGGGTCATCTTATACAGTCTAATGCTACCTGCAGGTGCTTCCATTTGGTATTTCGAGTACAATGAGGTATCCTGTTGTGAGTTGGACTGTAAGCTGGTGCAGAGACACTTTGAACGTTTGGCCTTGTTGCATGTGAAGGGTTTGCAGTGTTTGCAAGGATATTAGTCGTCACAACTCGGCATAGCATGGTTTGTTACATTATATGATGTGCTATGATATACAGTATATGCAGGTCATCATATGGTCAGTATTCTAGAACTTTCTGGAAGCTATAGCACGCAGGCAGAACATAACTGCACTATGGAAGAGTTAGTTCGTCTTCTTCCATGTGGTGTGAATCATCGATGTCAGGTATGGCTCAGGAGTGGGCTGGTTTGAAGGACGGCTTCAGCATGAGGAACGCTTTTAGGAATAGAAGACAGTTCAGGGAGTAACAAGCTTAAAGTGGTTTCCAAGACTGAAGGACGATTGATATTGATGACCTATCCCCCGTACTGATCATCTGTTATGGCCGCCAGAAGCCATATACGAGGTATACAGCAGATCTGTTCCAATTGAAGTGAATAGGACCGTGGCTGCAGTTCCAGACGCCATCACTACACTGTACGGACCGGAAGCTTTATACAGTGTACAGAGCTCCATACACTGTAGCAATAGCACCTGGGACTGCAGCCACGCTCCTGTTAACTTGAATAGGAACAGAGCTGCTTACAGTCATACACCTTATATACATATAACTGATCAGCTGATGTGTGCAGGGTCCGGATGTCGGACCATGACCGATCTGTTACCGACGACCTGGACAATCTCTTTGAGGCTAAGGCCTCATGTTACGGAAACGCAGCTTTTTTTTTGTTGCAGATTTTATTGTGTTTTTTGTGCCACAGCCAAGAATGGCTACAAAAGAGATAGGAAACATAGGAAGTTCTTATACTACTACCTTCTGCTCAAACCACTCCTGCGCCAAAAACTGCAACAAAAAAAGCCGCATTTCTGCAACGTGGGGCCTTAGCCGAAAAGTGAATTTGGACACCTTTAGGCTAAGGCCCCACGTTGCGGAAACGCAGCTTTTTTTGGTGCAGATTTTGCTGCGTTTTTTTGAGCCAAAGTCAGAAGTGGGTTGAACAGAAGGTAGAAATATAAGAATCTTCCTATTTATTTCCCATTCCTTTTGTAGCCACTCCTAGGTTTGGCTCAAAAAACCGCAGCAGAATCTGCAACAAAAGAAGCTGCGTTTCCGCAGCCTTAGAAGGAATCCTCCTCCTGGTCAAGATGTTATCTGGTTTTGGAAAGTGGACAACCTAGGGCACTCAGTTGTGAAAGGGTTCTCCGGAGATAGACAGTACCTCTTGCAAAACAGCAGAAACATTGTGTTCATTGCCGCGGTCCGCGATCTTGCACACTAGGTCTAACTAGGTGAACTTGTCATCTATCTCCAGGTAAATAATGAAGGGGACGCAGTGCTGGGGGTGTTGCGAGTAAGACCCCCACCGGATCTGATGTAAGATAGGCCATCAGTATCACTTTAACACCGAGCGACAGCAGTTTCTCCAAGTTTCGCTTCTCGCTTTAGTCCTTGGGAGCCATGCATAATGTAGAAGCAGCGGCGCGCTGACACGTTTGAGGAATTGCTCACCTGTATCACCTTGATAAATGACATACAAGTTTTATGCTTTAAATAGGGCAAAACGCACGCGTGCCCCGGCTGCTCCGATTGAGAGCGGCTGGAAAAAGCAGAACGGCGGATGAAACGGTTTCACTTGAAGACCTTTAAAGAGGAGAAACTCGCTGAATAATTAAATAAATTACTGCCGAGTCACTGAAGACAAAGAGTCGACGCCTCGACGTAACGCACATTCCCCTGAAGTAAGCAAATGTTAGGCTTCGCGTCCCCGAGAGCTTCTTACCGGATCACATATGGCCGTGATTTATGTGCGGCTAATATTAATGTGGAGCAAACAAAAAAGTGAGAGAGAGCATAAAAGGGATAATGAAATGATTGATGAAACGGCGAGTCGCGACACCGCCGCGTTGGCGAAACAAAGTCCGAAAAACTGCGGGAACAAAAGGGGAGGCAATTATATTTATACTATGTTTCGGGAAGCACAAAGATCCTTGGCCTTTGGAAGTAGGTACTTAAAGTATTAGTTCGGAAAGATCTTATGTGGCAGCCGTTGCCATGGAAAAAGTCCATTAAACTTTTTCTACCGACTGCATTTATCGTCTACGCAATCAGCTATACAAAATTCGGGGACGGATTGTGTCACATTGACGTTTTATTCCACAGCTATAATTTCCAGAAGACTTACAGGCTTAAAAGGAAGGCCCACCATGTTCTTTACTCTAAATAGTTTGGAAAGTTTGTGCGGATTTACTTCTTAAAGGGAGTGTGCCGGCTGCGAAATTGCACCAAATGTAATAATATGGTGATGTAGGAACCTTTAATAACATATGGAACATGCCTGGGGTGTGTAAAGGGGAACTTCAAGATTTGATATTGATGACATGATAGCCTTACGATCAGTATCAGATAATGAGGAACTGAAAACCCCAAACCCCCTGTGGGCCTTGACCGGGAAGAAGAAGGTTCCATACTACGTGCAGTGGCCATGCCCATCTGTTGCATCTAAGCTCCCATGCAAGTGAAGTTATCTGGAACCCCTTGGCACAAATGTGGCAGTAAAGTTCCATTACTGCCTTACACACCGTTGCGTATTCCCTCTACATGTCGAGGACTCACTTGTCATCTGTGTCTACCAAGTTCTTCTACCCGGGCCTGTTCACTCTAGCTCGTACCGTTCTTCTACCTGGGTTGCCTCTTCACAAAACCACCTACAGCCCCCATGCCATGTACAACCTCTGTAGGTAGTTATCAAGACTCACATTTTGTACACCAGTCTTGATGGTACCGGTGCCACCAAAGGAGATACCTGATTTACGACAAGGTGCATCATCCAGCGGACCGTGCGCCTACACTGAAATCTACGCTAGATCATGGCTGGTGTAGATTTCAGTCATTTACAATCTGATGGGATTGATGTTTCTGCCCACACCACTAACTTTCAGGAAAGCAGTGAGGGTGACATAAGGTCCCTTCTTGTCACAAATGGTGTTTAACAAGTCACAAACCCAAAGTGCAACTTTTTAACGACATGTTTCTGGTGTACGGGCTAAATAAATCTGCCCCAAAACGTGGCATATAAAGACATCTTCTACACCATGGTGCATTGCTTTCGTCCCTACGTTCCTATTATCATCACCATAATTTCAGGACGTCTATCACCCCCAATGGACTCCATTACAAAATATTAGGGGGTTTGGTAAAAGGTTGCCCGAACTGATTTTAAGTCAACATTAGAAAAGTTTCTGGATGTGTGACGTGCGGGTGACGTTGGGGCGAGATGCTCCAACATTTTGCAATTTCCAGTTGACTTCTTCAGATAATGGGCAGCATTACCACCAGTGGTATACAATTCTCCGTCTCCAAAATATCGATAGACTCTGTGTAGGAGAAACAGATTACACAGACAGGATCATTACAGAGTTCTGGGAGGTTTTCATTTGGCTACGTGACCATCGTGACCTTGATTTCGTCCAAGGACAAAATGGCTATTGATGAAATAGGATAATGTCAAGGGCATTAGGACGGCATGGTCTGATTCGAGGATTGCGAGTCTGTATCTGGAAGCTGCACCTACGCAGTTTCTTACTTTTTACATCAAGGTACTTCTCAGTGTGAAGCATCTTTCAATCTGTTTTCCGAAATAAGTTCTGCTCAAAATGTTCCAAACTAACCAAGCATTTTATGACAACTGGTAAGTCAAAGAGAAGGAAAAACACCTATCTCCCGGGCACATGATTTAAAGCCCTCGAAATGTGAGAACAGGCACAAGAAAAACAAGAAGAGCGATGTTCTCGAGCCGTAGGAGATATAATGGAAAAAATCAACCTAATGTCTTTGAATCAAAGACTCGGAGACTCTTGATGAAAATGCACAATTTAATTCCCGAAGAAGAAAGAAAACTATTGACTGGGCGCCTGCGCCTGTTAACGGGTGAATTGTTCGCTTTTCGGAGGACGTAAGAATCACACAAAGGGGCAGTTGTAAGGGGTAAATACTTTGACTAATATGGCCGATCTGAACGCCATATTAGTGATGGCAAGTGCAATTTTTTGCAGCACATACTGGGCTCCGCGAAAAATCTGTAGTATGGGACCACCAGACAAGTATGTCCTATTAATAACACTGGTTTGGCACAGGGGTCTTTGACCCTTCAGACACTCTGGGGGGAAAGGAGCAAAAATTGGATCTCTGAGCAGTGGAGAAACATGGCCTGATCAGACGGATCCAGATATCTGGGGCACCATGTTGATGGGAGGGTCAAAATTTGGCATAAGAACCGATGAATCCTTCACGTTAGATGTCTCCATTCCGGACTGGTGGAGGTGGACAAGATGAATTGTTGCGGTTCTGAAGGAAGTCAGGTTTAAGCGTATATGATACAAAGGACATGGGACTTTCTGACATCATGGCTGTATGGCCGAATATTATCCCCTATGACAGATACAGAATATCATATAAGCCTAAACATTCTAGAAATGAGGAGTAGGACAAGGTCTCTTAGCGCCCAAGCCAGGGATCTGAGAATGGCCCCCTACCCTCCTCTTCGCTGATCAGTGTCTTCCGTCTCTACAGGAACGTGCTAATTGTTTACAGCGGGAGCCTCGTCCCTGCAGGGCGTTATCATCAGCGTTGATATACTGTATAGCATTGGTCTGGTATTATCTCCATGGGATAACATTCGCATATTCTATACATTTTCTATCACAGTTTTGGTTTTCTTAGGCACCAGGGAGGACCAGAGAGATTTACATTCTGAGACAACAAGGGGCATCTTAAAAGGAAAGTGAATTCTATCATTTCTTTCTAATGTTTTTATTTTCTGATTTTTATTCTATTTTCTGTACACAATTATGGGGGCGGCCATCTTGCTTATGCTGCTGATAACAACATTTAGAGATATGCTTTACGGCAGTGGTCCCCAACCTTTTTTCCATCAGGGGCCAGTTTCAGCAAGACAATTTTTCTATGGCCCGGTGGGGGCGGGAAGGGGTGTGGATGAGGGCGGAGAATGGGTGTGGTTGGGGGCGGGGTTAAACATGGGGGCATAGATTAGAATCATGTACATATTAAAACACAAGAGAAAGTGCAAACTGATGGACACTGCAGGTTATGAAGATGGCTACTGATGACGGATATCACTCCTAGCGCTGCTATTAATGTCACTACAGCCTCACTACATGTCACAGGGACAAGTGACGTGTAATGTAGTTGCCCAAAGTTTGGTAGGCAAGTGCGGGGTGGAGCCAAGACCTGCTGCATGTATTGCATAGTACTAGAATCCCGGACATACAGCGGGTCCCGGCTCAATCCCGATGAGCAACAACTAAGCGTCAGTGTTGTGGAGCCAGCTGGCGGATCCTGGATCAACCCTGGGCACTCGCCGGCTCCACAGCAGCTGCTGACTCCTCGCCGCCAGTACGCGGACCGATGCAACATGCCCCGCGGCCCGGTACTGGTCCCCGGACCAGTGGTTGGGGACCCTTGCTTTATAGCAACCCCATAGACCATAGCTAGCAAAAGACTAGTGATGGCTCATCGGAGGCAGGGGCGGGGGGATTTAATTTATAAATTTGACTCTTTTCTAGTAAGATTCGCCAAAGTCTATTTGTTTGGGCACCAGATGTGTAATAAATTGAGCGTAAATTCATATCGAGATCAAATAGCGATTCCACTTCCGGAGATATTTCAGGGTTCTTTCACAATGCTCATGTCGTGGGTTCTAGATTTGCCTTTTTGCACATTTTAGAAAGGTGCCGAATGGAAATGCATCGTGAAATGTTACCGTACTCCATGGAAACCGAGCCCACTCTCCTGACAAAGGAAGCAAAGTGACGGGCCACATTAGTCACGATCACGGTGTACTTTGTAGGTGACTTTATTTAGAGCTTTGTTTATGACATATATTTCAATGTTCAGTTTTCATGCCATTCCATTAATGTTTCTATACAAGCGGAATCCGAGGTCTTGCTGACGCACGTGGCCTCTAAGGTTCTTCGGAGGTTTTGCTTTAATTGTTTGAGAATTCCTGCTGATAAGTTGTTAGTTGCATCGAAGCCGCAATGTAACGAAATGGGAGCAGTGAAAATAATAGGCAAGTAAACAAAATTCTAAATATAAAAGCCAAAGTAGAACGTGTCGCCACTCAGTTGGGTGGTCTGGTCTTTAGAGCCTTGCGGTCTTGCTGGCACCAGGACAGGACAACCCTGGGACTCTATGGAAGGGCAGAGAATGGCTATATAAATGGGTTAACCCAGTAAGTGCGCCATCAGGGTTCTATTTATTAAGTCAATGGGGTCAACAATATTCTTAAAGGGTTTATATATGGATGACCCATCCTAAGTCCAAGAAATGGAAGATAAATGGCCTAGATTGGGGCCAAACTAAGACAGTCCCTATATGGCACTACGCTGGGTATACAGTGAAGAGACGACACTGCTCACCCAAATGCTGATGTCTTCACACAGCTAACCAGTGGGGGGTCCAGATGTCAGACCCCCATCGATCAGATATTGATGACCTTTCTTACATGTAGGTCCATATTACTATACCTGAAAACCCTTGAAACAGTGCAAGGTGACAGCGGGAGAGGAGTGCGCTGACCTTGTGGGAGGCAGTGACCACACAACTCAATAGTGGGGCTGAGCCGATCTTGACTTTTCAGGATCGATTTTGAAATCCGATTTCCGATCATTTTTCATTCGAACTCGATCTCGATCCCAATTCCGATCCCAATGCAAGTCAATGGGATTTGTTTACTAATCGGAGATTGGATTTTAAAAACAATCCTATTCACAATACAGCATGGAATCTAACAATTGAACGCTTTAATTGTTAGAATCCACGCTGTGTAGTGAATTTTTTTTATCACTAAGTAGCCAGAGGATTTTTTTTTAATCCTCTGGCTACTTAGTCCCCCCTGGTGTTCACTTACCTGCAGAGATGGCTGGTCTGGTGCCCGGTGTTCTCCTTCTTCTTCGCCTCGCTGCCCCCCCCTCCCAGGTTAGTGTTTAAAGAGCCAGGAAGGCGGGGCTTGTAGCTTAGGAGAGTGTGGGCGGGAACAGGGCGGGGAGACATGACGTCTCCCCTCCCAGTACCCGTTCACACTCTCCTAACCCGCCCACACTCTCCTAACCTGGGAGGCGGGGGCAGCGAGGCGAAAAAGGAGAACACCGGGCACCAAACCAGCCATCTCTTCAGGTAAGTAGCTACTAGAGATGTTAGCTAGTCTCCCATTAGAATGAATGGGAGACTAGCTAGCAAAGCATTGTGGTAAATGATCACCGATCGCGATCCCACCTAAAAAGATCGTGTTTGGGATTCCAATCGGGATTGTGAATTTTTCTCGATCGCCGATCAGAATCCGATTTTTTTCCGAACACGATCGATCAACCCTACTCAATAGTTTTGTCATTAAGTGGGCGGAGACAGAACACCCAGCAGCCAATCACATCACAGAAATAACAATAGACTGTTCTTGTGATGTCACATTGTCACATTTCACCGAACTTTCGCCACCATAAACAGATTTTACAATAAATTTATTAAAATGAAGTACAAGTGTTCTGTCAGCTCGGATCAAACAAAATCTACATTAACATCAGTTTTCATCTTGTAATCGGCTTCATTTCTAATTATTTTTATCTTTCGGCATAGATGGCGTCTGTCACCGCCAGATTTATCTGTCATCTAATAAGATGACAGATAAAGACTCTGATATCCCTGACAGATTTCACTGTATGTAGGAAGAAGAGGGGATGAGTTGAAAAACTGATTTTAGGATAAATATGATATTGGAAGATGACCATTGTATTAGGATCAGCAAGAAACAAGGTGACAATCGGGGGCAGAAATTGTGTAATTGCATCTGCCGCAACGCAAAGTTGTCCAGAGTGGTCACATTCCCGCCTGTTATTTATGGTGACCTCTTGGAGTTCTAAAAGATGGATGTCCATCCAATCTTGGAGAGGCACTAGTGGTACTTAAAGGGAGTCTGTCACCAGACCCAGCATATCACCCCAGCCCTGCAGATAGATAGGTTAGTGTCACCAGACCCAGCATATCACCCCAGCCCTGCAGATAGGTTACTGTCACCAGAACCAGCATATCACCCCAGCCCTGCAGATAGATAGGTTACTGTCACCAGACCCAGCATATCACCCCAGCCCTGCAGATAGATAGGTTACTGTCACCAGAACCAGCATATCACCCCAGCCCTGCAGATAGATAGGTTACTGTCACCAGACCCAGCATATCACCCCAGCCCTGCAGATAGATAGGTTAGTGTCACCAGACCCAGCATATCACCCCAGCCCTGCAGATAGATAGGTTAGTATCACCAGACCCAGCATATCACCCCAGCCCTGCAGATAGATAGGTTAGTGTCACCAGACCCAGCATATCACCCCAGCCCTGCAGATAGATAGGTTAGTATCACCAGACCCGGCATATCACCCCAGCCCTGCAGATAGATAGGTTACTGTCACCAGACCCAGCATATCACCCCAGCCCTGCAGATAGATAGGTTACTGTCACCAGACCCAGCATATCACCCCAGCCCTGCAGATAGATAGGTTAGTGTCACCAGAACCAGCATATCACCCCAGCCCTGCAGATAGATAGGTTAGTGTCACCAGAACCAGCATATCACCCCAGCCCTGCAGATAGGTTAGTGTCACCAGAACCAGCATATCACCCCAGCCCTGCAGATAGATAGGTTAGTGTCACCAGAACCAGCATATCACCCCAGCCCTACAGATAGATAGGTTATTGTCACCAGAACCACTATATCACCCCAGCCCTGCAGATAGATAGGTTACTGTCACCAGAACCACTATATCACCCCAGCCCTGCAGATAGATAGGTTACTGTCACCAGAACCAGCGTATCACCCCAGCCCTGCAGATAGATAGGTTACTGTCACCAGAACCAGCGTATCACCCCAGCCCTGCAGATAGATAGGTTACTGTCACCAGAACCAGTATATCACCCCAGCCCTGCAGATAGATAAGTTACTGTCACCAGAACCAGTATATCACCCCAGCCCTGCAGATAGATAGGTTACTGTCACCAGAACCAGCATATCACCCCAGTCCTGCAGATAGATAGGTTATGGTCAACTGAATCAATCAGTGTCTTTCCCCTTGTGAATCGCTGCCTCCATTGCTGAGATATCGATGTTTTTGTCAATATAAAAACAATGGCAGTCCAAAGAGCAGATTTCATATTGACAAAAATGCCAATATCTTGGCCATGGAGGCAGCAATTCACGAGGGGAAAAACACTGTTTGATCCAGGTCACCTTAACCTATCTATCTGTAGGATTTGGATATCAGGGGGTCTGATCTCACATTCCCTTTAACAGTACTTGTACGTAATACTTTCTAGTCATCATAGGGTCTCCTCAACAACTCTACCACCCAGCGATCACTCATATCTCTCTACGTCCAATGTCAGATTGTAGTTGAATGAGTTTTAATGTGCCCATAACCCAAATCACAAATTAATTGGGTTGGAGTACCCTGTTAAATATAGGATCTTTTTGTCCTTTGGTTCTGGAGTGATTTATCCAGAATGACACTGGGCTTGATGTATGATACCACAGGTTATAAGTCACCAGGATTTCATCTCTGAAGCTGAAGGAACCTTGAATGCAGCTCTGGAGTATAGTGCAGACTGTATCTCATGGTCAGTACATGTAATGTAATGTTATTTTCCATACATTATATATAAACCCTATTGCTGGACACACCATGTATTGGTTTGGCCTACAAGACTATGGCACCACATCTAGTTATTTCTTGTATATAACGTTCATACTTTTTTGAGAGATTTCACTTATTTCACCACTTTGACGACTACATATCCAGATGTGTTCACCGCATGGTGTTTATCGTAACGTTTCTCGCCATGTCCTACATACGGGAAGTGTGTGATGGCGCGGCACACAACCCAATGAAAACCTCCGCCAGCTAACACAATGGTAGTTGACGTTTATGGAATCTATAAAATTCATGGTACATGTGAAGTCTACCGCCAATGCAGCGTCTGGCACATCAGCTGGCGAATAATAATTGCGCTCTGATTCTACATCGGCCTCGTATGTTTAATAGCTCCATTTTATCTTCTAACCTGAGCAGAACATATGGCGTCTCTCACAACCAAATCACACTGTTCTGCTTTGTGCTGGAGATGATAGAGCGCGAGGACTACACGTACTCCTAAGATGCCGAGCACTAAACTGTGATTCCATCAAGATTGAGACGATCAGAGCGGGAGATGCTCTTTACAGCTGATCGGTCATAGAGGGGGTTCCCAAGAGGAGGACCCCCATTTATACCATTCGTATACAGGCTTCATGTTTAGTGGACCCATGCAGAGGTCCAATAGAGGACAGCACCATTGAAATTGGAGCAAGGACCTAAATCATACGGGCTGATACACAAATAACCCATTACTGATAATAGGAATGTATCTATAGCTATACGAAGTCATTGGACTTGGGCCCTAGTGCCGTAGGGGGGCCCGAAGTTTATACATAACTTTATAGTAATCCTTAGGCTTTCATCTTGTTGTACATGTACCCTTAAAGAAGACTTCCCATGTCTTCCAAGGTAGTTATATGTCATAGCAAAGAACCTGTGAATGAATCACGGACCGCTCTCGGATATTACTCATGCGAGTGTCATTCGACTGAATTCCACTTCAAACTCAGCCCCACATCAGTCATCTGCATAAACGAGGCGGATGTGTACAAGCACTAAGTAGTATCGGTGATGACGGGATCAGGCTGAAGACGACACCGCCATATTAATCCCCGGTGAAGTCAATGAATCATTTTTATAAATTTCAATGTTTTTGTCATTTCGAGCGAAGATAAAGTGGACACATGGGAAGTTTTACAATCAAGCAATGCCGCAGATAAGTATAAGAGGTGCGAGGCGTCGTTATATTGATGAAGTGCCTGGATATGAAAACCTGGGAAGAATCCAGTCGCATCGACATCTCCTTGATAATTCCCTGCTGGTGTGGTAATGTAGGACTGCCAGAGTACAAGACAGGTCTGAGCCGCGCCACGCTCGGTCCCTCCTGCAGAGCCACATCAAAGACCGTGACGCTGGAAACAGAAGAGATGGCATGTGGAAGGAAAACATCCGAGCCGGAGAGAAATAGAGGGGGGTAGAATAAGAACAGCAAGAAATAGATGGGGGGGCGAGAAGGTACAAGGGGTATGGAGAACTGGAATAAACCAATGGTGGCAAAGAACGTGTTACAGGGGTTGTTAACATTTCAACGGGTTGTCCAGGACCTGAATTTAATTGATGCTGATGACCTATCCTATGGATCCGATAGGTTGGGGTGCAGCACACGGACTCTGTCCTGATCAGCCCTCGTTAGCCATATACTATGTATAAGGCTGGGAACAGTCCCACTCCTGTTTAAGTAAATGGGCTGCAGTTCCAGGCTCCACCACTACACTGTACGGCCCGGAAGCTGTATACAGTGTACAGAGCTCAGTAATGTAAGAGTTACGCTTGGAACTGCAGCTACACTTCCATTCTCTTCAGTAGGAGTGGGGCTGCTTCTGGCTGTATACCTAGTATATGGCTTTTGGAGTCCAAAACAGCTGATCAGGACCGGGTCTGAGCATTGGAACCTGATCTATCCCATACTGAAGACCTAGGACATTGTATGTAAATGGTTTCTCTTTTAAACAGGTAAACTCAAACACTCCTAAACAAGAGCCCCCTTCAGTTTTTATGGTACCTTTGGGGAGCGAGAGGGGCTAAGTGGTCCACTTATAACGACATGGTACAGGAATTTGAAGAAATACTTATTTACTGAATTAGTATACAGAAATACAGACAAATCTACAGAGTGAGCCTCCTATAAATGTACAACTAGGGATGAGCCGATCTTAAGATTTCAGGATTGATTTTAAAATCCGATTTCCAATCATTTTCCAGCCGATCCCGATCGTGAAATTTGCTCGATCACCGATCGGGATCTGATCTTTCCCAATCCTGATCGCTCAACCCTAGTCAATGCTTCTCTATGGGAAAAGTCACTTTTAGAGTTGAGCCGATCTTGAGATTTTAAAATCCGATTTCCGATCATTTTCCAGCCGATCCCGATCGTGAAATTTTCTCGATCGCCGATCAGGATCCGATCTTTCCCAATCCCGAACGCTCAACCCTATGTACAACATGAAATACATATAGACCAATCAGTAAGACAGTAAAGGGATTCTATCATTGGGAAAGCCATTTTTCACTAACATCACCTCACAATAGCCTTTAGAAAGGCGATTCTTCTCCTACCTTTATTTTTCTGCTCTGCGCTGCCATTTTGGAGACTTTTCGTTTTTCTTCTTTATTCAAAGGAGTCTTCAGAAAGCATAGTGGGCGTCCCTTGTGCTTAAGGAAGATCCAGCACCTCTCTCTTCTAGTGCTGATGCCTCTCCAAAGTGTCAGCACCCACCGAGTCTGTTTGGGATTTAAATCCCGTGTATGCTCAGTCGGCTCTTCCATTTTGTATTGGACAGAGCCGACTGCGCATGTCCAGTTGGCCATTTTCATGTGGCCTTGTGTGGAGAGGTGTCAACACAAGAAGAAAGAGGCGGCGCTGGATCTTCGGAAGAGCGCCTTCTTTGAGCACAGGGGTCACCCCACGTGCTTTCTGAAGACTCAGTTGAATAAAGAAGATAAAAAATTCTCCAAAACGGCGGTGCAGAGCATAAAAATAAAGGTAGGCGGAGAATAGACTTTCTAAAGGCCATTCTGACATAGTAAGGGCGGGTTCACACCTGCAACCGATCAATGTTTTGCAGGTTTCCGTTTCCTGCCCGAGAAACTGGATAAGAGACGGAAACCGGCAGGCAGTTTTCAAACCCATTCATTTGAATGGGTTTGCAAAGTGACCGCCCATGAGCGTCTTCTGCTCTCCGCAGTGAAACGTTTTTTTTTTTTAACCGGACACAAAGTCAGACATGCGGCTTCACTGCGGAGAGCAGAAGACGCTCACGGGCGCTCACCGGCAGACACTGATTGCCGGGTTTCCGTCTTCTGCTGACAGAACGGAGATCGGGCGCTGGTGTGAACCCGCCCTTAGTGAAAAATGGGTTTCCCAATGATAGGATCCCTTTAACCCTATCATATCACATCAATAAGACACTATGATTTCGTGCGATAAAACACGTCCTATTAGGCTGCATTCACACAGAGTAACGTTGGCGTTTTTTGTGCTTATTTTGGCACATAGCGCCGCATTAACACCGCGTATACGCCGCTATTTTGCGGTCGCGTTAAACGGCGCAAACGCGGCATATACGCGGCGTTAACACGGCGCTATGTGCCAAAATAAGCACAAAAAACGACAACGTTACTCTGTGTGAATGCAGCCTTACAGTCATCAATGTCAGGTCTTGGACAGCTCCGTTACACTCTATACTTGTTTTCATATATTTGCACTTTTGCCCAAAAAATACCTTTCAAAAATCCTTTCTTTTCCTTTTCTGAGAGCCATAACTTTTATTTTAGAGTTGTGTGGGCTTATATTTTGCGAGGACATCTGTAGTTTCCATTGGTAGCATTTTAAGTTATTCCGTTTTTTGGAGGTGAGATGAACAAAACACAACAATTCTGTGGATTACTGTACGCCCTCCAATATAAAGTCATGACCAGAGACGCATCTGTAAATCAAAGGTGCAGTGACCCTTTGTTACCCACAGACCCCTATCGGGCATTTACGCCAACCTAATTACACTCCGGTCCCTCTGCACCAATGGCTGTTCTACTTTCGGGGACAAGTCATTGTTACCGGGCTGAGCCTGTGTCACGAGACAGACCTGTGATATTTCAATGTCGGATTATAACAATTATATGTACTCGAATTTACATGATAAAGTCGATTTGTTTTGATGGTGATTTGCCTATGAACGTTCTGAGTATTTCGCCGTTGCCTCCGGCACAGCCGTTGCCTTTTGGGATTGCGGTGACCTATTATTTTGTTGGTTCTAACAGCTTTTTTGTACTTTTGTGAAAAAGAACAATTTGAGAGGCAAAATCTCTTACAACAAAAAAAAAGAGCATTTTATTCTCCAGAAACTCCATCAAAAAAAAAAAAAAAGTCTTTCTTTCAAGCGACCTGCTTTTAAAAATAGGTTTGTATTATGTGCGGAATTAAGCGTCCTTTATCAATAGTGATCGCCATAATGGAGGAGAGAAGGAGCTGAAATGTTCCTCTTTTCTCCTTTGTGCACATTCTGTTCTATTTTGGTACTGAAAAAAAATCTAATTTGCTTTACCGTTTGGGCAACTGGAGGCAAAAAGATAATTGCTCAACTTCATCGACAATTAGAAATATATTAAAACATGAAAATGGCCTCAGTTTAGCTGCTAAATTTTCATTACCGGATGACGGAATTTCGTTTTCTTTTTTTTATTATTCTGGCATTAAATGGAGTTAAACAAATCATTAGGGACAGGGTTTTCCACTTCAACGTGTAGCCGACAGCTCGTACTGCCAAATTCAACATAAATATGTTTATCAAGCCACAGCTAGACACCATTAATAGTATCAGGGGTCAGCCCAAGGGATTGGGGATGTCGAAATGAAATAGCTGATCAGTGGTGGTACATAGGATAGAAGATAAATAGCTGATCAGTGGTGGATACATGGAACAGAAGATAAAAAGCTGATCGGTGGTGGTACATAGGATAGAAGATAAATAGCTTATCAGTGGTGGTACGTAGAATAGAAGATAAATAGCTGATCAGTGGTGGATACATTAGATAGAAGATAAATGGCTGATCTGTGGTGGTACATAGGATACAGGATAAATAACTGATCAGTGGTAGTACATAGGATAGAGGATAAATAGCTGATCAGTGGTGGTGTGTAGAATACAGTATATATAGGTGATCGGTGGTGATATATAGGATAGAAGATAAATAGCTGATCAGTGGTGGTGTGTAGAATACAGGATATATAGCTGATCGGTGGTGGTACATAGGATAGAAGATAAATAGCTGATCGGTGGTGGTGCGTAGAATACAGGATATATAGCTGATCGGTGGTGATATATAGGATAGAAGATAAATAGCTGATCGGTGGTGGTGCGTAGAATACAGGATATATAGCTGATCGGTGGTGATATATAGGATAGAAGATAAATAGCTGATCAGTGGTGGATACACTGGATAGAAGATACACTGGGTATGGAAAATATTCAGACCATTTAAATTTTTCACTCTGTATCATTGCAGTCATTTGCTAAAATCAAAAAAGTTCATTTTATTTCTCATTAATGTGCACTCAGCCCCATCTTCACGGACCCCCGCCCCCCAGGAAATGTAGATATTTTTGCAAATTTATCAAAGAAAGAAAAACTGAAATCTCACATGGTGATAAGTATACAGAGCCTTTGCTTGGTATTCAGTGTTTGCTCCTTTTGAGTACAGCAAGGAGTCTTCTTGGGTATAATGCACCAAGTTTTTCACATCGGGATTTGGGGATCCTCTGCCATTCTTCCTTGCAGATCCTCTCCTGTTCCGTCAGGTTGGACGTTGGTGGACCTTGAGTATGGGGGGGGGGGGGGGGGTTGGTTCTTTTGCTGTTGTGCATTCAGCCTGATCAAAGGCTGACTGCACTACAAAAGAACCCCCCTTCATTCTCAAGGTTGGTGAGGGTCCAACCGATCAGCTATTTATCCTCTATACTCTGACATAACTCCTTTAAAGAGAGTCTATCACCATAACTGGAGAGACCTGAAAATGGCTGTCCACCAATGTTCACCATCCAACCTGATGGAACTGGAGAGGATCTGCAACATTTGCAAAAATATCTACATTTTTGGTGAGGGCTGCAGCGGTCAGACGACCACCAATTAACTATTTATCCTCTATCCTATGACATAACCCCTTTAACGGGAGACTGTTGATCTGGAAGCAAATCTACTTCCTAATTCTCCTTTTGGTTTCATGCTCGCCAGTATAATCACCCAGCGCCATACCAAGCTCAAAGGCGCGAGCAAGATGGCAGGATGTGTGTATGCATGTGCCATTCTAAACGGCGGCTCACAATGCCGAAAAAAACGTGACTCTAACTTCCACCCGAATGCAAAAGCCGTACAATGTGTGCAGGAAACCAAGCGTCTAATCCCTTCCAGCCATCACATAATGGGCTTTCTGTCTGAAAATAAACATTAGTGAAACACGGAAAGAGAAGATTCGCTTCCTAAGATTTCATAAAAGCCGAAATTCTAAGATGAAATGCAAAAAAATGGTGTCATACGTTTGCCAATCTCGTGCGATATGCTTAGCGGTAAATAAAAGGCGGATGAGACCGGCGTCAGGAAAACAGCTTTCTAATTCCTTTTGTCATATTAATAGGACTGATGAGGGTTGTGCGGGATTTACATGTGCGCTCACTAAAATAACTTTAATGGGTTTAATTAGTTTTCTCTTAGAACAACATAAAGAAATGATAAATCGAGAAGTGATTCATATTCTGCCAATGTTGTGGAAATTATGATTTAGTAACGTCAGAAAAGTCACTTTCATAGGGTATTCAGAGATAAGAGAAGGGCGGGGTCCCCATTCAGGACCCTCCACTACAATCTGGAGTATAAAGTGGTTGCAATGAGCAGCTCTCACTCTGGAAAACTCAGCTCGATCCTTATAATGGACACTGTGTAATTCTTCATTTCTCCTGTGGTGGCACTGCAGGGAAATTGACCACTTGTGTTGCATTTCTCCAGGACTGCAGGACTCACAGGCTCTCTCTATGAGTAGGGGGAAGCAGGACTCACAGGCTCTCTATTAGTAGGGGGAGAAGCAGGACTCACAGGCTCTCTCTATTAGTAGGGGGAGAAGCAGGACTCACAGGCTTTCTCTATGAGTAGGGGGAGAAGCAGGACTCACAGTCTCTATCTATGAGTAGGGGGAGAAGCAGGAATCACAGGCTCTCTCTATCAGTAGGGGGAGAAGCAGGACTCACAGGCTGTCTCTATGAGTAAGGGGAGAAGCAGGACTCAGGCTCTCTCTATGAGTAGGAGGAGAAGCAGGACTCACAGGCTTTCTCTGTGAGTAGGGGAGAAGCAGGACTCACAGGCTCTCTCTATGAGTAGGAGGAGAAGCAGGACTCACAGGCTCTCTCTATGAGTAGGGGGAGAAGCAGGACTCACAGGCTCTCTCTATGAGTAGGAGGAGAAGCAGGACTCACAGGCTCTCTCTATGAGTAGGAGGAGAAGCAGGACTCACAGGCTCTCTCTATGAGTAGGGGAGAAGCAGGACTCACAGTCTCTATCTATGAGTAGGGGGAGAAGCAGGACTCACAGGCTCTCTCTATGAGTAGGAGGAGAAGCAGGACTCACAGGCTCTCTATGAGTAGGAGGAGAAGCAGGACTCACAGGCTTTCTCTATGAGTAGGAGGAGAAGCAGGAATCACAGGCTCTCTCTATGAGTAGGGGGATGCAGGACTCACAGGCTCTCTCTATGAGTAAGGGGAGAAGCAGGACTCACAGGCTCTCTCTATGAGTAGGAGGAGAAGCAGGACTCACAGGCTCTCTGTATGAGTAGGGGGAGAAGCAGGACTCACAGGCTCTCTATGAGTAGGGGGAGAAGCAGGACTCACAGGCTCTCTCTATGAGTAGGGGAGAAGCAGGACTCACAGTCTCTATCTATGAGTAGGGGGAGAAGCAGGACTCACAGGCTGTCTCTATGAGTAGGAGGAGAAGCAGGACTCAGTCTCTCTCTATGAGTAGGGGAGAAGCAGGACTCACAGGCTCTCTCTATGAGTAGGAGGAGAAGCAGGACTCACAGGCTCTCTGTATGAGTAGGAGGAGAAGCAGGACTCACAGGCTCTCTCTATGAGTAGGAGGAGAAGCAGGACTCACAGGCTCTCTCTATGAGTAGGGGAGAAGCAGGACTCACAGTCTCTATCTATGAGTAGGGGGAGAAGCAGGACTCACAGGCTTTCTCTATGAGTAGGGGGAGAAGCAGGACTCACAGGCTCTCTCTATGAGTAGGAGGAGAAGCAGGACTCACAGGCTCTCTATGAGTAGGAGGAGAAGCAGGACTCACAGGCTTTCTCTATGAGTAGGAGGAGAAGCAGGAATCACAGGCTCTCTCTATGAGTAGGGGGATGCAGGACTCACAGGCTCTCTCTATGAGTAAGGGGAGAAGCAGGACTCACAGGCTCTCTCTATGAGTAGGGGGAGAAGCAGGACTCACAGGCTCTCTCTATGAGTAGGAGGAGAAGCAGGACTCACAGGCTCTCTGTATGAGTAGGAGGAGAAGCAGGACTCACAGGCTCTCTCTATGAGTAGGAGGAGAAGCAGGACTCACAGGCTCTCTCTATGAGTAGGGGAGAAGCAGGACTCACAGTCTCTAGCTATGAGTAGGGGGAGAAGCAGGACTCACAGGCTTTCTCTATGAGTAGGGGGAGAAGCAGGACTCACAGGCTCTCTCTATGAGTAGGAGGAGAAGCAGGACTCACAGGCTCTCTATGAGTAGGAGGAGAAGCAGGACTCACAGGCTTTCTCTATGAGTAGGAGGAGAAGCAGGAATCACAGGCTCTCTCTATGAGTAGGGGGATGCAGGACTCACAGGCTCTCTCTATGAGTAAGGGGAGAAGCAGGACTCAGGCTCTCTCTATGAGTAGGAGGAGAAGCAGGACTCACAGGCTCTCTCTATGAGTAAGAGGAGAAGCAGGACTCACAGGCTCTCTCTATGAGTAGGGGGAGAAGCAGGACTCACAGGCTCTCTCTATGAGTAGGAGGAGAAGCAGGACTCACAGGCTCTCTCTATGAGTAGGAGGAGAAGCAGGACTCACAGGCTCTCTCTATGAGTAGGGGGAGAAGCAGGACTCACAGGCTCTCTCTATGAGTAGGGGGAAAAGCAGGACTCACAGGCTCTCTCTATGAGTAGGGGGAGAAGCAGGACTCACAGGCTCTCTCTATGAGTAGGGGGAAAAGCAGGACTCACAGGCTCTCTCTATGAGTAGGGGGAGAAGCAGGACTCACAGGCTCTCTCTATGAGTAGGGGGAGAAGCAGGACTCACAGGCTCTCTCTATGAGTAGGAGGAGAAGCAGGACTCACAGGCTCTCTCTATGAGTAAGGGGAGAAGCAGGACTCACAGGCTCTCTCTATGAGTAGGGGGAGAAGCAGGACTCACAGGCTCTCTCTATGAGTAGGGGGAGAAGCAGGACTCACAAGCTCTCTCTATGAGTAGGGGGAGAAGCAGGACTCACAGGCTCTCTATGAGTAGGAGGAGAAGCAGGACTCATAGGCTCTCTCTATGAGTAGGGCGAGAAGCAGGACTCACAGGCTCTCTCTATGAGTAGGAGGAGAAGCAGGACTCACAGGCTCTCTCTATGAGTAGGAGGAGAAGCAGGAATCACAGGCTCTCTCTATGAGTAGGGGGATGCAGGACTCACAGGCTCTCTCTATGAGTAAGGGGAGAAGCAGGACTCACAGGCTGTCTCTATGAGTAAGGGGAGAAGCAGGACTCAGGCTCTCTCTATGAGTAGGAGGAGAAGCAGGACTCACAGGCTCTCTCTATGAGTAGGAGGAGAAGCAGGACTCACAGGCTCTCTCTATGAGTAGGAGGAGAAGCAGGACTCACAGGCTCTCTCTATGAGTAGGAGGAGAAGCAGGACTCACAGGCTCTCTCTATGAGTAGGAGGAGAAGCAGGACTCACAGGCTCTCTCTATGAGTAGGGGGAAGCAGGACTCACAGGCTCTCTATTAGTAGGGGGAGAAGCAGGACTCACAGGCTCTCTCTATGAGTAGGAGGAGAAGCAGGACTCACAGTCTCTATCTATGAGTAGGGGGAGAAGCAGGACTCACAGTCTCTATCTATGAGTAGGGGGAGAAGCAGGAATCACAGGCTCTCTCTATGAGTAGGGGGATGCAGGACTCACAGGCTCTCTCTATGAGTAAGGGGAGAAGCAGGACTCACAGGCTGTCTCTATGAGTAAGGGGAGAAGCAGGACTCAGGCTCTCTCTATGAGTAGGAGGAGAAGCAGGACTCACAGGCTTTCTCTATGAGTAGGAGGAGAAGCAGGACTCACAGGCTCTCTCTATGAGTAGGAGGAGAAGCAGGGCTCACAGGCTCTCTCTATGAGTAGGGGGAGAAGCAGGACTCACAGGCTCTCTCTATGAGTAGGGGGAGAAGCAGGACTCACAGGCTCTCTGTATGAGTAGGGGGAGAAGCAGGACTCACAGGCTCTCTATGAGTAGGGGGAGAAGCAGGACTCAGTCTCTCTCTATGAGTAGGGGAGAAGCAGGACTCACAGGCTCTCTCTATGAGTAGGATGAGAAGCAGGACTCACAGGCTCTCTGTATGAGTAGGAGGAGAAGCAGGACTCACAGGCTCTCTCTATGAGTAGGAGGAGAAGCAGGACTCACAGGCTTTCTCTGTGAGTAGGGGGAGAAGCAGGACTCACAGGCTCTCTCTATGAGTAGGGGGAGAAGCAGGACTCACAGGCTCTCTCTATGAGTAGGAGAAGCAGGACTCACAGGCTTTCTCTATGAGTAGGGGGAGAAGCAGGACTCACAGGCTCTCTCTATGAGTAGGGGGAGAAGCAGGACTCACAGGCTCTCTGTATGAGTAGGGGGAGAAGCAGGACTCACAGGCTCTCTATGAGTAGGGGGAGAAGCAGGACTCAGTCTCTCTCTATGAGTAGGGGGAGAAGCAGGACTCACAGGCTCTCTCTATGAGTAGGAGGAGAAGCAGGACTCACAGGCTCTCTGTATGAGTAGGGGGAGAAGCAGGACTCACAGGCTCTCTGTATGAGTAGGGGGAGAAGCAGGACTCACAGGCTCTCTCTATGAGTAGGAGGAGAAGCAGGACTCACAGGCTCTCTATGAGTAGGGGGAGAAGCAGGACTCAGTCTCTCTCTATGAGTAGGGGAGAAGCAGGACTCACAGGCTCTCTCTATGAGTAGGAGGAGAAGCAGGACTCACAGGCTCTCTATGAGTAGGAGGAGAAGCAGGACTCACAGGCTCTCTCTATGAGTAGGGGGAGAAGCAGGACTCACAGGCTCTCTCTATGAGTAGGAGGAGAAGCAGGACTCACAGGCTCTCTCTATGAGTAAGGGGAGAAGCAGGACTCACAGGCTCTCTCTATGAGTAGGGGGAGAAGCAGGACTCACAGGCTCTCTCTATGAGTAGGGGGAGAAGCAGGACTCACAAGCTCTCTCTATGAGTAGGGGGAGAAGCAGGACTCACAGGCTCTCTATGAGTAGGAGGAGAAGCAGGACTCATAGGCTCTCTCTATGAGTAGGGCGAGAAGCAGGACTCACAGGCTCTCTCTATGAGTAGGAGGAGAAGCAGGACTCACAGGCTCTCTCTATGAGTAGGAGGAGAAGCAGGACTCACAGGCTCTCTCTATGAGTAGGAGGAGAAGCAGGACTCACAGGCTCTCTCTATGAGTAGGAGGAGAAGCAGGACTCACAGGCTCTCTCTATGAGTAGGAGGAGAAGCAGGACTCACAGGCTCTCTCTATGAGTAGGGGAGAAGCAGGACTCACAGTCTCTATCTATGAGTAGGGGGAGAAGCAGGACTCACAGGCTTTCTCTATGAGTAGGGGGAGAAGCAGGACTCACAGGCTCTCTCTATGAGTAGGAGGAGAAGCAGGACTCACAGGCTCTCTCTATGAGTAGGAGGAGAAGCAGGAATCACAGGCTCTCTCTATGAGTAGGGGGATGCAGGACTCACAGGCTCTCTCTATGAGTAAGGGGAGAAGCAGGACTCACAGGCTGTCTCTATGAGTAAGGGGAGAAGCAGGACTCAGGCTCTCTCTATGAGTAGGAGGAGAAGCAGGACTCACAGGCTCTCTCTATGAGTAGGAGGAGAAGCAGGACTCACAGGCTCTCTCTATGAGTAGGAGGAGAAGCAGGACTCACAGGCTCTCTCTATGAGTAGGAGGAGAAGCAGGACTCACAGGCTCTCTCTATGAGTAGGAGGAGAAGCAGGACTCACAGGCTCTCTCTATGAGTAGGGGGAAGCAGGCCTCACAGGCTCTCTATTAGTAGGGGGAGAAGCAGGACTCACAGGCTCTCTCTATGAGTAGGAGGAGAAGCAGGACTCACAGTCTCTATCTATGAGTAGGGGGAGAAGCAGGACTCACAGGCTTTCTCTATGAGTAGGGGGAGAAGCAGGACTCACAGTCTCTATCTATGAGTAGGGGGAGAAGCAGGAATCACAGGCTCTCTCTATGAGTAGGGGGATGCAGGACTCACAGGCTCTCTCTATGAGTAAGGGGAGAAGCAGGACTCACAGGCTGTCTCTATAAGTAAGGGGAGAAGCAGGACTCAGGCTCTCTCTATGAGTAGGAGGAGAAGCAGGACTCACAGGCTTTCTCTGTGAGTAGGGGGAGAAGCAGGACTCACAGGCTCTCTCTATGAGTAGGAGGAGAAGCAGGACTCACAGGCTCTCTCTATGAGTAGGAGGAGAAGCAGGACTCACAGGCTTTCTCTATGAGTAGGGGGAGAAGCAGGACTCACAGGCTCTCTCTATGAGTAGGGGGAGAAGCAGGACTCACAGGCTCTCTGTATGAGTAGGGGGAGAAGCAGGACTCACAGGCTCTCTATGAGTAGGGGGAGAAGCAGGACTCAGTCTCTCTCTATGAGTAGGGGAGAAGCAGGACTCACAGGCTCTCTCTATGAGTAGGATGAGAAGCAGGACTCACAGGCTCTCTGTATGAGTAGGAGGAGAAGCAGGACTCACAGGCTCTCTCTATGAGTAGGAGGAGAAGCAGGACTCACAGTCTCTCTCTATGAGTAGGGGAGAAGCAGGACTCACAGTCTCTATCTATGAGTAGGAGGAGAAGCAGGACTCACAGGCTTTCTCTGTGAGTAGGGGGAGAAGCAGGACTCACAGGCTCTCTCTATGAGTAGGAGGAGAAGCAGGACTCACAGGCTCTCTCTATGAGTAGGAGGAGAAGCAGGACTCACAGGCTTTCTCTATGAGTAGGGGGAGAAGCAGGACTCACAGGCTCTCTCTATGAGTAGGGGGAGAAGCAGGACTCACAGGCTCTCTGTATGAGTAGGGGGAGAAGCAGGACTCACAGGCTCTCTATGAGTAGGGGGAGAAGCAGGACTCAGTCTCTCTCTATGAGTAGGGGGAGAAGCAGGACTCACAGGCTCTCTCTATGAGTAGGAGGAGAAGCAGGACTCACAGGCTCTCTGTATGAGTAGGGGGAGAAGCAGGACTCACAGGCTCTCTATGAGTAGGGGGAGAAGCAGGACTCAGTCTCTCTCTATGAGTAGGGGAGAAGCAGGACTCACAGGCTCTCTCTATGAGTAGGAGGAGAAGCAGGACTCACAGGCTCTCTGTATGAGTAGGAGGAGAAGCAGGACTCACAGGCTCTCTCTATGAGTAGGAGGAGAAGCAGGACTCACAGGCTCTCTCTATGAGTAGGGGAGAAGCAGGACTCACAGTCTCTATCTATGAGTAGGGGGAGAAGCAGGACTCACAGGCTTTCTCTATGAGTAGGGGGAGAAGCAGGACTCACAGGCTCTCTCTATGAGTAGGAGGAGAAGCAGGACTCACAGGCTCTCTATGAGTAGGAGGAGAAGCAGGACTCACAGGCTTTCTCTATGAGTAGGAGGAGAAGCAGGAATCACAGGCTCTCTCTATGAGTAGGGGGATGCAGGACTCACAGGCTCTCTCTATGAGTAAGGGGAGAAGCAGGACTCACAGGCTCTCTCTATGAGTAGGGGGAGAAGCAGGACTCACAGGCTCTCTCTATGAGTAGGGGGAGAAGCAGGACTCACAGGCTCTCTGTATGAGTAGGGGGAGAAGCAGGACTCACAGGCTCTCTCTATGAGTAGGAGGAGAAGCAGGACTCACAGGCTCTCTCTATGAGTAGGGGAGAAGCAGGACTCACAGTCTCTATCTATGAGTAGGGGGAGAAGCAGGACTCACAGGCTTTCTCTATGAGTAGGGGGAGAAGCAGGACTCACAGGCTCTCTCTATGAGTAGGAGGAGAAGCAGGACTCACAGGCTCTCTATGAGTAGGAGGAGAAGCAGGACTCACAGGCTTTCTCTATGAGTAGGAGGAGAAGCAGGAATCACAGGCTCTCTCTATGAGTAGGGGGATGCAGGACTCACAGGCTCTCTCTATGAGTAAGGGGAGAAGCAGGACTCACAGGCTGTCTCTATGAGTAAGGGGAGAAGCAGGACTCAGGCTCTCTCTATGAGTAGGAGGAGAAGCAGGACTCACAGGCTCTCTCTATGAGTAGGGGGAGAAGCAGGACTCACAGGCTCTCTCTATGAGTTGGGGGAAAAGCAGGACTCACAGGCTCTCTCTATGAGTAGGGGGAGAAGCAGGACTCACAGGCTCTCTATGAGTAGGAGGAGAAGCAGGACTCACAGGCTCTCTCTATGAGTAGGGGGAGAAGCAGGACTCACAGGCTCTCTCTATGAGTAGGAGGAGAAGCAGGACTCACAGGCTCTCTCTATGAGTAAGGGGAGAAGCAGGACTCACAGGCTCTCTCTATGAGTAGGGGGAGAAGCAGGACTCACAGGCTCTCTCTATGAGTAGGAGGAGAAGCAGGACTCACAGGCTCTCTCTATGAGTAGGAGGAGAAGCAGGACTCACAGGCTCTCTCTATGAGTAGGGGAGAAGCAGGACTCACAGGCTTTCTCTATGAGTAGGGGGAGAAGCAGGACTCACAGGCTCTCTCTATGAGTAGGAGGAGAAGCAGGACTCACAGGCTCTCTATGAGTAGGAGGAGAAGCAGGACTCACAGGCTTTCTCTATGAGTAGGAGGAGAAGCAGGAATCACAGGCTCTCTCTATGAGTAGGGGGATGCAGGACTCACAGGCTCTCTCTATGAGTAAGGGGAGAAGCAGGACTCACAGGCTGTCTCTATGAGTAGGAGGAGAAGCAGGACTCACAGGCTCTCTCTATGAGTAGGAGGAGAAGCAGGACTCACAGGCTCTCTCTATGAGTAGGGGGAAAAGCAGGACTCACAGGCTCTCTCTATGAGTGCTGGGGGAGAAGCAGGACTCACAGGCTCTCTCTATGAGTAGGGGAAGAAGCAGGACTCACAGGCTCTCTATGAGTAGGAGGAGAAGCAGGACTCACAGGCTCTCTCTATGAGTGCTGGGGGAGAAGCAGGACTCACAGGCTCTCTCTATGAGTAGGGGGAGAAGCAGGACTCACAGGTTCTCCCTATGAGTAGGGGGAGAAGCAGGACTCACAGGTTCTCCCTATGAGTAGGGGGAGAAGCAGGACTCACAGGCTCTCTCTATGAGTAGGGGAGAAGCAGGACTCACAGGCTCTCTGTATGAGTAGGGGGAGAAGCAGGACTCACAGGCTCTCTCTATGAGTAGGGGGAGAAGCAGGACTCACAGGCTCTCTCTATGAGTAGGGGGGAGAAGCAGGACTCACAGGCTCTCTCTATGAGTAGGAGGAGAAGTAGGACTCACAGGCTGTCTCTATGAGTAGGGGGAGAAGCAGGACTCACAGGCTCTCTATGAGTAGGGGGAGAAGCAGGACTCACAGGCTCTATCTATGAGTAGGAGGAGAAACAGGACTCACAGGCTCTCTCTATGAGTAGGGGGAGAAGCAGGACTCACAGGCTCTCTCTATGAGTAGGAGGAGAAACAGGACTCACAGGCTCTCTCTATGAGTAGGGGGAGAAGCAGGACTCACAGGCTCTCTATGAGTAGGGGGAGAAGCAGGACTCACAGGCTCTCTCTATGAGTAGGGGGAGAAGCAGGACTCACAGGCTTTCTCTATGAGTAGGGGGAGAAGCAGGACTCACAGGCTTTCTCTACAAACCATGGCAGTATTTAACCAACATTTACATGAAAAACTGACTCTAATCATAGAAAGTGAAACATCTCTTCCCCTATTCTATGCTCCGATGATGGATCCAATGTAATGGTGACCGGTTTGCAAACAAACATAAAAGCCAAAAATAAATACACACTCCATGATAAAGTCTAGTAATGGTAGTAATGTTATGGCTAGTGATCCTGCTGGGAAGAAAAAAGTTATTATTATAATTATCTCATAATTCGAAACTACCAACATGTTACAGATTTTAATTAAACACTAAAGTGCCCACTAGCTCCGTACTATGGAATAAGCAGGAGAAAGTAGGGCAATCTGTACTGCCCGCGGTGAAACAAAAAGAATCTTGTAAAGTAATTTCCCTTTCACGCCAACATCCCTCCGAATCAGAGGCAGCCCCAGAAATGTATTTTTACATTTGACAATCCTGATGCCTTGAGATATTCATATGTGCAGACACGTGTAACGGACCCAATATGTGCAGACATGTGTAACGGACCCAATATGCGCAGACATATGTGACAACTTGATCTGGAGGTTTATGTTCAATTCTTTTCTTTTCTTTTTGGCTGAAAATGACTGAAGACAGATTTCTTTTTGAGATCAGTGCAGGCTGTAAAATCTGGAGACGGCTGCCTTAGAAATACTCAGTTCCTATGGATTGTTAGGGAATCTGAGAATAGAGAAGCGTCACATGCCCAGGACTTCCATGTGTTGTTTGGGAGGACTGTGCCTGCCCATGTACTATGTGAAAATCCCACTAACTTCAGTAGGCACTGTGCAATACTTCATTCTCCCTATGGAGGCACTGTAGGGAAACTGAAGACTTACTACCATGTTCTCCACTTATTAGGATTGTTTGCTGGGGGACACCTTGTGACCAGCTTACTACAGTGGGCAAAAAAATTAATGTTCAAAGACCGCGCCTTTAAAGGGTACCTGAGCTTTCATGAAAAGATACTGACAGGTATATAATGACCATGTATATATGAGTACCACCTGTTTATAATGATGGATACACTTTACTTTTACCTCTCAGATGACGACTGTGTCTCTACAACTTTCTAACAACTTTCGATTCTTCGCCTTTTTTAAGATGTCAAGGAAAGAGATTATTCTTGGTTACTTTCAGAGACAGCAAACTTGCACTTACTTAGTTCTGCTCTCAGTTGAGACATGGATATAACTTTATACAGTCTAGGCAATGTGCTGTAAGTCAGTTTAGACTCCAGGACGATACATTGTGCTAAAGAACACTCGTTCCCTGATTCACACTGCAGAGTCTCGGTGTATCCAATGTGATGCAGCGTCAGCCTGTGTCCTCTGCCTCCTGCTTGCGATAGGTTTCTCTCTGTCAGCTCTTACTAAGAAGAGACAGTGAGTATAAGGTCATAAAGTTACATCTTATAAGATAAGATAAGATAATCCTTTAATAGTCCCACAGTGGGGAAATTTCAGAAAGAATACACCGGAGATTCTGCACTCAGCGGGCACAAATAGTATAGACAGTGTGGGGAGTTTTACACCAGGTAATCATAGTGTGGACACTACCCTACTGCAATCCTGACCTCTTATAGATGATAAAATTATGTCTTCAGAATCACTGGAATGACATAGGGAGAATTCTGAGAGTTTTGAGGAAAGATTTACTACACAATGATGTAACCCTGTAGTTCTAAGGAAGTTGCGCACACAGGAAAAGATGAGATCCTGTCTATATAGGAGAGCAAGCCCTGGACTGGTCATCACATGACACAGGCGCCCATAATAAAAGGGATGGCAATGTATGGATGCAATAAGGTTGGGATGAAACAAATTACACAGATAGAATACTACCGAGGATTCAGCATAATCTGTCCAAGACTAGGTTTTCTGGAGTGCTACTTTAAAGGCAAAAAATAAGCAGTGGTGTTACAGAGGTGCTTAACAACATAACTCAGTGGTAGGGTGGAGCCGATCTTGATATTTCAGGATCGATTTTAAAATCCGATTTCCGATCATTTTCCAGCTGATCCCGATCCCGAGTGTGAAATTTGCTCGATCACCGATCTTTCCTGATCCCGATCGCTCAACCCAATTAATGATATATACACGAATAGGGTTGAGCCGATCTTGAGATAACCTCTGACCTCGATTCCGCTGGAAAAGATCGGGATCGGAATGCCGATCGTGATCGTGAAATTTACTCGATCACCGATTGGAATCCGATCTTTTCCGATCCTGATAGCTCAACCCTACTCAGTAGTCACGGGGCTATGAAAAATTTTAAAGTACACATTTGTAAGGGAAGGGGATCCCACAAGGGGCAGAGGCAATCCTATGTAGGTGCCTCATGCTTTACAGTAATTTCCTACAGTATTAATCCCTAGTATATTATTACATAGAAAAATCCTCAGCTATTAAATTATTCCCTGTTTATACTATTCAGATTTTTTTTATTTTTTTTTACTAGAACCCCAATGGAAACTTTACAGACCCCAACATATACCCATATTTATTCGTATCCATTGATATTGGGTTCAGGACAGATGATCCCTTATATAAATGATGCCCCCTAATGGCCCCTTATATAATTACCCCTCCCCCTTGTATTTATAGTTACATATAGTAGATGAGGTTGGATAAAGACATCAGTCCATCAAGTCCAACCTATAACCCTACAATCCCCTACAGTGTTGATCCAGAGGAAGGCAAAAAACCCCATGAGGCTCATGCCAATTGCCCCAATTCCTTCCCGACTCCAATCTGGCAGTCAGTATAAAAACCCTGGATCAACGTGTCCTTAAAATCTAGAAACCATAACCTGGACTTCAAGAAAGGCATCCAGGCATAACGCCCCCTAATATATTTCATGGTTCCGGAAGCCATCGCACTAATCTCAATAGAGCCTAAGGATGGGTTCACATCTGCGTCGCCGTCTCCACTGTCTTCCGTAAGATGACGACTTATATACGTGAGCACAAATATTCAACAATATTTTATTTTCTGTGCAACAATGTTTCCCACGCAAGGACTATGTCATTTCTCGATTCTTAAACCTATGAGAAGTGAACATTAAACCGCATGGCCTTCAGCAAGACATAAAATATCCACTTCAAGACAATACCGCTTCGCCTAAAGCCACACAAGTATAATAGACTAAACATCTGCAGTCATCCGCTCCGCCGTAGCTTTTTTTTAAAGTGTCATAAATTGAAGTATTCCAATGCTTAAAAGGAAGTCAAGTGTACGGGGGCATGGCGCTGTGGAAGATGGCCCAGCTTTGTGTGTTAGGTAGTGGAGACAACAGGACTGAACTTAAGACTCTTGGGGGGAATTTACTGTTCCTTCTACGGTCTCGTTGACATCTGCGTTGATATTCCGTACGGGGGAGTCTGCATGAGGACCCCCCGAATGGAATACTGAACGCAACTGCAAGCGGTGTGCCAGTGAAAGGACACGGACCCCATAGACGATAATGGGGTCCATGTGCATGCCACCAGATCTTCGCACAGAACATGCGGACATGATTTGTGCGGGCAGCACGCAGCGAGCACACAGACCCCATTATAGTCTATGGGGTCCATGTGCTTTTACTGCACACCGCTTGCAGTTGCATTCGGTATTCCATTCGGGGGGTTCCCCATGAGGACTCCCCAAACGAAATACCGAATGCAGATGTGAACGAAGGGTAAGTAAAAAAACTGACAGAACACCAGACTTATTAATTCCCCCCACTGTCTTAATGGAAGACTGAATTTTTCCTAAAAGAAATTTGCCCAGTCCTTAACCTAATTTCCATGTCCATTGTAGGGAAATATCTGGATTTCCTTGGCAAATAAATAGGTGCACCCATTCATAAGCTACAGATACAGTTGCCATTGGAGGTTCGATCCTGTGACCCCCGTTCCTTTTATGAATGGGATGATGGTTGAGATACAGACTGCAGGAAACAGTCGAGTGTGCGGCTGTACTTAAAGGGAACCTGTCAGATTGATATGGGACAGTCAACCACCGACATGTCCTTATAGATTTATCTCTATAAAACCATCTCTGCCCACAATGCAAAAGAATAAACCTAGAGAGTCTCATCGGACTTAGCTCTGGTGTTCTCGGCGCCTGCGCGGTTCTTCAGTGAAGCCACGGACATACACCCCAGGTTCACTGCACAAGTGATGGAGGTTCAGCGCATGCGCATGGCTTCAGTGGAGAACTGTCCAGGCCCGAGGAGTACAGCCCGAGGAGTATTGCGGGCACAGATGGTTTTATAACAGGGGAATTTGGGACACGAAACCCCCAGTCTTTAAGGACCTGTGAGTGGTTTAGTGTCCTGACAAATTCCCTTTAATAGGATTGAAAATAATGTACATTGGATAGAAGGTTTCTATGACATAGTTGGTATTTTATAGACCGCCACATGGTTAGACCAGTGGAATCTAGTTTACTGCCAAAAGTCCTGACAGCCCCATGCTAGGATCTTAGAGACCGGGGTAGTAGACCATTGTCGAAGGATAAAAAAGATTCTCATCTCAAGCCCATTTTTTTCTCATCATGACTTTCATGACAGTTTTATCTATAAAAGTGCAGAGTTCCTTTAAAGAAGAGCTGTCACCAGGTGTATTAAGCCCAATGATATCCATTGTCGCTTCCATTGTCATCTTAGTATTTTATGTATCGATATCTGTTCAGCCACTCCAAAGATATAAGCCCTTTTACTGTTGATACAAATTAAGTTCTATTAGTCAACTGGGCGGTAACAATGCATGACAACACGCAGAGACCTCGCTCCCAGTAAAATTACAATGTTACCTCCCACTTGGCTGATAGACCATAATCTGCATCAACAATAAAAGGGCTTATACCTGTGGAATAACTGAACAGATTTGGATAAATAAAACACCCAAATGTTCAGGGTGACAGCGCCGATCAGAGGATGGATCAGTCATTGGGCTTTTCTGACCTGGTAGTGGGTCCTCTCCACATAGTCTTATGTAATGTCCCGTTAGATACGCACAGTACTGGGACACCTGGCCTCCGAAAACACGATAAATATTTTATATGAAAATGTACTCAGACCCCTATAAATAAATAAAATATTCTTAAAACCGACTGCAAATGGTCTACGGTGCATTTCTGTAACTGTGTCATCCCTGTGTGACCCGATAAATGTCCTCTCCGTGATTAAAAGAAATAAAAAATTGCAGTTTTTGGCTTTTACGTCAAACTCCAAATCTCCCGAGGAAAGACATTTTGCAAATTTGGAGTTTTTCGATCCTAGTGGTTCGGACAGTCCTGGCTTTTGGGAAATGTGGTCCTGTGCAATCCCAAATGCTAGCACTCCCCTATACAGTGCACTGTCATGTGGTGTACAAATAACCGCACAAGGACTAATCCGAACAAATACAGAACCCAAATGGTCTAGAAAAAACGGGTTCGAGGTGTCACCGAATGTAGAGAAAGAAAGTTTTATCATACCCAAAAAATAGTCACCTCTTCAATCCTTCACAGCTCCAGCACAGACACTCTGGTAGCCATCCCCGGTTTTGGCTTTCAACATGCCAGCACATGAATGTTGGAGCGAATCAATGGCCGTAGTGGTGACATGCCGTAGCAGTGGGAGCCACGATAGGAGTCCTACTGACTACCGAGAGCGGTGGGATCACCAGAGTGTCTGCACAGGCATGGCAAAGGACTGGAGAGAGAGTAGTGTCTATATAAAATTCACATCACCATGTATAGGAGAGCTGGGAATCATACCTTGAAGTTTACGGCCCCACGTTGCGAGCAGCAGCCAAATAGCAGTAGAAATGTCACCAAACAATGGGATACACGCGTGTCACATTGCAAGCAATAGAAAAAAAAGCAGCCCACTCATTTCTATGGGGAGCGCACGTATGTCGGCTCCCATAGAAAGCAATGAGATCTGTTTTAACGCCGCTGATACGGAACGTGTTGCACATTCACAATCAGCGTGCGTATACTCCGTGTGAAGGGGCCCTAAGACTATAGAACCCTTTAACCTTCCCTACAAAAAGTCAGAAATGGGTTCCTCGGGACCAGAACCATTTTCCAAGGCTCAGGCGTGGTAATAATATTGGTATCACTTCTCTGTGCTCTATTGGTTCTGCACTGGCTGCAAACAAAGAGGAAAGAAGAATCTTCTTGGAAATTTTTTGGCCAAAATGACATCTCAATAATTCTGAACTATTTTTGCAGATTTCCCTTTGTGCATAGTAAATAGGGTTTTTTTTTCTTCTGGCAACGTCCGACAATGGGTATCGCTTATCAAGAACAAAACCTTTCGAAACAAAAAAGTAATTCACGTCGGAGCTTCTGCCGCTGAACCGGCGCTGACGGCCTTTCATTTATTTTTGTGTTTGTTTTCCAATACTGATCTGCAATTATAGAAAATGAGCGGCGTGGCAGGAAATGTGTTTTCTTTTCTTCTTCCCAACACAAACACATCTAAGATCCTCAAACAATCCAGCTGTCCCCATCTTCTGAGGATTACATAAAACAAGTGGTGGCGAGCGGCGAGGTCTGTGTTCCGGTGATAAGTCCCCGTCTGTCTAACGCTGACTTATGTTCTCCATCACAAAACATTTCAGCTACGACATTCATTTATCTTCTCCTATTTATCGGTGTTAACTTGTCCTGCGCCGTCGGGGGAGGGGAAGTTAATGCAGCTGATTTAATAAATTTTCGGACTAGTTGTAACGCGAAGACATTGGGCAAGGTTACGACAAGGTAACCCATATCTGTCCATAGACAATGCAATGATTTGCACTAATCTGTGAAGGGTATGTTTTTTTTTCCGTCAGAAACAGCACCACTCATATCCACAGGTTGTATCTGGTATTACAGCTCTGACCAATTCAGTAGAAGCCCGGCAGCCTATGGCTTCAGGTCAGACCCAACCTATACTGCAGATTTAATAACATTTTGTGATCCTATTGTAGTCAATGGGATCTGTTAGATCCATTGGTATCTGTCATGTAACTGATCAGTTTTTCTGTTCCTATAGTGGCGTTCCCTTCACGGATGAAACATGACAAGAACGCTTTTAATTCTGGATAAACATGTTTATATAAATGTATAAGAAGGCAGGGAGAGGAGGAGGGAGCAGCTGCAGAGGAAGAGATACCCAGTGACACTGCTGCTGCTGCTTCTAGTATTTGTTTTATCTCCCTCCAGCACTGTATTCACAATTATACCGCTTATTACCATGTCGCTGCTACTTCTGTTTGCTTACTACAGAGAAATACGGGACCAGGGTCTCCTCTTTTCTATACACTGTGTGTTGCAGGCAGACTAGCAGCCAGCCTCAAAGCTAAGCTCAGGGAATACTAAGAGAGAGAGAGAGTGCTAAATCTGAGCATAGCAAAATATTTCTTACCTCTACCTGCTGATGTTTCTGATGTTGTCAAGATCCCTGCTGCTCTCTACTTCCCGGTGTCTGATCCACTAATGAAATGCTTGAGCATGTCCACAAGCACTGGCGGGCCCCGGGATCTCCTGCAAGAGCCTTGCACAGCTCAGGACACTCACTGCACTACACACAGCACCACAACCAATGGTGACCATGGAATTAATTAGATAGATACAAACGATCCAGTTTATTATTACATAGACAATGGGTGGCAGTGTCAACACATTGATACTGGAAAATGTATATCGCCACAGAACACTTCCAGAATTAACTTTATTGGTGAGTCCTAAGCGCCCCAGTCGGACACCGATGAGCGGTCACTCACTATGCTGGTAGTGACTGGCTAGGCGGGTATGTCTAAGTATTTCCTTTGTATCTGGAGACTATAGGAAGGAGAGAGCAGTGGGGACCCGTGTAAAGTCAGGCCCAGAACAGCAGGGATCAGTAAGAGGTGAGTAAAGGAGCTGGTGTGTAGTGTAAGTTTAAGTTATGTGCTCCCCTCCAGAGCGCTGATTTCCTCTCTGAGCATCTAATGCACACAGTGCTTCTTATACTAAGAAGGAAGACAAACTATCAATGTAAGTTTCTAGGATTCAGCATTGCGGGTTGATATGACTTTGAGGAGAATCTATAAGTAAAAAGCACAGTAAATCCTGACAGGAGTCTTACGAGAGACAGCGAGAGCCCCGATTACCCTGCACCTCACCAAGTGATTGTCATCCAGCTCTCTCCAAGTGTGTGTACACAGAAAACAATCAATGACCGTGTGGGCGGAGTAATCAGGACTCTCACTGTATGTACCAGGAGTCCAGTCAGGATATATACTTTATCATTACTACCCCGCCCTCATCACAGGTTCTAACCCTGCCCCGGGAACAAAAACTATGTGTCACCTACATAAAACTCTCTGTAATGGAAAGGGAAAACCATTTTTTTTTAAAAAACTGAAAAAATGTAAAACAGGCATTTTTTTCCCCATTTTTTTCCATTTAGATAAATATAAAAAAAATAGCAAAAATAAGAATAAACCCTATGTATCACCCATAAAAGGCCCAAAAATTATTGGAATAACCCGAATGAAAAAAAAACCAGTTATAGTCTTCAACACCGCATGTACTGAAAAAAAACAAAAATGTGTCATGGTTATAAACTAGGGAAAATGGACCAGTCCAAAAAGTGGATAAATTGGGCTTGGTTGTCCAACGATTGCAATATCTCTGCAACAATTTTGTTCCTTTGGTTCTACAATAGGGTTGAGCCGATCTTGAGATTTCAGGATCGATTTTAAAATCCAATTTCCGATCATTTTCCAGCTGATTCTGATCGTGAAATTTGCTCGATCGCCGATCGGAATCTGATCTTTTCCGATCCTGATTGTTCAACCCTAATCAATGCTTCTCTATGGGAAAAGTCACTTTTAGGGTTGAGCCGATCTTGAGATAACCTCCGACCTCGATCCCGCTGCAAAAGATCAAGATTGGAATTCCAATTGCAATTATGAAATTCACTCGGAATCCAATCTTTTCCGATCCCGATCGCTCAACCCCTCTCTACCACTGTTCACCCATCAGTTTCTGCTTTCCCAACCTACTCACTCGGAAAAAAAAAAAAGAGATAAAAAAAACAACAAAAATCTAAACTGTAACATTGAACATAAAGGAACAGAACTGTCAAACCAAAGAAACTTTGCTTTTGGAAGTCGTAATTATGATGTTGAGCTCACATTAAGGTGACAAAAGTGTTAACAATTACTAAATTATAGCTTGAGTAATGTTGGCAGCCGTCCACCGGGGAAAAAGACCACAAAGAGTGTCCAAATAAACAAGAAGAGTTGAGCTGGCACAATCTGCTGGAACAACAGTTAGCGCTTGCTGAGCCCTGATTTTGCAAAGTGGCTGAGTCGCTTGCCAAGACTGCACCTGCCAGAAGCTGACGACTGCCTCCGCTCCACTGGAAACCGGAGGCGACAAAGCAGAGAAGGTGAAGCGCGCAGAGCGATAAGGAGCCGTTTACCCTGGACAATGCCATATAATAATATTCTTTACCTGGGCTACTCCTATGATAAATCAACTGTCCATGAACCACTTAGACATCAAGCAGCATTTGTGAACCGTTTGTGATTTTTAAGCCCGTGGGCCGACGAGTATAAATAGTCTTAAGAATGAAAAGGATGTAAGATACTCAAACTTTTTGAAAAACAGATTACTCTATATTTCCGAGGGTGGAAAAGACTTACAAGAGCCAGTCGTGTGCCAACAATAGATGATTTGCTTACAGATTACAGCTCCTGGGGCTCACCGGTGGAAATCACTCTAATGGGCCCATCATCCCTCTATATAGAACGTGTGTACTTTGTATTGCATCAGAATCTTCCTTGTTATCATTGTACTTGTAGGACATGACACCAGTAGGATCTAAGAGGTTGTGCGTCAGGCCATAAGAAACAGACTCTAGTGGTAAGTACCTGGTTCTGATCTCACTTCTAAGGCCTGGTTCGCAACTATGTTCGGGGAGTCCGTTTGGGGACCCCCGAACAGAATACCGAACGCATTGACAAGTGGTGAGCAATGAAAGCACATGGACCCTATAGCACGGTGTCCACACGGAACATGCGGAGAGGAAAGTACTTCATGAGCTACTTTGCTGTCCGCATGACTCGTGCGGACACCACGCGGCAAACACACGGACCCCATTATAGTCTATGGGGTCTGTGTGCTTTCATTGCTCACCGCTTATCAATGCGTTCGGTATTCTGTTTGGGGGGTCCCCAAGCGGAATACCGAACGCAGATGTGAACCAGACCTAATTGGGATTGTCTTTGGCCAGAGCTTTAGGGCATTCCTGATGAACCTATGGGACCACTGGAGGGATTTCTAGTATTCTAGTGGGTCAGTCTGTCCTTGATAGCTTATACTAATACTCAGTGTTGTCTCCATATTTGTAGTACTCATAATATTAAAGGCGCCCCAAAGCAAATTCACCATTTTGTGTCTACAGCTCCTATGCAGACGTATGTGTCTCTATAGTAACAGACTACAAATATTCTGTGTTGTCTGATCTTACAGTCATTGCCTCTCGCCCCTTTTCTAATATCTGTAGACTACCAAGTGAACGTTCATTGGAGCGGAGTTACCCAGGACTACGAGACCAGATTCCATAGGACCGGCTGGGTTCACACCTATGTCAGAGGTTCCGTCATAGACTCAGCCATATTTGCATTGTGCAGTCAATGGGGTCAGTCACGTATCATGATAAGTCATGTTGGATGGATTTTGCCCTCAAATAATTTTGGGTTTTCTTTCTGTGACAGAACTGCAAGCTGGTGATGATAACTCCTGAACCCAGGATTTGTAGCGTCTGGAGAAATAAATTGGTATTTTTTTCCATAAATAAGATGCAGTTGTTACATAAAACCCTTATCAGATCATTTCTTTTTGTCTTTGCTTATCGAATACTAGAGAAGCGAGCACATGTAGGATACAGGAACGGCAAGAACAAAGGGTCTATAGATGTTATGTGTTCTGGTATGAGCGGGAGAAGACATCGCTTCAAACACCAGGAGATTGTCTTTAATCTCGACTTTTGGAAGACCTTGCACCACGTCAGGCAGCCAAGAAATGTTTGTCAATTAAAGGAACTGTCCTGTTGGCAGCATTTATTTTGCATGTCTCTCTGAACCCCTGTGTTCATATTGCGCCATGCCTCAGGTCCATCTCAACACACAAGACTTGACTGTTCAGCCAAACACCGGGGAGACAAGTGATTGCCGGTGTGATAATTTCCTGCATACCAAAAGCGATCACGGAGTAGAGACCAGCAAGGACCTGAGGCATGGCGGAATGTGAGCCGCAGGGGATCGGAGAGGTGAGTATGACGTCTTGGTCATTCAAACCCTTTTGTTAAATTTAATATTAGATCGACAGTCCCTTAAATGTATAGGTGCATAGATCTGACTGGTTGTAATTAGGGTTGAGCGATCGCGTTCGGAATTCCGAACATGATCTTTTTATGTGGGATCGAGATCGGTGATCTTTTCCCACAATGCTTTGCTTAGCCTTCACACTGAGTATACAGCGTATACTCAGTGTGAAGGCTCCGCTGCAGTTCCATAGGAATGAATGGAAGCAGCCGGCACACAGCCTTAACCCCCTGTGCGCCGGCTGCCTCCATTCATTCGAATGGGAGGCTAAACTAAACATCTCTAGCAGCTACTTACCTCTAGAGATGGCTGCTCTGGTGCCCTCCTTCTTGCCTCACTGCCGCCGCCTCCCAGGTTAGTGTTTGAAGCGCTAGGTAGGCGGGGCTTGTGGCTTAGGAGAGTGTGGGCGGGTACAGGGAGGGGAGACGTGACGTCTCCCCTCCCAGTACCCGCCCACACTCTCCTAACCCGCCCACACTCTCCTAACCTGGCAGGGAGGGGGCAGCGAAGGGAGAAGAGCAGCGTGGAGTGGCAGCGAGGCAAATAAGAAGGAAGGCACCGGGCACCGGAGCAGCCATCTCTGGAGGTAAGTGGACACCAGGGGGGACTAAGTAGCCAGAGGATTAAAAAAAAATCCTCTGGCTACTTTAGTGATTCACTACACAGCATGGATTCTAACAATTGTTAGACGCCATGCTGTATAGTGAATAGGATTGCTTTTAAAATCCGATCTCCGATTAATTAAAAAATCCCATTGACTGTCATTGGGATCGGAATTGGGATCAAGATCGGGTTCGAATGAAAAATGATCGGAAATCGGATTTTAAAATCGATCCTGAAAAGTCCAGATCGGCTCAACCCTAGTTGTAACTTATATATTATTTAATGAAAGTGCAGTCGGTAAAAGCAGTCTGGAGTGCCGCACACACCCTTGGTGCTCCAGGCTGTTCATTTGCATAATCAAATTTATAACATTATCTTTGGAACAGAGGATCAAATTGGTCAATGAAAACCACCATTACAGTCAGGTGACCTTTATCTACCTAGCCGTGTGTTGACTCTTATCTACTCATTCCTGGTGACAGACTCTCTTTAACTACTTCAGTACCGGGCCAATTTGTGGTCCAGGACCAGACACATTTTCGTTTTTTTTTTTGTATGTGCGGTTTTGAGGGCTGTAACATTTTTCTCCTACGTCTCATTCAACTAATTTTTGCGTCTTTTTTCGGGGGCACCTAGGGCTTTATTTTTATGTTGTTTTTATTTTTGAATGTGTTTTAATTTTTTTTTATATCCAGGAAAATATAAACATAATAGGAGGGAAATTGGGTCTGCTTTTCACTTTTTTTTTTTTTTTTTTTTTTATTTAATAACAAAAAGTGCTACTAAAAAACTTTATAAAATAGTTTTTCCTCTCCGTTACGGTAATTTTTATCTTGTATGGTGTTGTCAGGGGTGGGGCTATAACCTTCAATAACGGCGTTTTATTAGCGTATTATTTTATTTATTCTTTTAAATTATTTTATTTTCATTTTTTTTGTAACTTTATTATATTTTATTTTTTTCAGATTGTGTCCCCATAAGGTCATAAGAGACCTTTGGGGACATCTGATCACTTTTTTTTTTTGTTAGGGAGGCTGATTTCCGCTATAACTGAGGCTGCTACATTTAGCCTCAGTTGCAGGAGGAATCCAGCCTCCTGCACACGGATCTTTAGACTTACAGAGCTGATCTACAGGACCCAGCAGCTCTTGTAAGACACTGAGCCTGGCGGATCACGTGACCGCTGGGTCAGAGGGCGGCTGCACCATGGCAGCGCCCATAGCCGTGTATACAGTGCTCATTGAGCGCTGTATACACAGCAATCGAGAAGGCAGGGAAGGGAATAACCCTCCCCTGTCTTCTCTCTGGGAGCTCCGGCTGAAGTTACAGCCAGTTCCCAGTATCAGCAGCTGCACATTCTCCGTGCAGCTGCTGTGTTCTGAATGGACGTACCGGTACATCCTGTCAGAACTAGGCAACCACTTCCCGGACGTTTATACTCTATGGGCTGTCTGGAAGTGGTCCCAAGCTTGGGTATTATTTTTATATTGATGACCTATCAGCAGTTTTTGGGTGGGGGTGCAGGTTATCATAACCCCACCAGTCTAAGGGTAAGTTCAGATGGGGTTTTTCGGACTGGAACCTGAAGCGGAGGCCGCCTCAGGTTCCAGTCCAAAAGCCGGGTAGCCATGACTAAAAGTCGGTGCACTCCACCGGCATCCAGCCATGTACTCCTCTCCGGATTAGGCCCAATGAATGGACCTAGTCCAGAGGAGGGTGTGTCTTCAGGCTGAATCGCGATGCGAAACGGCCTGAAGAATGAGCACCTCGCTTCTTTTTCCGAGAGCCGGAATGATTTCAATGGGAGCCATCTTTTTGGTCATCAATACCACAAAACGGGCGACCAGACAACCAATAACTGAGATGGCCAATATACATGAGTAATTGTATGATCATTGGCCACCCCATGTGAGTGGAGCGTCGTCCATAGGCGGCTTCCATGACATTAGAACGCACCCTTATATCTGTGGGTTGACTAATAACCTGCGTCTGGCTCGTAAGTGACAGATAAAACGTAATTACAAGAAGGTAATAGAAGTATTGTGGCTGATGAGACGAGTGACAGAAACATTGGCAGATGTCTCCTGGATTTGGCTTTGCACATGTTTGTTTATATGAAAATGCCAGGATTTAGGACTCGTCTGGCGGCAGACTGATGAGTAATGTGAGGAATGTATTAGATAGGACTGTGTGTGTAGATATGCGCCTATTGCAGGCGAGAGATTAAGGCTACTCAATGAGTAATAATTACAGAAATGCATATACAATTGGCACGACCACTCACGTGTCTGTTCACATTTGTCATTTTTGCCACATTTTACAAACTTGGACTCCTGCCATGAATAGGACACGCCGTGGGTCCACACAAGGATTAGCCCTATTTAATAGGGCTAATCTGTGCCGGGCTAAGTCTCTGACTGCTCTTATGAATTTTCATTAAAACAGAATTTTGGATACACCACGTAGGTGCATAGGATGGGGCTGCCATTGGAATTGACACGAATACAAAGCAGAATCCGCACTGAAAAATGTATCTCTCTTTGACTACACGAAGACCAACTGCTATTTTTGTCATTATGTTCTCCTTTCTGACAGTGGAAGGCCATATATCACCAAATTTTCTTACTCCAGTGCACCAGCGGGCAGGGGTTAATACATTTACTATGCACAGACTACCAACCATCAAAGGAAATCGTATAGGAGACCCAAGAAGTTTAACCAATCCTAGTCGGTTGAGGGTGTCCTGTGGGCCCTCCTAGCTTTTGGGCCTGGTTACAACCCTTATAGTTATACCAATGGCTACAATGTAACAGTGCTTAACCACTAGCCCTCCATGCTTCCCCACAGTTATGAGGAGAGACTCTGGGATATGTCCAGATTCATATCTAGGTCTAGAGATAAGATTCAGTTTTTTGCCCTGGCCTTGTATCTAAATACCATCACTACTGTATATTGTATTGTTGACACTCCTTCTGCATCCAGTACTTGGGCAAATGCCCACCAGCCAAAACTTGTACCTAAACCATACTGATTCATAATGATGACAAAATGAGTGTCCAAGGGACCTTCGACCTATCTATGGTTTAGCTACTAATATTTGGTTCCATACGAAACCACAGCCATATAAACATGGACCCTGAACGCCATCTTTGTCTCTCTTCCAGCTTGGTCTAAAAGTGATTGTGGCAATACGTCCCACCAACACATCTTCCGTTTTCTCAAGACCTACCGGAAAGTGTCATATTCTCTGTCATTAAGCAACCTCTCCAAGATTCTTTGACTTCAACTTCCGAAAGACCATGAAAAGAATATTAGAATTAATAATGTTCTTATTTTCCGCTACAAAAATCTTGACTCTTCCTGACCGCCAGTGCCCATTCCTTGACCATCTTACAAGTATCAGCTTTATCCCTACTCATCTTACCGAGCTTCAGAGATTTTACGTCAACGTTCCCCGGTATATTTTCTGATTTCATCGCCTGAAAGCTCAATGGACTATGAAGAATTAATATTAAGGTAATTTATGTTTCACTCTCGTTTCTTTATTGGGTTCCGTGAAATAAAAATGTTCTAACCTTTAACAACTCGGAGAGCATCGCTTAAGGATAAAAAGTGAATAAGTAGCGAAGACATTGTGAATATTTTATATTTTAATTGGCGTCGTGTACGTCACTGGCTAAATATATAAAAAGCGTATTTTTACATAAACCCCTGTAATGAAGTCATGCTTTACTACACAATCGGAGCTGATTGTAAGCTTTAAGAGTGACATCTGAGGAGTCGAGTGTGTTATTGAAGCCCGGAGTAAATCACCGCAGGGAAAGACGTCACATTGCTTCAGGTTCAAGAGGTTAAAATTGCCCACCTGTAGTGCACAGTCATGGTTTGTTTACTGGATTGGAGGAACTTTGGATTTTACCCCAAGATACGTCAAGGAGAACATCTAATGTTCCATTGAAGTCGCAATCATTTGTTTTGGATTGGAAGAGGGCCTTCTGACTTTCTCAGACGTTGGAGAATACAATGGTTGGGTAGTTGGATGTCAAGTTGCCCAATCCTTTTGTTCTCAGTGGGATAAGAGGTGTCTAGCGGCAGCTTTCTTGCCACTTCTCATCAGTGGAGATGAGCGTATAAGGGTATGATGGTGGGTACGGGATGCATGGGGAACCTTACGATGTTGGAGAAACTAAGCAAACCCAACTTCATGGAGATGAAAGGTTAATTTTTGTAATTCTCAAAGATGTTTTTGTTGTCGTAGCCCTATACTGTAACTTGGCTGGGTCCAACATATGACTATTCAGACCTGTAACACTCATTCAGCTGACAACGCTCCAATCTCCTCATAAACATGTTACATTGGTAGGGCCAAATATGATGTCTCATCAATGAAGGCAATGGTAGCAAAGAAAGATTGGGTATACTGAAATCCAACATGACTGATCCCACTTTCCTTCTTCCATACACAATACAGTGGCATGTAAAAGTTTGGACACCCTTGGTCAAAACGATGGTTATTGTGATCAGTTAAGCAAGTTGAAGATAAAATGATCATAAAAAGGACCAACATTAAAGATGACACATTCACAATGTACTTTTTGGAAAAAAAATAAACATTTTCATATTTTACATTTTCAAAATAACAAAAAAATCAAAATGGCCTGATGCAAAAGTTTGGGCACCCTGCATGGTTAGTCCATAGTGGCTCCCTCTTTGGCAAGTATCACAGCATGTAAACGCTTTTTGTAGCCAACCAAGAGTCTTTCAATTTTCCCATACAGTTGGTGTCTATGGCATTCTGTTACACGATGCTTTAGAGATACAAGAGTGCCATCCGCTTTCTTCTTCTTACACGTCTTTAAATTCTTCTTTGATGGATTTTCATCCATTCTTTCTTGGAAAATTCTTCCAGTTCTGTAAGATTCCTGGCTCATCTTCTGCTCTTTTTTGGTCTAGTCACAGATTTCCTAGATCAAGGGACAGTCAGGGCCATGGTAGTCTATGGGGATTGAGACGTGTGTTTAGGATCATTGTCCATTTGTAGAAGACTCTCGCCTCCTCCTTTCAGTTTTTCTTTTTTTTTTTTTTTTTTACAGATGGTGTTATTTTAGCTTTAAGAATTTGCAGAAACTTCCTTGAATCCATTCTTCCCTCTACCCATGAAATGTTTCCCGTGCCATTGGCTCTAACACAACTCCAAAGCGTAATTGATCCACCCGCATGATTAGTGGTTGGTTCTTTTCCTGAAATTCTGTGCCCTTTTCTCTCCAAACATACCTTCGATCATTGTGGCCAAAGAGTTCTATTTTAACCTCATCGGTCCACAGGGCTTGTTTCCAAAATGCATCAGGCTTGTTTAGATGTTCTTTTACAAACTTCTGACGTTGAATTTTATGGTAAGGACTCAGGAGAGGTTTTCTTTTGATGACTCTTCCATGAAGACCATATTAATGCAGGTATCGCTGAACAATGTACCACAAATCCAGAGTCTGCTAAATCTTCCTGAAGGTCTTTTGCAGTCAAGTGGGAGTTTACGATTTGCCACTTTGGCAACCCTACGAGCAGCTGTCTCTGATATTTTTCTTGGTCTTCCAGACCTTATCTTAATTACATTTCGAACTGAGGAAAGGGCAACCTGAAAACGCTTCCCCATCTTCTTATAGTCTTCTTCTGCTTTGTGGGCCGCCACCATTTTCATTCTCAGAGTGCTCGGCAGCTGCTTAGAAAATCCCACGGCTGCTGTTTTTTGGCACAAGGTTAGAGGAGGTGGCCAGGGATTTATAAAGCTGTAAAATTTAGATCACTTGGCCTTTCCTCATGACAGTGAATGAGCCATAACCTGAAGTGACTAATGAAGGTCTGAGACGTTGGTCAAAGTTATCTGAGCACATAAATCTACAAGAGTTCCCAAACTTTTGCAAGGTACTCCTTTCCCTTTTTCACTCTGAAATAACATAATAATATACTGATATTGCGTAAAATTATAGACAAGTGAGTTTAATCATCAACTTTATTCCTTTTATAGATCATTTCATCTTCAACTTGCATAACTGTTCACAATAACAGTCATTTTGACCAGGGGTGTCCAAACCCCCAATTTTTCAAAAAGTAACACCAATTCCAACAACAAAGTAATACGTTGAGTAACTTTTGGCAGGAATCTTTTACTCTGTACAATTAACCCAGTGGCGGCAAATGATCGCTATACACCCTTCAGAGGGCTGTATATGTACTCTATAGGGTGGGCCATAAGTATGGATACACCCAGGGTGAGCCATAAGTATGGATACATCCAAAATGGCAGCTTTGCAGATGGCTGCCATGGGCGTCACCCCTTCCCATGTATTAATATGCCACATACGGTAAAGTGATATCAGCAAACACTTCCATTTTATATGGGTGTATCCATACTTATGGCCCCCCCGTGTATTGTGACTGTACAGGGCTGGACTCATGTGATCAACATGGCAGCTTAGCAGTAACTTACTCTGCGCCGATCCATCTAAGCGATCCCGAGCTGTGAAATATATTTACCCTGATTTCTATGTATTTTGTGGAAAACAACAGACTCTTATTCTAATTCTTGACAATTCTTTTAATTCAGCCAATTTATCCACTTCTATGCAAATCAGAATCTATATTAATGATTATGTCAGCGAAACAAAGCGCAACCAAGCAATGTATAAACGTAATGTATTCCTAAGAAGATCTAAAAATTGCTGCGAGATACAGATGTCGCCGTCACGTACACTATAACAATTTAAAGGAAACGCACCTGCCTTATGACAATAATTTTTATTTCTTCATGTACACCAGAAAATTAAGTAAGATTACAAATATTCTTGACTCTAAATATCCGACTTAATCTATCTTCATGGTAACAGACTACAAGTGTAGTCTCATTCTATTGTCAAGATCCCTTTCATGTGTCTTCTACGTTTTAGGGCGGATTCACACCTACGCCCGGTCTCCGCTTTCGGGTTTCCGCCTTCTGCCAAGAGAAACTGGACAGGATAAGGAATCCCGGCGGTCAGTTTTCAAACCTGTTCACTTGAATGGGTTTGCAAAGTGACCGCCCCGGGAACGTCTTCTGCCTCTCCGCGGCGAGACTGTTTTTTTTTAACCGGACACAAACGGTCTTGCCGCAGAGAGACAGAAGACGCTCTCGGACAGTCACTTTGCAAACCCATTCAAGTGAATGGGTTTGAAAACTGACCGCCGGGTTTCCGTCCCCCGTCCAGTTTCAGAAACCCGAAAGTGGAGACCGGGCGCAGGTGTGAAACCGCTCTAACTAACAGTTGCAAGAAGCAAAGGGGGCGTGACTGCAAAGTCAGACTATACGTGATTTCGTTGTAGTCTGTTACCAGAGACATAAATAGAGATGAGCGAGTAGTACTCGATCGAGTAGGTATTCGATCGAATACTACGGTATTCGAAATACTCGTACTTGATCGAGTACCACTCGCTATTCGAATGTAAAAGTTCGATGCAGAACCAGCATTGATTGGCAGAATGCTATACAGTCAGCCAATCAACGCTGGTTCTTCTCCTACCTTTAGAAGTCTTCTCCGTGCAGCTTCCCCGCGGCGTCTTCCGGCTCTGAATTCACTCTGCCAGGCATCGGGCCTGGGCAGAGCCGACTGCGCATGCCTGCTTGTAGTGCGGGCATGCACAGTCGGCTCTGCCCAGGCCTGATGCCTGGCAGAGTGAACTCAGAGCCGGAAGACGCCGCGGGGAAGCTGCACGGAGAAGACTTCTCGGAGGATCCAGCCCGACCCTCACTCGTGGACTTGGTAAGTATATATACCCCTGAAATGAGCATTTTCCCCCCATAGACTATAATAGGGTTCGATATTCGATTCGAGTAGTGAATATTGAGGGGCTACTCGAAACGAATATCGAACCTCGAACATTTTACTGTTCGCTCATCTCTAGACATAAACAAAATGGTAGAATTCCATGTAAATCAGTATTCTTGTAAAGTTCTTTTATTTTACTTGTACCGGAACCATTAAACCCTTTAAATCGTTCTTTGATTCTATAATACGACTGACTGTAGCAAAATGTTACTTTGCAAATCTCATGAAATTCAATTTATCCGATACTGGAAGAGAAGTTTCGAGAAGTTCTGCTCTGAGACGTCGGTTATATAATATTTTTACTGTTCAGAAAATGTAGGCAGAGCTTTCCCGGCCGCCTGGTATCCAGCTGATAGATCGGAAGGCTCATCTGCTGTGACTGGTGTTAGACTTGACATTTTAACATCATTATAAAAGACATTGCTCAGGTTACTAAGAAAGTGCTATGTGCAGCCATTAATACCACCGCGCAGTCAGCGATTTTATCTGCGGTACTATAGGAGATGTTCATTTCCTGCTCTGAATATATAACCGCATAATTAAAACATTACATTTATGAGCCGCTCACCTTGTACACACAGCCGTTCCCAGTATATCTTACCAACCTGCTCCCCTCCCAGGAATACGAGGTTGGTTAGAATCAACAGAGCGGTAGAAACAGATGCCAGAGCTGCGTGGAGTCGCCGATACGCCATTGGTGACAAACTCCGACCCTGCAAACACATAGGACGGATGATGAAGAATGAGCTCTATGTCTACAGAGGGATATAGATGATGGAGGGTCTGTGCAATAGGGCAAGAGCTAGTATGTATAAAGTCTAATGCAGCTTTAAAGGGATTCTACCATTACGAACCTCCTTTGGATCACTGCTCAATGCCACACAACAATGCCATAACATTTACAGTCCCTGCTGGTGTCACAGCTGGCTGTAGGCAAGTCAGGCCCCGCCCGGTTAGACTTGCATATTTGCATATTCATAAAAAGATAATTATCTCTGCATTGTTTCATTGGTGTGCAGCCACATAGGTATGTCCCTGCCCCTACACAAGACTATTATTGGTTCAGGAGGGATTTTGTACAGATGCCTCTAAATAAATTTTAATTTGCTAGAGATGAGTCCTGAACAGCACCAGGTGCATGAACAAGGGAGGTGCATCATCATTTTAGCAGCTTCATCCTGCATTGGGACCATAAAACAGAAACATTTGCCAAAATGGATAAAAGAGAGCTCAGTATTATGTGCAGAGTGTATGCAGAAAGTGGGCGGAGCAGGAACAACTTCAGCCAATAGCTGCACAGTACTGAGCGAGGTCAGTTTGGCAACGTTTGCTGTACAGACTAATAACATGAAGTTGTTACTGCCAGTAGTGTTGACCCCTTAAAGTCTCATGACACAGAGATTGAGTCAAATTAAATCCATTTCAACTGGCTACAAGTGTGATTTAGTTTTTGCCACCACCTGTTAGGTGCCTCAGGTAAGTAACAGGTGCTGTTAATTACACAAATTAGAGAAGCATCACATGATTTTTCAAACAGTGCCAATACTTTTGTCCACCCCCTTTTTTATGTTTGCTGTGGAATTATATCCAATTTGGCTTTTTGACAATTCTTTTTGTGGTTTTCCATTGAAGACAAATTAAATGAAGATAATACCAAAGAGTATTATCTGACAGAATTGCAGGGGTGCCAATACTTTTGGCCAACACTGTACTCCAATAAGGTAGTATGGCAGTGTATTGCATGAGTGATCAGGCGGTTAAAACCCCTATGTATGCTCAAACTATGAAAATACAAAAATATTTATCCCATATGGTAAATGTTTTAGTGGGGAAAAAACTATATATTTGTACAAATTATCGTCTTTTTGGCGCTTCATCTCCCAAAAAGTTGAACAAACAGTCACCAAAACATCCTGCGGTCCCTAAAGTTTTATCAATAAAAACTACAACTTAACCCACATGAAAATCTGACCCAGCACAGACGTAGAAGAAAGTTCTAAGTGCAAGAATATGGGAACAGAAAAAAAAGTATTCCTAAAAGTTGAATTTTTGTAATTGTTGATACCCTCAGACTATAGGTAACGCCTTATTCATACTGTATGGAGCATGCTATAAAGATGAGACAAGTAAGAAGATGGAGCAAACGTGGTTTTGTTCCCAATTCCACCCCATTCAAAATATTTCCAGCTTCCCTGTATATTGTATGGGCTGCTAAATGGTGAATTTATAAAGTACAATTTGCCCCACAAACATAAGCCTTCCTATAACTCAATGTCAATGATAAAATAAAACCTTGTAGCCTTTCGGAGACCGATATGAAAAACAAAAATACTAAACGAATGAATAGCCCTGGCATGTTCCATGACCCCGGTAGATCCATCTCCCAATTACGAATATTTGCCAGTAGTTTTGCTCTACAAATGCATAAACCCCCCTTCCGAATAGATTGGGATGCTGCCCCTTCAGGTAAATCATAAGTTTGTTTACTTGACATTTTAGATAATTTTGCTCTCTCTTTACTGTCGGTTCTTCATATTTTTGGCTTCAGGCCTTTTCTCTGCCAGAAACTCTAATTGGTTCCTTGATTCTTATTTCTATGCTCTCTAAAGAGTTGTGGAAGCGGCAACCACCTAATGAGGCGGCCAGGCAATTTCATCACGTCTCCTATGTTGTAACAACAGCCAGGCGATGCCGAGACTTCTGTAGGGAAAGTATGTGTAGCAATATTCTCTTTACCCTATTGGCCCTAGAATACACAATGTGTGTTTGTACTACTTGTGTAATGTCCTCAATTAGGAAGATCGGTATCAAGACGGTAGGTAAACATGTTTATTGACACGGCCTATACGGATATGACATGTGCTAAGAAGAAAGAAGCTTTATGATGGTAGGTTTACCCTAACGTCATCGTGTCCATTGTCCTGGCCAGAACAACCGACAAACAGGCCACTAAAATAGCAGACGCCAAAGGAGACCTACAGATCTCACCGACTATATTGGGGTCCTTTCATTTTTAACTGGAAATAAGTTTTAAAAAATTGGACAATTTGTCTCCCAAAAAACAAGCCCTCCTCAGACCATGTAATGGAAAAATGAAAAAGTTACGGCTTCTGGAATGCAGGGAATAAACAATAAAAAGATAAAAAATGTCAGCATCCCGTAACAGAGATAAAGGGATTCTACCATTAACAACCTTTTTTTTCTAGTTGACACGTAGGAATAACCTTAAGAAAGGCTATTCTTCTCCTACCTTTAGATGTCTTCTCCACGCCGCCATTCGGTTAAAATCCCGCTTTTCACCAGTATTCAAATGAGTTCTCTCGCAGCATTGGGGGCAGGTCCCAGCGCTCAAACAGCACTAGGGGCGTCCCCAATGCTCAGAGAACTCTCCAGCACCGCCTCCATCTTCTTTAGGAACAGACTCTTCACGCATCTTCTTCAGGCACAGGCTTCAGACTTCTAGGCGTAGGGCAAAGCCGACTGCGAATGCCCGCGGCTACAAGAAAAATGGCCACTTACACAGTATTGTAAGCGGGCATTTTCTTGTGGCCGGCGGGCATGCGCAGTCGGCTTTGCCCTAGGCCCGAAGCCTAGAAGTTTGAAGCCAACCCCGGAAGAAAACGCGTGAAGACCCCATTCCTGAAAAAGATGGAGGCGGCGCTGGAGAGTTCTCTGGCAGCATTGAGGACGCCCCCAGTGCTGTTTGAGTGATGGGGCCCGCCCCCAGTGCTGTTTGAGTGCTGGGGCCCGCCCCCAGTGTTGCTTGAGTGCTGGAGCCCGCCCTCAGTGCTACAAGAGAACTTATTTGTATACCGGAAAAAAACGGGATTTTAACCGAACGGTGGGGCATAGAAGACATCTAAAGGTAGGAGAAGAATAGCTTTTCTTAAGGTTATTCCATCGTGTCAACTAGAAAAAAAAGGTTTTTAATTGTAGAATCCCTTTAACCATTGATGGACTTTGGACAGGTTGTCATTATCGGGTGGGGGCCCCATATCCAGGACACCCAACTGCTTGAATAGACTGAGTATGGGTGAGCACAGCGCCGTACATTGTATAGTGGCTGTGCTTGGTATTACAGTTGGTCCCCATTTACTTATATAGGACTGGCTGATGAATGGAGACATGGGTCGATAGTGATCAGCAATCCTGAGGACAGGCCACCAATAGTGTATCCCTGGAAATCTCTTTACCTGGTGGACCTGGTCCAGCCTGTATTACATGGTTGGCCAACATACAGTAACTCCAGCTGATAACTGGGGCTTCAGAAGCTATTCCAGTAGAACCAGCCGGGGGCAGGGGCAGCATTACTGGAGAAAGGGGTCAGTGTGACAAGGTCATGCAAATACTTCAGTATATCTTCTAAGAAATAAGATCCTTGTCATCATGGCTCTTTCCTACTTACAATTCTGTCTTGAAGAGATGGTAACGCCAGAAGGCTTTTCAGTCCATACTCCACAATGATGCCAATCCAGTTGAGCGCTGCCCAGTACCACAGATACTCGTGGCCTCCATGCCAGTAGCTTACAAATATAAAGGTGGATGCTGTAGACAGCAACAATCCTCCGATCCCCGAGTGCGAGCCTCCCATGGGGATGTAGACGTACCTGTCAGAAGACATTATCACCTATCATTAACATCTTCATAGATCACATTGGGATCATGTGAAATCCTTTTCTTCAAGAATATAGTGTAGCAGATCTTAGATAAACTGTAAGGGATATTTCTGCCACCAAAGCCAAGTAACTACCAAAAAGGGACTATATACAGTCCTATGAAAAAGTTTGGGCATCCCTATTAATCTTAATCATTTTTAGTTCTAAATATTTTGGTGTTTGCAGCAGCCATTTCAGTTTGATATATCTAATAACTGATGGACACAGTAATATTTCAGGATTGAAATGAGGTTTATTGTACTAACAGAAAATGTGCAATATGCATTAAACCAAAATTTGACCGGTGCAAAAGTATGGGCACCTCAACAGAAAAGTGACATTAATATTTAGTAGATCCTCCTTTTGCAAAGATAACAGCCTCTAGTCGCTTCCTGTAGCTTTTAATCAGTTCCTGGATCCTGGATAAAGGTATTTTGGACAAACAATTCAAGTTCAGTTAAGTTAGATGGTCGCCGAGCATGGACAGCCCGCTTCAAATCATCCCACAGATGTTCAATGATATTCAGGTCTGGGGACTGGGATGGCCATTCCAGAACATTGTAATTGTTCCTCTGCATGAATGCCTGAGGATTTGGAGCGGTGTTTTGGATCATTGTCTTGCTGAAATATCCATCCCCGGCGTAACTTCAACTTCGTCACTGATTCTTGAACATTATTCTCAAGAATCTGCTGATACTGAGTGGAATCCATGCGACTCTCAACTTTAACAAGATTCCCGATGCCGGCATTGGCCACACAGCCCCAAAGCATGATGGAACCTCCACCAAATTTTACAGTGGGTAGCATGTGTTTTTCTTGGAATGCTGTTTCTTTTTGGACGCCATGCATAACGCCTTTTTTTATAACCAAACAACTCAATTTTTGTTTCCAAAATGAAGCTGGCTTGTCCAAATGTGCTTTTTCATACCTCAGGCAACTCTATTTGTGGCGTACGTGCAGAAACGGCTTCTTTCTCATCACTCTCCCATACAGCTTCTATTTGTGCAAAGTGCGCTGTATAGTTGACCGATGCACAGTGACACCATCTGCAGCAAGATGATGCTGCAGCTCTTTGGAGGTGGTCTGTGGATTGTCCTTGACTGTTCTCACCATTCTTCTTCTCTGCCTTTCTGATATTTTTCTTGGCCTGCCACTTCTGGGCTTAACAAGAACTGTCCCTGTGGTCTTCCATTTCCTTACTATGTTCCTCACAGTGGAAACTGACAGGTTAAATCTCTGAGACAACTTTTTGTATCCTTCCCCTGAACAACTATGTTGAACAAACTTTGTTTTCAGATCATTTGAGAGTTGTTTTGAGTAGCCCATGATGCCACTCTTCAGAGGAGATTCAAATAGGAGATCAACTTGCAATTGGCCACCTTAAATACCTTTTCTTATGATTGGATACATCTGGCTATGAAGTTCAAAGCTCACTGAGGTTACAAAACCAATTTTGTGCTTCAGTAAGTCAGTAAAAAGTAGTTAGGGGAATTCAAATCAATAAAATGATAAGGGTGCCCATACTTTTGCACCGGTCAAATTTTGGTTTAATGCATATTGCACATTTTCTGTTAGTACAATAAACCTCATTTCAATCCTGAAATATTACTGTGTCCATCAGTTATTAGATATATCAAACTGAAATGGCTGTTGCAAACACCAAAATATTTAGAACAAAAAATGATTAAGATTAATAGGGGTGCCCAAACTTTTTCATAGGACTGTAATACTGCCATAGAGTAAAGTTAAAAGAAGTGTCTCACCTAGGATTACAAAGGATATAAAGGCAAGAACCTAGTTGCATAGGCAAAGCGACCTGAAGAAGTTCTTGCCCCTAAAAAATCCATGCCTTTGTTGCTGTTGTTGTATTTCTAAATTTGCAAATTAGCAATTTGGCGCACCATGGGCTCCACCAGTGCTCCAGACCAGACTACTACACCTTTCATGAATGACAGGGCCAGGGAAACAGCGAACGTTGGGTCTCGCCTGACCGTGTAGAACTGCTGAAAAGCTGCCGAGCTGAAGCAATGTATGGCGTATGCTCCACTGTATAGCCATAAGTGAAGGGACCATGGAACTTCTTGCCACGGTCCTGTCACTTCTGGGTGCACTGCGATGCAATTGCGCATGCGCAGTACATATACTGATGATACAATACGTGGCATAAACATGATAATAAAGAGTCAGACAAGGCTTCATCTTAGCTCCCGGCCTTGTTACCCTGGAAGAAAACTCCATCTCTAGTGAAAGCTATACGTAGCTACTCTGTATGTCAACACCCAACACATAAAAGAGCCTTGAAATGACTCGGGACATAAGCAAAACCAGATGCCCGGTGGACCTCATTATGGGATCCGTCGGTGTCCCGTCTTTAGAAACTGAAAGCAATGGGGAGAAAGTCTTGCGTTTAGGATTTTTTTCCCCCATCAATTTTGGGGGTCTCCACGATGGAGTCTCCAATGGAGATGGAGTTAGCCAGATGACGTCTTTGAGTAGCTCAGGGGGGTACTGGTTCTCATTCAAGAGATCCGGTTTAGGTATGGCGTCTTACAAGCAATGCGCCATTGGAAAAAAATATGCAAATTGGCTATTTTTTAGAGAATAAAACATGTCTCCCTAGCGCCGCCTATAGGTAACTCCCTTGTAAGTCAATGCCCAATGCATAAAGGAGCCTTGAGACATGACCAGGGATTTTAACCATACCAGACATCTCTCCTGCTTATTAAATAATCATATGTCATGTCACTTATGTACAACTTCAAGTCTCATCTGCCTGAACGCTCTTCTATGACAAAACATAATGGAAAAAGAAAAAATTAAAAAGTTGAAATCTATGCAAAACTCCGCCACATTGCTTATAAATTGCTTGATTAACTTTCCCATGAAACTTGACCAGTAATGAGAGGCAGAGCAGATTAGTGTGATTAGATTCTAATACCGCAGTACACCGCCGAGCGTACACAGCCAAACATTCGGGAAATTTAGCATTCAGCAACTGTACGGTATTTGTTGTTCTCTGCTGCATTTAATACTCTTCACTTTTGGCTTTTTTTCTTAGTGAAGAGCATCTGCGTTTCCCACACAAGTCAGATCTGGAATTCCCAACGTACCCGAGATGTTCTAATTAAATGCAACAAACCTAATTCTAGTAACACGATGAACTTATCTTCTGCTGAATATCTCTATCTAAGTCTACTTCAAGGGAAAGGGGGATTTTATGGCTTAAAGGGACCCTGCCACCCTGAAAATGCAGTCCAGCGTGGTGATAGAGCGGGACAAGCTGAGCAGATTGATATATAGCTCTGTGGGAAAGGATTCAGTATAACTTGTCATTTATTCATCCAAAACTCTGTTGGGTCTGGGCTTAGGAGTCCAGTGGGCGGTCCTATCACTCCTTTCTGGCTGTAAAAACATAAACCATCGCTATTAGTTCAGTAAGGCTCTGATTAGAGTTGGGTGAATGTCATGATGTCGAGGCACTCCATGTGATGACATCAACCAGGAAACTGAGAGTTGGCCTGGAAGAACGAAACGCCGTGAGGGAGTTCTGGAGAGAAGGGAAAGTGATTCTAAGTATTGATTATTTTTAGGCACTTCCCCTGAGCCTCCTATCATTAGACTCTGGGGTACAATGGCAAACCCCGCATGACTGCTGAGACCTTAGCAGTGGCCCCGGGGTGTATGATGTTATACAGGAGGCGGGGAAAGGGACCAAAGGTACCCTGTACACCATGAGGATACCCAGGAGAGGTAAGGCAAGATGAGTTTAAAGGGATTCTACCATTAAAATCACATTTTTTGTCAATCACACGCAGGAATAGCCTTAAGAAAGGCTATTCTTCTCCTACCTTTAGATGTCTTCTCTGCGCCGCCGTTCGGTAGAAATCCCGGTTTGCGTCGGTATGCGGATGAGTTTTCTCGCAGCACTGGGGGTGGGCCAAATGCTGCGAGAGAAATCTCCAGCGCCGCCTCCATCTCCTTCAGGAATGGCCTCTCCCCGCATCTTCTTCTTCCAGAGCTGAGTTCAAACTTCTAGGCCTCGGGCAGAGCCGATTGTGCATGCCCACATTACTGTGTAAGCGGACATTTTTCTTGTGACCGCGGTCATGCGCAGGCGGCCTAGAAGTTGAAACCCAGCCCTGGAAGAAGACGTACAGAGAGGCCATTCCTGAAGAAGATGGAGGCGGCGCTGGAGATTTCTCTAGCAGCATTTGGCCCGCCCCCAGTACTGCGAGAGAACTCATCTGCATACCGACAAAAACCGGGATTTCTATCGAATGGCGGCGCGGAGAAGAATAACTTTTCTTAAGGCTATTCCTAAGTGTGAGCTGCAAAAAATGTAATTTTAATGGTAGAATCCCTTTAATGGTTTATTATTTCGCACCTCCCCCGGGCCTCTCTTATTTTACTCTGGGGTCTGCAAAAAATGGATACAAAAATTGGCGCACACCAATATCAACCAGGTACATCACAATCTGCACTGAGCCCAAAACAAGGCTACACATTTGCATCTTGTAGTGCGTCTCCCACCTTCATCTATTGACTGGTGTTGGTGGAGTTGGTGAGCAGATGGTTACCAAGAAAATGGATTGGGTGGAGACCACACACCAAAGTCCAGAGAGACCCAGAGTTTGGAGAGGAGTTGCATCAGTAGCTCGAAGACTGGGAGTCGAAAGGCAGTAACTGCAAAGCGGAGACAGTCGCACAACAAGCTCTGTGTGAGGGAGCAGGAGCCGGCCAGCCGGCTAAAGACTATAAACGAGAGACATTATCATAGGTCAACCTTGTTCGGTCCTTCTCTCAAGATGTTACACAAAGTAATTCATCCAAATCCCTGGCAATGTGTATAAACGGGCCGGTAGTTCAGTGGCCTCAACATTAACCTGTTCTGCCCTGGGCCCTTGATGAAGAGGTGCCGGAGGACATCACAGCCCTGTGTGGCCAATACCCAGTCAGACGTCAAGCACCCCCTTGACAATGGAGTAGGACGACTATTGTGATGCTGCGTGGGATGGATGTCTTCCAGCCTGCTGGGTGTTGTAGTTATTAGACAAGTCCTGCACATTTACAATCTGTTCCCTGTTAGCCCAGACAATACTTGCACTCCAGTGATACTGATATCTTTGCATTTACTTGTTCTTCTCCCTGGCGGTTTTCTAGCATGGAAATCCTCTCATCGCTCGCCCTGATGTAAAAAGGATAATCCTATCAAAACGCTTTCAGGGGCTGCGAGAGTCGTAATGAAAAATAATTATGAAGGAAAAATTCCAATCAATACTAATCTGACTCAGCTGCTCCGCGTTCCTTCACTGTGCTCCGATAATACGTTCTAGTCTATTGTGCGACGGCGCAGACGCACTGAGACGAGCGACCTAATGAAGCAGGCAACACAAGTAATTAGTTTTGTCACGGCTCCAAACAGAATTCGCATTGCCGCAATTTCTATTTCTTAGACAATTATGCTACATTAATCTGCGTCCAAAGATGAGAAACAGAACGGCGCGGGGCATATTAACGAGTCTGGGGAAATACAGCGGGATGAGACACGAGCGTGCAGGACGCCAAGCGCCGACGTTTATTGCATCGCCAGGTTTTGCTGTACTTTATAAATTTGTGATCCGGTGACAGATGATTTTCTACTAATGTTATTCTATGATCTCGAGTCGTTCTCTGTTCTCGGAAATGAAAGTGATTTTTTTTCTCCCTTTATTTGTAAATGTTGAGTTTTTTTCTGGATTGGAATTCCAGATTTGTCACGTATCGCATTCTTTCGATGCCTATAGCATGAGACAGGGATGTCATGTTTCTCCGAGCTCATCGGTCAAATCATGGTGACATCTAGGCCTCACTGGTGGTCCATAATCATAGAGGGACATGTAGAGCGCCACCAATGTCAGCCGCAGTGCTTCTAATACAATCTACAGCGCCCTCTGTCAACAGAATACATTATCACCTCTGGGTTCCTGCTTCTTCTACTGTACGTCCTGTTCGTGTGCCGATCCCCTTCCTAGATGAAGCAATCTGCACTCGACCATTTTTGCCATGTCCTGGAACGTTGCCTTACTGAACATATCACATGTACCTTATTAATGAGGTTGTCCAGCTTTTTGATATTGATCCACAAGGCAGATCATGAATACTTAAATGGTCACAAATTTTATAGACATAGTCTCATTTAGTAAGTGATTCTGGGAAAAATGTAATGCAATTTCATTATTCTCTGCCTGAAAAACTTCTCTAAAGTTGCTGCCACTAGGTGTCTCCTTTCTCAGCAAACTTATGGTTCACTCTCTGTTACTAGGGAAGGTCCATCCATAGATACTATCAAAAAAAGAAGGAAAGACACCGAGCGCAATAAGTGTAGTATACACTATTGTAGAATGATAAATTTTAGAGTAAAAAACGACCAGTTGGCCTCTCACCTGGAGGGGTTGTGATGAAGTCATGGCACCGTAAGAAGCAGTTACAAGATAGGCGATTAAGGCGAGAGTGGCAGCGGTTCCGTAAACAGACACAGGAAACCCGGAAGGTAAGTAAGACAAGAAATGGAGGCAAGGATCCGCGTTCAATGGTCATGCAGGAAAAGCGAAAAACAATAAACAATCGTGTTGCATCTTGCCCGACGTGTACTTGTGATTTGTGCACTTGACAAAGGGTGTTCTATAACCGGAAACGCGTTGTGCTATACTGTATTTTATTCCATTAAAGTTGATCCTACCAACACGATTGTTTCCTGTTTTTCACTTTTCCTGCACGACCATTGAGCACGGATCCTTGCCTCCATTTCTCGTCCTAGATACTATCAAAAGCAAGATGGATTCCCAGGGAGTGGCAGGGCTTTCTTCACACAGTGAATGTAGAAGAGAGGATTCCACAAAGCTTTCTCAACTTCTACAAGGCACAAAAGTTTCTCATAGGTCAAAGTAAGTGGGTTCATTTCTGACTAGCCGCCTGTGTTACTACTGATGGGATATTAGTCATAGACAGTATAAACACCCGAGCACTCACCTCCCCTATCTGAGAGCAGGAGCTGTGTCACTTGTGTGGTGCAGAGAGATAAACAGTTCAGAAATACAAGCTCATGCACTCAGCCCCCCCAACAAGCTACATCACTTGTTAACTGAGAAGATAAGCTCATCACCAGGCTCATGGTTATGGAAACACAGTGTAAACAATGAAGTGAATAAATTAAGATAGTGGCCAAACAAAGCAGTTTTGATAAAGCAATGTATTTCGGAAAAGTCTTAAATCCACATAAACTAGCAGTATAGATAGGATCCTTGTGATGGGACAACCCCTTTAAGTACCCTTTAAAGGCTGTACACCACCTTTAAGAATTGTGTACTGTTGGATTTCAATATGTCCGATCATTCTCAAGACATTTGCCATCGGAGATATCTCTAATTCTCTATACACCACTACAGTACGCATCTTAGGAGAAATACTATTGTGGTTTTTAGTCTTGAGATGTATTCATGTAGCTTGTGCCTGGTTGTCTATTATCCTGATCTAATTCTCCTTTACATTACAGAACAGATATGGTATCGAGCTGCAGCTTGCAGGATTGTGACAGCCATAGACGGATCAATCCATATTGGATCTTCATTTACATTATATATATTTATTTATTTATTTATTTTTTTTTTATTTTTTTTTGGGGGGGGGGTTAATTCCCTTTTTATAGAACATGCAGTATATTATTGGATACATTACTGAAACCTGCCATACTTGTGAGCATTCTCTACCAGTTCTTTGCTATATGTCTATGTGACTGACTGTCATTTCTGGTCACGACTATGATTTAATGTTTTATGGTTGCTTACTTATCATGTAATTGGCTTAAAAACATTTCCGCCTGGGGCTCCGACAAGTGTAATTTGCATTGACAGCAGGGAAGATTTCAGGGCTCTGATCTCCCTATACAGTAATGTATAAAATGGGAATTAGAGGGGCTGTACACTCTCCTGGGCTGCTTAGGAGAAAATGGGGGCAGGTTCACATCATCCCCGAAGACTGTGAAGAACATGAAAATGAAGAGGAATTTGAAGAATTTTTGTCTCTTTGGCACTAAGGGCTAGTCCACACGGGGGCCGGTGGGGTGGATTTTGGCTCCCCGCGTCACTCTCAGGTCAAAACCTGCCTGCCATGACTGTCACGGTCGCGGCTTCCCCTTCGAAGTCAGCTCAATTGAATGGGCTGACTCCGGAGGTTGCTGCCGCCTGAAGAAAGGGCAGCTCGCTTCTTTTTTCCGTTAGCGGTAACATGCCACTAGTGGAAAAAAGAACGCTAGCGGTCTCCATAGACCACCATTGTGAGGGGGCGGATTATGACACGGATTACGCACCATAATCCGCCCCCTCTGTGCCCGTGTGAATTGGTCCTAACTCAACTCGTCGTGTTTGGAGGTAGAGAAATGCTGACTATGACCCAAAGAACACCGGACCCACTGCCAAGCATGGAGGGGGAAACACTGTGTTTTGGGGGGTTTCTCTGATAAGGGCACAGGACTAGTTCACCACATCAATGGGAGAGTGGATTGGGCCATGTACCGTAAAATCCTCCACCAGGACATTAAAAGTGGGTCATGGCTGGGTCTTCCAGCAGGACAATGACCCAAAACATACAGCAAAGGCAACAAAGGAGAGGCTCAGAAAGAAACCCAGTAAGGTCATGGAGTGGCCTCGCCAGTGCCCAGACCTTATTCCATAGAAAACTTATGGAGGGGGTGAAGCTCCGAGTTGCAGAGTGACAGTCCCAAAATCTTAATGATATAGAGCTGATTTGCAAAGAGGAGCGGACCAAAATTCCTCCTGACATGTCTGACATAAGCGCAAACCTCATCATCAACTACAAAAAACCTATGACTGCTGCGCGCCAACAAGGGTTTGGCCACCAAGTATTAAGTCTTGTTTGCCAGAGGGATCAAATACTTATTTCTATCTGCAAAATGCAAATACGTTTATAAAATGTATACAATGTGATTTTTTGGATTTTATTTTTAATATTCTATCTCGCACTGTTAAAATGAACCTACCCTTAAAATTATAGACTGTTCATGTCTTTGTCAGGAGGTGAACTTACAAAATCAGCGAGGGATCAAATACTTCTTTCCTTCACTGTATATGTATCCTTTATGTCTGATTTTGCAACGGGGGGAAGTGAGAGGGATATAATGAATGGAAAAAAAGGAAGGAAGGGGAGGACTGGGTCTATAGCCCATATAAATCAAATCATCCCCCTTTGCTTCGATCTCAAATACAGATTAATAAATAAAAATAAACATAAATAAAATATACATCCCCATGTCCGAAAATCGCCATAATTGTATTAGGCCACAGAATATAGGTGACATCATTGTAGCTGTAAAAACAAAGCCCGGAAAACGTGGAAAAAATACAATATTTCTCCAGTTTGACCCCGTTCTGAATTTTTTTTACAGCTTCCCGTACCCCCGTTTGGAGTGTTAAATGGTACCATTACAAAGTACAATTGGTTCGGGGGCAACACGGTGGCTCAGTAGTTAGCCTTGCAGCACTGCAGTCCTGAGTTCAAATCCCGCCAGGAACAACATCTGCAAGGAGTTTGCATGTTCTCCCCGTGTTTGCGTGGATTTCCTCCCATACTCCAAAGACATACTGATACGGAAAAAATGTACATTGTGATCTCTATGTGGGGCTCACAATCTACAAAAAAAAAAAAGTACAATTTGTTCTGCAAAAATTAAGCCCCCATACAGCTGTGAAAGGAAAAAGTAAAAAAATAAATAAATAAATTGTGTTTTTTGGAAGGCGGGGAGTCAAAAACGAAAATCGATAAATGGCGGCGGGAAGGGGTTCATATGCTGCCAAAAGTTATACAATCCCTGGTAGATTATACAAGCAGATAAGTCATAACTCAGCCCCTACTGCTCCGAATCACTTTTATTTACAGTATAAAATAAAATAAAATAATTAAAAAAAATATCAAAAAAATTTATATTTTGAAGATCAAAAATGAAAAGACAAAGGTCTCTAAAGGGAGGATGATAGATGCAAATAGCAGAGCAAATATAGGGTTTTCCAGGAAGACTGGTGACAGATTAACTCTCTATATAGGATATAATAATAAAACGTTCCGTTCCATGTGGATTGCACAAGGGAACGCCAGAAGAAACAGGCCCTGACTAGTAAGTACCAGTGGGCTACAGAGATACGAGAGCTAGAACTATGAATACTCCGGTGTGCCAGGTCATCATCTCATCCGCCATCGCTGATACATATGAATCCCTGTATATACACAGGTGACACTATATATACACAGGTGACACAATGTATCCAGGACACGCGAGGCCTTCCCAGGCAAACCGGAGAGATGGGAGAGATGGCAAATATTTCCCTATGTAAGATCAAGGGCCGCGCGCCAGGTAGGATCACTTCAATAAAAATCGGATGACAATGTTCCCCGCGTGTTTAATATGTCCTACCAATGTACACACAGAATGTGACATACTCGTACTTAAAGGGACTTTTTCATGAATTTCAATGACAGGTCTATCAGTGTAGATCTGACCCCAGGATCACTACCAAATAGTAGTCCATTGTATGACTCTTCCCAGTCTCTTAAAAAATGAAGCTGTGCAGGATTGTCAATAGGAACATACAGAAAATCCAGGAGAGACTTGTTTAGCACTGAAGGGAACATATCACAAGTATTGTTTTGTTATTTAAAGGGATTGTCCGGGGAGATACAATGATCAAATTAATTCATATGGTGGATCATTGATGACAGTGCTATGGGTTCTGGCCTGGATCCTTTTGGGTTAAGACATCCGAACCTGCCCCTGACCTCCGGGGGCTCTGCACCCCCTTCACCCTCTCCCGATTGCAAAGGTCACTGTGTAGGTAGGGGAAAAACAAGGCGAGCTGTGACATCACCTATCGGGAATGGTGTGGAAATAATGCAGCATAGGGCGGGTTCACACCTGCGCCCGGTCTCCACTTTGCAAGTTTCCGTCTTCTGCCTGAGAAATTGGACAGCAGACGGAAACCGGCAGTCAGTTTTCAAACCCTTTCATATGAATGGCAAAGTGTCCGCCCATGAGCGTCTTTCAGTCTCTGCGGCAAAACCGTTTTTTTTTAACCGGACACAAAGTCGGACATGCAGGACTTTGTGTTCGGTTAAAAAAAACCCAAAAAACTGTTTCGCCGTGGAGACCAGAAGACGCTCACGGGCGGACACTGACTGCCGAGTTTCCTGTCGGCAGAAGACGGAAACCCACAAAGTGGAGACCGGGCGCACGTGTGACCCCGCTCTGAGTAAGGGTGCATTCACACTGAGTAAACGCTAGCTTATTTTGTAGAGTAAAATTACACTTGTAAATTTTGCTATCCCATTGACTTCAATTATATTTTTTTACAAGTGTAAAAAATACGCCTGTAAAATGTCATTGAAGTCAATGGGATAGCAAAATTTACAAGTGTAATTTTACTCTACAAAATAAGCTAGCGTTTACTCAGTGTGAATGCACCCTAAGAATGTTTTCAGAAATAGAAGAGTTAATAGTTTTTTTTTGTGAATGAAGAAGAAAGAACTATAAATCCCATCAGTATTCGGTGTGGCCTTTGCCCTTTGGAGGAGGCGTCCTGGAAGTGATGATCCGGCCCCCGCAGATATAGCCCTGATCTCATCATCATCCAGTCTGTCTGGGATGACATGGGGAGACAGACGGATTGGACAAGCAACATCCACAGAAGATCTGGGCTTAGTTCTCCAAGATGGCGGCGGGAACAACCTCCCTGCCCAGTTCTGCCAAAAACCATCTGGAAGTACCGAGAAGAACTGATGGAAGGCAAAGGTCACACCACGAATATTGATGGGAGTTACACTTCATTTTATGAATCAGAAAAAATAAACTATTAACCCTTCTATTTCTGAAAACTTTCTTACTTTGCAGCGTTTTTCCAAACCTGCCTAAACAATAGGTCATTTTTTTACGACCCATGCCCTTTAAAGGCTCAGCCCTGCAGACAGATAGGTGAGGGTCACCTGAATCAAATACTGTTTTCCCCTTGTCAATCGCCGCCTCTGCTGCCTCAATATTGCCGTTTTTGTCAATATGCAAATGAGCTCTTTGGAGCAATGAGGTCATCGCCATTTACCGCTTTACAACAATAACAACGTTGCTCCAAAGATCTCATTTGCATTTCGACAATAACAGCGATATCTCGGCAATGGATTTAGCCATTCGCTAGGGGTGAACACCATTGGGTTCAGGTGACCCTAACCTATCTATCTGCGGGGCTTCTGGGTCTGGTGTCACACTCCCTTTAAGAGATCACAGAGAAGTCATGAGTTACGGATTCCTACAGGTTTCTCACAGTATCCGATATCCTATCTAGTAGTATCTGGATACAAATAGCACATAATGCGAGACGGCACAGTCAAAAATACAAAAGATAGAGAAAAAAATAAAAAATAAGATGAAATATTTTACCGAACTTTATTTATTTTTTATAAACAGAAAAAATTCTGAAAAAACATTCTGTCTTTACACTCTATAAAGATGAGAAAAGAAAGAGGGCAATGTCTCATCTTCGTGAAAGGAGCAGGAAATGTCATGTGTGCTATCTGATCACAGCGCGTTCCGTCTACATAGACACAAGTGTCGCACTAATTAGAGCCCGGCGTTTTATCTTGTTTATCGGCGTCGGAGGGAGAGATACCGGCGCCGAGTCTTCTTTACTGAACGGGGACTAATTTGAAACTGATACTATTTTCTAAAACCTCAATTTGGCATGAGGGAATATTAGGACGTGAAACGCGCTAGTCATCCTGTCTGACTGGTCCTTTGTGATAGAGGTGCAAACAAACTGGCGAGATTATCAAATATAATAAGATCAAAAGAGCTGCCTGCAAACTGTGACAGGTACTGTATGGGCTCAGCTGTACGATGGTGCCGGGTTTTCTGGGGTATTAGATTAAAGGGGATGTCCGGGACATGAAGCTTAACCCCCCGCGTGCCGGCTACATCCATTCATTTCTATGGGAGAGTGCTGCTTCAAATAGTGTTCGCTCATCTCTACTGATGACCTCATCATGGGAGAGGTCATCAGTGACGGAGGAGTTGGGGGCCGACACCTGGAAACCACACCAATGAGCTGATGGGGTCACCGGGAGCAGTATATAAGATATACAGCCAGAACTGGCCTAGTACTAGTCAAGTGATTGGGAGCGGGGCTGCCCCAGTTCCACCATAAGGGTGAGTTCACACGGAGGAAAGTGGGGCGCAATCTGGCACGTATACACGTGCCGGCAGATTGCGCTCCGCAAAAGCTCCCATTCATTTCAATGGGAGTGAGGATCGTAGACGCGGCGTTATTTTGCGGCCGCAAAATAGCGCCGCGTATACGATCCCGGCTCCCACTGAATTCAATGGGAGTGTATACGGCCCTCAAAATCTCATGCGGCGTATACGTGCCACTTTACTCCGTGTTAGCTCACGCTAACAGTGTATGGAGCTTGGTAGACTATATATGGCGTCCGGGTCTGGGTCATCAGTATCAATTATCTTCAGGCCATGGACAACCCCTTTAATAAGGACCCTACTTATTTATGTAGACTGTGAGCCCCATATAGGGCTCACATTTTTTTTCTCCTATCAGTATGTTTTTGAAGAATGGGAGTAAATCCCTGCAAACACGGGGAGAACATACAAACTCCTGGCAGAGGTTGTTCCTGGCGGGATTCTAACCCAGGACTCCAGCGCTGCAAGGCTAGTCACTGAGCCACCGTGTTGCCCCTGTTAAGGGCCCTGCATTTTATCAGGGTGAGGGGGCAGTGGTCCTCACTAGAAGTCTATAGTCTCTTCACTAACTACAGTAAGGTTGCATGCACACTAGGTATACTTACCTAGAGATGAGTCTCATCGTACTCATTTCTGGTGCTCCTGACACCTGCGCGGTTCTTCAGTGACATCGTAGATGCACACTCCACCTTCACTGCGCATGCACCTGACTCCAAAGACCAGAATGCAGAGAATTCATCCTAAAAAGATCAACCCTGTCCAGGATTCGGACACTGGTCACCCCTAAATAAGTCCCTACTAAAGTGTCCCAGTGCATTTCTCCTATACACCAGAGATCATCAGGAGACATATTGGGAATCTTTCAGTGATTGTCAGCTATCTTTATATAGACACACATATAGTGAAGGTTGTCCGTCAGTGAGTAGGACCGCCCACTGGACTCCTAAGCCCAGAATGAATAGAAATAAATAAGTTATAAATAATGAATCTTTCCCCACAAAACTATACATCAATATACCCAGCTCCTCCTGATCTATCACATGCTGCCTGCGGATTAGACACCATGACTCTGACCACAGATAGTACTGTGCAAAACTTTTAGACCGGTGTGGAGAAAAAGCTGCAAAGTAAAAATGCTTTTAGAAATAGAAGGGTTAATAGTTAATTTTTGTAAATTTCCAAAATGAAGCGAATAAAGGGAAATGTAAATCCCATCAATATTTGGTGAGACCTTTGCTCTTTGGAGGAGGAGTCCTGGAAGTGATGATCCAGCCCCCACAGATATAGCCCTGATCTCATCATCATCCAGTCTGTCTGGGAGGACATGAAGAGTCGGACGGATTGGAGCAAGCAACATCCACAGAAGATCTGTGCTTAGTTCGCTAAGATGGCGGCGGGAACAACCTCCCTGTCTCAACGAGCCGCAGAATCCGCCTGAAGAAAGGGCAGCTCGCTTCTGTTGCCAGTAGCGGAAAAAAGAACACTAGTGGTCTCCATAGACCACCATTTTGAGGGTGCAGATTATGACGTGGATTACGTGCCATAATCCGTGTGAATGAAGCCTTACTGTGCAATATTTTGCCTAAAACTTTTGCACACTACTGTATGTCATGTATGCTATACGCCTGCGCTGTTCTGCTAGGCCCTGTCGCTGCTGTGTTCTCCCTTCCCTAGTTTTTCTGTACATTCCCCAATTAATTGTGACCTATAAGGATACATAATATTCTTACATAAAGTAACCTTAGGCACAAATGAATGAAGACGTCTCCCCGCGTTGGAGTTCAGTATATAACAGATGGGTTTTGTGCGGCGCGGTAATATCATCTTGCAGTTTTCACCTCCTGATTCTCTGCATCCCGGGCTCTAATTACAGCACTTTGTATAGGAAATTGAATTAGTTTCCACTGGGTTTATAAGATTTCTATTTTTAGATGTTAAATAATGCTCGCGGTAACTTACGTAAGCCGGGTATTATTTGTAGCAAAATAAACATTCATATCAGATCCATCTTCTGTATTACGGTCTCTGAAGAAGTCAGGATTGTTAATGTCATCTAACAAAAAAGCTCTCTACTAATTCTTAAGAAGTTGTTCAGGATCATAGTTCACGAGAGAGAAAATTGGTCGTTCCGAAAAGAAAATGAAATCATTTTTATAGAAGTATATTACAAGATGTCTTCTCTTTGTATACTCCTTGTAACAAGGGCTGAAATAACCATAGGGCAAGAGGTGCAGCCATACTGGGTCCGGGTGGTGGGGACGCCTTCTGTTGACCAAGGGCACCCATGACGTGTCCCACATCCCTTGCTATTGGGTGGAGAGAACCCGACCAACCAATAAAGGATGGAATACTGGACTACGGGTCCAGGAAACAAGTATCACCATAAACCTAGCACCACGATGGGGCAACATTTTGATCCAATGGAAAAGACATCAAGTAATATATTAGTCACCGGCTGGTTCCAGTGCCTCACCTTGCTGATAGGCAACCAGATACCTCCTCCTCTGGTTCCAATCTCAGATACCTTCTCCTCTGGTTCCTTTCTCAAGGAAAGGGCAAATGGTCTCCAATGCCTTGCCTGCCAAGTGACATGTCCATACTGTCTTGGCCTTGATTCCCTATGTTACTTATTTTGATTTCGGACCGACCCTGACCTCAGCCTTGTTCCTGGATCAGACTTTTGCATTGACCTTTGGATTCTGTACCTGGTTCCTGCTGTTGTATTCCTGGCTCTGAACCTTACTTCTGTCTAATCCTGTAGCTTGTGATGTCCTGACTGTTCTTCTCCTTGGATCCATCACTGAGTATACCATTACTATATCAGCACTATAGGTGACTATACTGGGGACCATGACCTAGACATCTTCCTGTAGCACGTTCCTTAGAACTGGTCATCAATTGTCAACACCTTGGCCCCATGTGGATGAGTTGTTAGAACCTACTGACACTTCACATGGCTTGTTACATCATGTTCAATAGTTGCACAGTCTCCAAGTGAATGATATACCAATGAACATCAGGAATCCAATAGCCAATGGTCAGCAAGATACCCATAAGTAGGGTTGAGCCAATCTTGAGATTTCAGGATCGATTTTAAAATCCGATTTCCGATCATTTTCCAGCCGATCCCGATCGTGAAATTTGCTCAATCGCCGATCGGAATCCAACCTTTTCTGATCCCGATCGCTCAACCCTAGTCAATGCTTCTTTATGGGAAAAGTCACTTTTAGGGTTGAGCCGATCTTGAGATTTCAAAATCTGATTTACGATCATTTTCCAGCTGATCTCGTTCACAATCGTGAAATTTGCTCAATCGCCGATCGGGATCCGATCTTTTCTGATCCCGATCGCTCAACCCTACCCATAAGTGATCTATATAATCAACTACTTTATCAGGATGACAGTAGTAGGTGGTTTGCTGGGCAAATAGCAGAAGTCGTTGGGTAAATGGAGATGAGTTTGCAAATGAGTTTCCCTTTAATTCCCTCAACAATTCCCTATCGTATTGTTTATTTGCCGAGACACTACCGCATTACGGACGCTATCATCGTGACAGAACTTAATTGCCAAAATGTGATAAGAAAACATAATCCTGACTTTTTTGCCGTACTTCAAACGCCTTAAACTCCAGTGCTATGAAATATAGTAATTAGCGCCAATTTCACGATTCCATTACAGGAAATTGCAGACCTGCTGATATCTGCGCAGGAAAGACGTTTCTCAGACATCCAGCTGATGTGGACATTAAAATAGCAGTCTCATCTTTCAAAGTAGTCTGCTGGGGCGACAAATACGATGACTACCGGGGAGGGGGGAAGAGAAAGCACAAGAAACCTCTGAGCGCCTGATGATATGGTGCTCCGCTAAATTCTCAGTTTGTAGCCCTCAGCCAGCATAAATTGTGCCTTTAATCTGACATGATTCTTCTCTGTACCTATTGTTCTATTATTAGTAGAGGAAGCAAAATTATTCCTGAAAATTGACTAGACGGGAACGTACAAAACCTGGCAATGCCTATGTGTTATTAAGCAGGCGCGTGTTAACCAGAATTATCTGCAAATGGATTAGGGTGCTTGGCATGGGGCTGGTTCCTGGGACCCCTGCCAATCAGCTGTCATGGCTGCCAGTGACCATATACATAAAGTAATATTTCATGCCAGCTATTTATATGGAGGGGCCAACATGTAATATAATCCTATAGAGTGGCTGCACCAGTCTACGTTCCATGAGTTCTTATCACTGATGTGCGCAAGTTCCAGTGCTTATTACCAGAGGACAACTAAACATGTAGTTAACAAAGAAAAGGAACTGACCAATTTCTAGTTGCAATGAAAATCCATTCCAATCCATTCAATTTATTACCCTATGAGACTGAACAAAATAGGTTCCTAGCCTACTGGTTCCTACGAAGCTGTGCTTTACATCTGTTCTGTCTGACTATCTGTATTTGATCCCGATTTGTTGTCCGACTCCGTTCCTGCTACCAGATTCTTGTTCTTCAGATTACCCGTTTATAAACCTGGCTTGTTCCTGACCTTTCAACCTGGGTTGTCTGACCTGACCTGTTGTCTGGACCACTGGCTGTAAATATACTCCACGAGACCTGACCTCGGCCCTACCCTGATCATTCTCCTGTCTGATCTTTGTGTTACGCACTGGTGTCTCTCAACCTGCCTGAATCAGCCATCAAAGGACGACTCCTAGAAGCCATGACCTAGTGGTCACCTTCAGCAAAGTCCAGATCCTTGTATAGGGTTTCCTTACCAGAAATACACTAAAGACACTTATTGTCTCTCTGATTCATTCTCTTGACTACTGTAACTCCTTACTAATCGGTCTTCCATTCACTAAACTCTCCCCTCTACAATCTATTCTGAATGCAGCGGCCAGGCTCATCTATCAGGCTAGACGCTACAGCGATGCCTCTGGTCTGTGCCAGTCGTTACATTGGCTGCCTATTCAATATAGAATAAAATATAAAGTTCTCCCCCTCCCCCACAAGGCTCTCCATAATGCCGCACCTCCCTACACTTCCTCCCTCATCTCTGTCTACCGCCCAACCCGTGCTCTCCGCTCACTCAATGACCTAACACTTACATCCTCTATTATCAGAACCTCCCCTGCTCGTATACAAGACTTTTCCCGAGCTGCAGCACTTCTCTGGAATGCTCTACCCCGGACAATCAGATTAACTCCCAATTTCTACAGCTTCAAGCGCAAACTAAAGACACCTGTTATCAGACAGGCCGATCACAATTCTTAATGTTTAACCCGTCCGTAATGTAATTAGAATCCCCAGAATTTAACCCTCCTCTGTCCCCGCTCCCACATTTCCCCACATGATATGAGGCCATTTCAGGATAACGTTATATGTCCAAATTCCATCCACATGTTACAGGACACGACTGGTGACGGCTCATAAAGTCTTATGTTTGTGTAATGACAGTCACCTCTATTACAAAAGTGTCTGACCTCTGTATAAGCAATGCCGCCCCTGCTACCTCTTGTGTCACCCCCTCTACCTCATAGATTGTAAGCTCTTATGAGCAGGGCCCTCAGTCCCATTGTGTGAAATGACTTTCTTTGTAATGTATCTTTCTGTCTGTATTTGAACCCTACAAATTGTACAGCGCTGCGGAATATGTTGGCGCTATATAAATAAAATGTATTATTATTATTATTATTATTAACCAGGAAAAACCAGGCATCACTTAGACATCGTCCTCAGGAGTAACCTAAAGCCACACTGGATAGGTGGGTTCCAAGTTGAGGGTATGACACTCGGCTTACCAATTCCCTGCTACTCTTGATCCAGTCTCTGTATTCTGGGCTTTGGTGAGGACACATGACCACTGCGGTGACTTTAGTGATGTTGACAGGTCACCACTATAGGCAGTCACATGTCCATGATGGGACGTCATCGCTGAAGACCAGGATATAGAGACTATCATGGGACTGGAGCAGATTGGTAAAGGGGGCACAGCATCTTTTATTATTTTCTAGAATTGTAAACTGATTTTGAGCATTTTTAGGCAGCTGGAAACCCCTTTAAACCCCCTCCCATCATTAAACTGTTACTGGTACACCCTCTCCAGAAGCCATGGATGTCTTAGGTGGGAAAACCCTTGTAAGAGACTATAAATCAGCCTCGGCAGCTGCTGGCTGCAGATATGTAAAGTATCTAGTAAGGGAATCTATGAGGTGGCTTCATAAAAATGGATCAGTTTAGTGGTGTGAACCGTAGCGTGCGCTAATTCCTGACTAGACAAAGAGAACTGTTCCATATTCATGTGTTGTCCCGGCGCAGCGGCTTTGTTGTCGAGGTGTGTGATGACAATTAGACAGTGATCGGTTTGTGATACAATTTTACTTCGGAGTTTGGCATCACACTGTGACTGTTGCTTGGAAAATGATACATTAAAGAGATTATCTGTTTCATTGTATCCACAAACAGACTGAGGCATGAGCTGTATCACGCAGGGAGTCTCTCAAGCGAGGCGCGTTTAAAGGGGCCGGGTCCCTAAATAGCAAAAAGATCCAAGTACCAGAGTTGTCTTCTTGCTGTAAGTGTAAAACATGCAACTTCTTAAGGGGGTTGTCCAGGATCTGATGGTAGCTGTTATCGGATTGTACACCCGGTCCCGATCAGCCATACACAAGTGAATGTGAGGAGGGCTGCAGTTCCAGGCCCCAACGCTACATTGTACTGAGCTCTGTACACTGTATAAAGCTTCCAGTCCATACAGTAAAGTGGTAGCGCCTGGAACTGCAGCCTCGCTCCCATTTTCTTCGACCCTATACTTATATGGCTTCCAATGATACATTCCATTAGATGATATATTCCAATCCATTTTCCATAGACGATAATGGTAAAATCATAAGCATTACTAGAACTTCAGGGCCTAGTTGCAGTCCCTATGGCATCCCCCCGGTTCAGTTGTCTGTGGCCTATAAGATTTCTAGTAGATTTACAATATCAAAGGCAGCAGATTATCCATGCTTCTCAATTTAGACTTACCTGACCAGAAAACGGTGAAGGCCGACATCGAAACACCTGTAAGTAAAAAAAACAAACCTATGAACATCAGAATTAAATAGAAGAGTCCTGACATCAGGAAAGTACTGGGAAGAAAATGTGTGTCAGAGTGTCAGAAAACAAACATCCAGAATAACATGGGAATCTCAATATAGGATTTACTTAAAGGGATTCTACCATCAAAATCAATTTTTTTGTCGATCACACGTAGGAATAACCTTAAGAAAAGCTAGTCTTCTCCTACCTTTAGATGTCTTCTCTGCGCTGCCGATCGGTAGAAATCCCAGTTTTTGTCTGTATGCAAATGAGTTCTCTCACAGCACTGGGGGCGTCCGCAATGCTGCGAGAGAAATCTCCAGTGTCGCCTCCATCTTCTTCAGGAACGAGCTCTCTGCGCATCTTCTTCCGGAGCTGGGTTCAAACCTCTAGATGTTGGGCCTCGGGCAGAGCCGACTGCGCATGCCCGCGGTCACAAGAAAAATGGCCGCTTACACAGTAAATAAGCAGCCATTTTCTTGTGGCCTGTGGGCATGCGCAGTCAGCTCTGCCCGAGGCCTAGAAGTTTGAACACAGCTTCGGAAGAAGACGTGTGAAGAGGCCGTTCCTGAAGAAGATGGAGGCGGTGCTGGGGAGTTCTCTCACAGCATTGGGGACGCCCCCGGTGATGTTTGAGCTCTAGGGACCGCCCCTAGTGCTGCAAGAGAACTCATTTGCATACCGAAGAAAACCGGGATTTCCACCAAACGGCGGCGCGGAGAAGACATCTAAAGGTAGGAGAAGAATAGCCTTCGTTAGGCTATTGCTACATGTGATCGACAAAAAAAGTCTATTTTAATGGTAGAATCCCTTTAAAGAAAGAAGTCCTAGTCTTGGTTGTGGTCTCCAACCTGATGCTTTACAAAACTACAAGCCCCAACATTGCAGCATGCCGGAAGTTGTACTTTCACAATCGATGGAACCAGCTGTTCCGCAAAGACACATGAACAGGCCTACAAAACCATGAATGGTATACTAAAAACCAATAAATTTGCGCAATTGTTTGGATCTACTTTTTTGTTACGCCCCAGTTCTGTAACGTCTTGTAAGAATCTTATTCAAACAGGAAGAATCCTTAAGACCAGGGGTAGGGAACGTACGGCTCTCCAGCTGTTGCAAAACTACAACTCCCAGCATGCATACTCGCTCTGCTGTTCTTGGAACTCCCATGGAAGTGAATGGAGCATGCTGGGAGTTGTAGTTTCACAGCAGCTGGAGAGCCGAAGGTTTCCTACCCCTGCTTAAGACCAAACATCCCCCAACAAACCCTACAAAAACGTAAATGACTGATATTCTGGAAATAGGTGCATAAGGGGCATTAGGAGACATCATTAAAGGGGTGGTAATCAATATAAAAAAGGACCTTTATCTCAGTCGATTTTTCTATAAATTTTTTCATAGCCTTTGGATTGGGATATGGCACAGAATAGGGTCAAATATATGGGAAGTATGGTGGCCTTGCAGCGCTGGAGTCCTGGGTTTGTATGTTCAAAGAAACCCTACGAAGAACAGTAGGACTCACAATCTATTGCCGGGGAACAGGTTGGTGCTACAGTAGGATAAATAAGAGGCCAAATTGATTTTTTAATATTGGGATGTAGTATCCCTTTAAGTCGACGTGTCAAGTTCTAGGAATTTCTTCCCTTTTTCAGAATTTACTCATTAAAATGCGTTCTCGGATTTCTTACTTCAGCTAATATGAATGGTATCTCTTCATTCTTAGTCCCCTGGCATGAAAGCTTCAACATAAAAGATATATCAACCTGCCAATTACTTGGGACCACCAGAGGAATCGCAGTGAGGTGGAGGCTAGTGGAGGGTGAAATAGGATGTATGAAACACGGAGCCCTCAGAAAGCGGAGTCAAATCATTGAGCAGATCCAGGTCTATCTGTATGGCTCACACAGAGTCTATGGATAGCAGCACCATGTGCACGACACTTCATTAAAATTGGAGGATGTATCTTCGAGCAACTGAAGAGGAACTGCCGGGGAGGACGTATTAGCGGATTTCTAAAACATATTGGGGTGGATTTATCAAGACTGACATTTCGTATGTCAGTCTTCATCTCCCGTGATGCTGATGCTCATGCCTTTCAATAAATTAGGTGCATCCATGTGCCAGATGCTTAAAGGGGTTGCCGGCTGTAAACGCTGTTCTCTTCCTGGTTTTCTCTGTAAATTGGTGGGTGGGGTTTCACATGCAAATCCAGCGGCGAGATAACATTGCTTCTATGCCGCTGACCTTGCGTGCGCGCTACCGAGGTGAGACAAGTTCTGTGTCCCCCAGCGGTCCCATCTCCCCCAAGTGTAGATTTATGAGTATATGCATATGTATATATACGATATATGTATGAGAGATACATGTCAGAGATACAAGCTCGCTTCTGAGCACTTAGCCCCCCTCCCCTCCTGAGAGCAGGGAGCTATGTCACTTGTCCTGAGATAAGATCATCCCCAGGTCTGTGGTTATGGAAACGCAGTGTAAACAATGAAGTGAATAAATTAAGATAACAGCCAAACAAAGCAGTTTTGCTGAAGCAATGTATTTAGGAAAAGTCTTAAATCCACATAAGATAGCAGTATAGATAGGATCCTTGAGATGGGACAATGCCTTTAAAGGGCTTGTCCAGGAAAAAAATATTATTCTCTGAAGGCTGGGGAAGGCGGAGAAAAAAAGAAACTATCCTCACCTGTCCCTGGTGCTGTCAGTTACTGTACGGTCCCGCAGCACCCCAGGGCTTTTTTGTTGGCCTTAGCAAAGGGCACAGGGCACAACTCCCATACGTCACCTGTCTCATCCAAGGCAGCTTATTGGCTTCAGTGGTCACATGTGGCAGGGACTTCCACTGGAAAACGCCCCGGGACCAGACAATGACCAGGGGCACAGAAATCTCGGGGATATATTTAGAATTTTTTTTTTTTTTTTAATTATTTTTCACCTTCCCCGGCCTCCAGACAACCCCTTTAAATCTACCAATACTTACCTACTCTCTCGGAAAAAAGGGGAAACTCCCTAGGGTTCTGAAAGAGTGGGGGCGAAACTCACAAAATGTTGTTGTGTTTGGCAGTCACATCCTACAAGACATGGACACGTAACAAAAAGGGGCATGGCTGGCACATTTAATGTCCACGTCACAAAAAGGGGAGCGTGTCATGCTCACAAAATGAGGTGTGACACATCCTGGAAGGGGCACGGCCATGTTTAAAAGGGGAGGAGAATGATACAAGAGTTGTAGGAGAAAGAATCCATTAAATAGAGTCTTATAGGAACTTGGCAACTTTTCAAAGTTGGTCTTTGGGAGACCTGCGGAGCGCGTTGTTGACGTGCCCCTTCCTGTTAAAGTCCCACCTCACTTATTGGTGTGATATACACCTTTTTCTTTTGTGTCATGCCCCTTTTTTGTGACATGAACGCAAAATGTGCTGGTCATGCCCCCTTTTCATGACGTCACATAAAGTGCCCACGTCACATGTAATAGAGAATCTTATCGGAGGATCTATATTGGGCAATCTATTTTTAGGGGTCTGTAATAAGGAGATCTATCCTAGGAGTCTGTGTTTATTTCGGGGTTTCTCCCCTCCTCTATATATTTTTCTCTGCTCTTCTATGTATCTCGGCTGGTATATAAACTAACGGTCCACAATAGAGACAATTCAGGGTCATCAATGCACGAAAAAACGGAACATTCAGTAAACAGACATTGTGTTTTCCTCCTCCGTTTTCACAGTGAAAGCAATGAAAGTCATCTCGGTAAATATTATTTGCCCGCAGAATCCAAGTCAATTGATTTTCCACACGATGCACATCATTGAAAGATTTTCCTTTCATTTGCAAAGACCCACTGAATAAATATTTCGTCCAGGGAAATCAGTAATCTTGTTATCAGAGGCTTCTTAACCCTGATACATATTGGCCTTTCACAGACTTGAAAACTTTATTGAAAATTCAATTGCTTTTCATCGATTCAATAACATCTCCAAATTCCCTCTGTAAGTATAGCGGAGGGTTCATTGTACAGATTTGTTTTATCACTTTCATAATGTCTCCAGCCAATGGCGGCCAATGTTTCCAGCTCGAGCGGAGGAGCGGAGATGTGTATTATGTCTTCATACTTAATTCTTAAATTGGGTGATAATGGGCCCTCGTGGTGCCCAGCATCGCGTAGTCGCTCCATATACACAATACAAATAATGTACTGAAATCGAACAGTACACTGGGCTCTAAAGGAAGATGGACGTGAACGGAAAACAAAGGAAAGAAGTATCGAAAAATTCACTCTACACGGTAGATACTCTAACAAAGACCTTGAAGACCCGGATCAGACTGGCCCGCCAGTGTACTAGATGATCCTCTGGTTATACAATAGTAATGGTTCAACAAAAGGCACCCAAATGTGAAGGGTACTATGGATTATTTTTAGGGGTTGTTGGAGGGTAGGACCCCAGAATCATTTTATCTGGTGGGCACAAGGAACTTCAGGCAGACACAAGTTAAGATTGGCCCATTACAGTAAATGGAATGTTATGGGGGCCAGGGCTTAGGATGAATAACAGACTCCAAAGGACCACCAGAAGACAACCCCATGGAGGCAATGTTGGAGCCAACCACTTATGACCAGCTTCTATATCTTATATGAAGATCGCAAACAACCTATTAGATTTGTGGGTTCCAGTGGGGATAATGATAATTAGGTGCTATTAAAAGTGGACGTGTACTTGTTCTGTATAAATAGACCCAAGGAACCAAGTATGGCTAGATATCTAGATGCCACCTAAATATCTGGATGCCACCTACATATCTGGATGCCATCTGCCAACTAAGGCTGGGTTCATATCTGCGTTACAGTGACTACGCCACAGATTCCAATTAAAAAGGTTGTCTGGGATAAATCGATCTTTCTAATCTAAGCTATCCACTCTCACCCCCCCCCCCCCCCACACACACACACACACACACACCTTCTAAATTATCTAGTTTACAAAAATCTATAATTACCTAAATCGCTGGGGCACATTTTCCAATTTTACAGTGACATTCTGTTCCCCATTTCTAGAAACGTAATGTCATCAATACTAACTTATGTTTGGATCTTCTGGGCATGGGACGTGATTTCTGGATATGCCAGGACTCTGGTTCTAATGCACAGCCAGAACAAGTGAAGTCCCGTGTCCAGAAGGTACTGCCCCAAAGACAGGTAAGTATGATGGCATGGGGTGTGTGTGTGAGTGGGGGGGAGCTAGTTAGAAAGGGGTAGTAGTGGGCGGGCTAGCTAGGGAACCAGGGAGGGGGTGTGAGGGAGAAAGGGAGGGGGAGGGAGGGAGGGAGTCAGCTCTGAAGTGAAGTGCAAGCCATCATGGTAGTTGTAGGAAAACAAAACAGTAAGCTACCCATGTAAACAAATGCAGAAGATGCCAGGAGCTCCCAGAGAAACCCAGAAATCACTCAAAACACTTCTTTGGTTAAACTAATTAAACTATTAATAGCAATAACCGACCTTATTTAGAATTTTTTTTTCCCCAAAAAATCCTTTTAAAATCAGAGAGAAAGTCCTGCAAGAAGGGTTTTTCTCTCCACCAGTTTCAGTATAAAACTGTCAGAAACCCAGCAGACCCTATTATAATCGATGGGGCCCACAGGTTTCCGCTTTTTAAGCGCACAGGGTCTCCATCTTTTCCCCATGCTAGTGTGAACCTAGTATCAGAGAATCACGTGATAACTGTAGATAGATCATTGTCTTCCACAAGACCAACACACTCTTCTTCTGGTGCTGTTCCCTTTACCTGATAGCAAAGGCAGCAATGACTGTGGCCTAACATAATTGTAGATGGACACGTCACTGCATCGTGTTGTACCCACCTCTCCAAATTCATGCTCCTATTCCATGAAACTCGGAACAAGTCACTGCCTTCTGCAAGATAAGCCCACTCTTCTGCTATTGTTATTAGTATTATGGTCTAACTCATTGGGAAAGATTACCTGGAGCAAACTGGGCCAAAAAGGTGGAGTATGTGGTGGCCATTAAATTTCTACAATTATTTGTAATTTATTATTATTATTTGTTATAGATACTATTTTGCTGTCAAGAGTCTAGAAAAAAGTACAAGGCTAAGAATACTGGTAAAATGCACCAAATCTATTAAATAGCACAATTTTCTCCTTCAGGCATGAGAGTATTAATAAATATCCCCCAATGCTCTGCTTCTTTATATTGCACCTACTATAATGTTTTGAGCGGTATGGTCACTTCCTGCTACAAAATGAGAACACTCCACTCCAACTGCTGTCAACAGCAAGTCACCTTCCCTATGATCTGATTAAGCAAACAGTTCTCTATTTCCAATGAGTTCCTGATATCGGCTCTATCCTATGTAGTCCTGTCCTTGTTAATATAATCACATAACAGGTCACTGCCCCCACAAGATTAGCACACTCCTCTCCTGATGCTGTTATCATCCCTATGATCTTATTCACCAAATAACGCTGTATTTCTAACCAATTCCTGACATTAGCCCTATCCTATGCAATCCTGTCCTTACTAATATAATCACATACAAGGATAGGTCACTTTCCCCACAATATCAGCACACTCCTCTCCTGCTGCTGTCAACCCTGTGATCTAATGAACAAACAGCGGTCTATTTTTAACCAATTCCTGACATCGGCTCTATCCTATGTAGTCCCATCCTTTCTAATATAATCACGTAACAGGTCACTGCCCCCACAAGATCAGCACACTCCTCTCCTGCTGCTGTTATCATCTCTATGATCTTATTAACCAAATAATGCTGTATTTCTAACCAATTCCTGACATTAGCCCTATCCTATGTAGTCCTGTCCTTACTCATATAATCACATACAAGGAATGGTCACTTTCCCCACAATATCAGGACGTTCCTCTCCTGCTGCTGTCAACCCTGTGATCTAATGAACAAAACAGCGGTCTATTTTTAACCAATTCCTGACCTCAGCTCTACCATATGCAGTCCCATCCTTACTAATATAATCACATAACAGGTCACTGCCCCCACAAGATCAGCCGACTCTTCTCCTGCTGCTGTCAGTTGTTTTCTTATACACAGACAAAATATGCAGAAATATTGTCAGGAATTTATAGGCATCATAATGTCTGGTTCCCATGAGGAATGTCACACGGGATGACCCTCAGTAGGTTGATGTAAATTACAACTTAATGTAACTAATGAAACATGAAAACTAATCAAAGCGCAAACACAATGAAAACAAGTCACCTGTAGAGTGACAGAAGGGCGATGAATGTATCTCCAGGGTAATGTTCAGCATCCAATAACACGCAACGCACCGATCTTTCGAGAAACGGTACATTATGTCCCTATTTTTATCTATGTGATATATAGCTCTCTGGTAGATAATGTATACATACGGCTGCTCATAAATGTAAGATTATAGTTGACCTCCAAACTGCCCCTAGTGGCTGATACCAGGCAACACAGGTATCTGTTTTTTTAATGTACAAGTCTCTTATCTCTCTGCCCACTAAAATATGCATGCATACTAAACAAAGCAACCATGCATGGAGATAGGGAAGATGGAGAAGATCGTGTCAGCCACATAAGCATGGAATAGCATATCTAGAACATAGGACCATTTTATAAAGTTACTTCCAAAGTATAAAAATTGTATATTCTAGGAGATTTAATTTACATTATTTACACCATGAGACCGCCCATTTAACATATCAGAATTCTGTTCCTGTGATCTTTACTTGCAATACCACCCCTGACCACCTGGTGCGCAATTACAAACATAGAACAAAAAATTATTTCATGCAGGTACACCTAATACAGGGCACTAGTGCAAAGCGCCATCTAGTGTATGACATAGGTAATGCAGTAATTTATCTGTTTTTTATTCTATAAAATTCATGTAATTTATTATAGCATGGAAAACTGCAGAAACCTATTGCCACCTGGTGACTACCAACAGTATTGACACTTTTTAGGGTTCCAGGGGGAAGGATAAACTAACAGCATGGTCCAGCGTGAAAATTGTTATGCCAAAAAATAGGGTTTTTTAAAAAAAAAAATAAAAAAAATTTAATTTTAGTTAAAAAAACTATCAAACATCAAAATATGTAAAATTTTAAGGGGTTGTTCTATCAATACAACCACTACTAGTGCTCTACTAGGACATATGGATACTTACTTAAAGGGTACCTGAGTTTTCATTAAAGTTTTAAATATCTACATGGTCTTGTTGGGCAGCCTGTTCTATGACTGTATAAGGCTTCATACAGTATTTCTGTGGCTAATGATCACATTATGGCTACATTTGTCTCTGCGGCTGTAGGTATGTACAATAAGGAGCAGCTTGCCCCCTCCCCTATCCATTTCTGATACTGTTCTGCCATTCTGCTAGGAGTAACTGTATCATAGGAAACAAATAACTGAGAAAGGTCCCAGTGACCATAATATCCAAGATCCAGGAACACGAACTGTAAATACATGGCGAATACCTGCAGGCAAACAGCTAAAGCAAAAGATAAAAAAACAATCTATTAGAACAGTCAGGAAAGCTTCTTGCTGTGAATAATATGCTATCCATCAGAACACAAGCGGCCAGACGTGGGTACAATGACATAGAACACTTTTACATTATAAACTGTGAGATCAGCAGAACGTTCAGTCCTTTGCACAGAGTAACAGTCTGCAGATATGTATGGAGGTTGTGAGAAGAATCAGCCCTTCCCCTCAGCATTCAATGTGTGAATCCGTACCAGAACCGTCCCCTCTACTCAGTGTAATCCCTTCATTCTTATCCAATCTATCTTTGGAAGCAGCTTGGCTAGCAACAGGGAGTAAATAGCAAATTAGCTAGAAGGAAGACAACTAGAACCAGGGACCTGCGGATTAGCTGGTAGAAGTGCCAGTGGCCCTCCCTGAGCACCGCTTCCACTTCTCAGGGCATGTGATTTCATGTTCATTGGTCACATGGCCCAATCAAAGCTCAGTCCCATTCAAGTGAATGGGCTAAGCTGCAATACCAAGCACAGCTACTGTACAAATGTACAGTGCTGTGCTTGGTAAGTACTGAAGAGTCTAAAGGATCACCCAAAAACTGCAGCCTCTTCACTCAGCTGATTGGACGGTTGACCGCGTGTCAGACCCTTGCTGATTTTCGGGTGCCATCAATTAATATGCTTGGGAAACCTTTTTAACCCTTGTATCTCACCCCTCAATCAGTCCTCAACTGAAACTGGAAAGGATCATCTGGAAATGATAGCCGATGTTCTCAGTAGGGTTTCTACAAGAATGCGGACAATACTGCAGATTGACAAATATTGGGGACAAGGCAGAGGCGTAACAAGGAGCTCCTTGGCCCAGTGCAAAATCCGAACCAGGCCCCCATCTATAATATATTGTTTATAGTACTGGTCTCGACATATGGGCCAATATGTCTTCTGGGCCTAAGTGCAACTTCACCTTCTGAAAATATCCCCTGGGCAAGATTTCTAGACATCTCTAGATGTAGTGTTACTTTAAAGACATAGTACAGATCATGTGCCTAAACTTTTACATATGAAGGTACGCACAAGAATTGCAAATTGTAGCTTTTTATTGCATGTCATAAATTTCGACATGAGAGTGCTTATGGCTTATTATTTGGCAGGATGAAGGTCCATTATGATAATCGGTTATACAAGCCATGTCATCAATCACTAGATAAATCTTCCAGCTCCAGATCTCATTAGGTTAATAATGATCAATTGAAAGGTTCTGGATTCGGAATCTGTTGGTGGCGATATGATATAACATATGGTTAGAGGAGAACCTGCGGAGTGAAGCCCTTCCCTCTGTACAGATGTCTTCATCCTGAGCTTTACTTATCCTTTGTATTATATATTTGTCATGAAGCCCGTCCGAGGGACTGCGCATTAATATTTCAGCACTAAAGAGAAGACAGTAGACTGATGGCTTCCAGATTCCGTAGGAGAACATGAATGAACGTTTGTAGCCAGGCATCTGTGCTGCGCTGCATGTCTGGCAATGGATTCCAGTAAGAACAGATGGTGCGGGAGAATCATTACCCTGGTGCCACTTATGGAAGCAAAATATAATTCAATTATACTGCCCAATATAGGACAATAGGAATTACACGCTAATCGGAGAAGGACAGTGCTATCAAATGGTATCAATGGTGGCTAGAAAATATACTGAATATAAGAGGTGGTGAACCATCTTGTCGGAACATTCCCAATAAACATGGAATAGTAGAAGCAAGAGGACTCCCTAAGAACATTACCAGCTACAGGACCCCGTGTAATAAAGTAGTCCATGTGGGGTATGGTTGGAATAATGGAGCCAACCAGTGGCAGGAAAAGAACCTTCTGAAGATGTTACTCAGCTGATCAACCCACCACCCTCCTAAAAGTTCTAGACTACTGCCGTGATGGGTGCCAATATCACTCCCTTGGGAAATTCATAGGGGATAGGTCCGCGTAGTTGATAGGATAATGTCCCACACTTAGCGCAGTTTGGTCCACCGATCATTCACGTTGAGGATCTCCCGCTCTACCACATCATGAAAGTCATCTACTGGGTTGAGCTCTAGGGATTATATAGTCATTGGAGGACACGGGTAAGAAGTTTGTAGAGTCTTACAGACCATTTGTGCTCTACTGGGAATTCTGGGAAAGTTCACCTTGATGGAACACTTGCTCTAGTGACACCTTATAGAAGGTAGCTCCCTATAGACCAATGCCTGGTTTACTAAGAAACCTAGTCACATTGATTGGGATTAAAGTCAAACCAAAACATCTCCTCCAAGAGGAACAAAGATCCATACACTGACAGCTGTTTCGGGGGTTATTGTTCTACGTCAGGTAGTGGTTTGGCTAGATGCGAGGTCATAGATTTGGGTCAGAAGGGTATTATGTCTCCTTATGTAGACGCCGTCTTTTCAGGTCTTACAGTCAACGCATGCCATACTACCAATTGTGGGAAAGGAATATGAAAGTAGGGAGATACCTTCCAAAATGTGGCGCTAGAGTGAGTTTTTCTATTTCCATCAAGGAAAACTTATTTGCATATCTATTGGACGACACAGAACTTATTGTCATGCTTCAGATCACCAGCTTGAGATGACATGAATGGCCTTGGTGTTCTGAAATGTTAGAAGCAACAATTAGAAGGTGGTGAAGACAGGACATCAAGGGAAGGGATTCCAAACTTAGGCTGGTGGTGGAGGTTACATCATCCTTAGTTAGTATTGAGGAGCTACCACCACTGGCCTAAGGTTTTGCCCCAAGGATCCATGGATGTTTAAGGTTTATTCCAAATTCTGAGCCTACTATTCACATGGTGTAGCCAAAACACAAGATTTCATAAACCAAGAGACATCTCCTGTCCAGTTTTAGTGAGCTTGTGATCACTCATATATGAATGAGACCTAGCGTAGAACTTCAGCTCCTGTAGACCGCTCAAGAATTGACATACATTTCCACCATTGGACAAAATCCGGAATAGTACTGAAAGGAGAGATATCTACTACAACAACTGCAGTGAGATCCTCCAACCATAAGACATCAGCTAGACAAGACTTGTAACCTCAGGTGTAACATGAAGCTGTTGAGACCTACTACATTTGAACAAGACCTCCTACCTTCCAAGTGCCATTTCGGCAGAGGGTCCTTTCCGACATTTTAAGCACTGGGACTCGGATGTGACTACTACCTCCGTACTATAAACTGGACAACCCCTACTTGTTAGAAGATTCCTTAACAATAGGTTCTTTGTCTCTCAACCAGGCCGTCACTGGAACGCCACCACAGGGCAAAGCAAGCATTACACACTGTCCACTCATTTCAATGGGTTGTCTATGCGATACAGGACACGATAGGTCCTCCAGAGTGAGAGAGGCTCTTTGTATCCTCCTCTATTGCAGATCTTGAAGAGACAACCACTCTATTAACCCAGTATTGCTATATAGTATACTAGACAACCCCTTTAAACTGGAAATGGCCTAAATAAAATGGAATGCAACACTTTCACTTTAGTGCCACTTAATTTTTAGTTTCATTACAGTAAGTAGCGTACGGGAAGATTGAATCAGATATTGTATGGTCAGCGCGGGAAGCCTCGGCTAAGCTCTATCCTCGTAGCATTAATAAAATATACATGTTAATAATTTAGGATTAAAATGTATCAGGGCTGAAATATTTTAATTCTAAATTATTAAGGGTTATTATTTATTCACAAGTATTTTGCAGTCGGATTTATCGTTGGCACTCCGTCAGGACTTCGTGGCAATTACTTGCGGACTAAATGGGACAAGACTTTGTGTAAAGTTAATGGGATGTCGCGTCTCACCGGGAGAGAAGTGCAAAATTTTTGCAGATGTAAACAGGGTGTTAAAAGGGTTGTCTAAGCTTTTAAAATGGATGGCCTATGTGAAGGATATTGCATCAATATTAGATTAGTGGGGGTTAGACTCTTGGCACCCTTGCTGATCAGATATTGGGTCGGGGCACTATTAGTAGTCAGAATGGAATACGTATAGGAATTGTTCTGAGTGATGCAACTTTATACTAAAGATAAGTTGTGATGTCATCTATTGTCAGTAGTGGATGTAATCAGGGGTCATTATGGGTGTTATGTGTACAGGAGTGAACTTCTATTGTGATTAGAGGCTATTCCACATATTTACAGTCCTTACAGATCCTGATTAAGCTGTTCCACAGATACACAATCTGCACAGTGTTTAGAACCAGCTACTGGGGTAGGCTATTCCACAGATTTAAAGTTCTTATAATAAAGAACCAGCTTCTGGGGTAGGCTATTCCATAGATTTACAGTCCCTATAATGAAGAACCAGCTTCTGGGGTAGGCTATTCCATAGATTCACAGTCCTTAAGGAGAAGAAGCCTTGTTACCTCTGGAGACTAAACCTTTTCTTTCACTACCCCCTAGTCCCATGATGGCGAACCTATGGCACGGGTGCCAGAGGTGGCACTAAGAGCCCTCCCTGTGGGCACCCATTTGTGGAACAGATTATACTGTGTGGGGACCACTGTGGAGCTGATTATACTGTGTGGGGACCACTGTGGAGCAGATTGTACTGTGTGGAGGCCACTGTGGAGCAGATTGTACTGTGTGGGGGCCACTGTGGAGCATATTGTACTGTTGGAGGCCACTATGGAGCAGATTGTACTGTGTGGGGGCCACTGTGGAGCAGATTGTACTGTGTGGGGGCCACTGTGGAGCAGATTGTACTGTGTGGAGCCACTGTGGAGCAGATTGTACAGTGTGGAGGCCACTGTGGAGCAGATTGTACTGTGCGGGGGCCACTGTGGAGCAGATTGTACTGTGTGGGGGCCACTGTGGAGCAGATTGTACTGTGTGGGGGCCACTGTGGAGAAAAATGTACTGGTAAGGTTAAGTTGCCGTGTTGGCATGTTCTGATAAATTAATGGGTTTTGGGTTGCAGTTTGGGCACTAAAAGGTTCGCCCTAGTCGTTCGAGGGGATTTTACATGTACATCTCTTCACCATATTTTTTATATGGGCCATGTAGGTTTATTATATTTCCCCTTAAATGCCTCTTCTCAAGAGTAAACAAATGTACCTCCTTTAATCTCCATGGTCCTCTATGCCATGTATTAACTTTGTGGCCCTCCGTTGAACCTTTTCCAACTTTTGTGGCCTTACGTGTTCTGGAGGGGGCAATACGAAGTCACTTACTGACTTCATGTCATGCTATGATGACTGTTTACCCCAGTACATTACAGATGGGGATTATTTGGGGCCACTATGGAGGCATTATTCTGTGTGGGGGTAGCAAGGGGGTTTTAAATGTATCGGTGTACAAATGTAGCAATATGCTGTGAGGGGGCACCTACTCAACTGAGCATTACAGCATGTAAAGACCTTTATAGGGAGCATTATACTGTGCGCGGAACACATCCATAGGAAATTATACCATGTGGTGGCTAATAGGGGCATTATACTGTGCGCAGAGGACATCCATAGGACATTGCACCACGTGGCAGCCACTAGGGCAGGGGAAGGGAACCTTCGGCTCTCCAGCTGCTGTGAAACTACAACTCCCAACATGCTCCTTTCACTTCCATAATGAGTTCCAAGAACAGCAGAGTAAGTATGCATGCTGGGAGTTGTAGTTTTGCAACAGCTGGCGAGCCGTACGTTCCCTACCCCTGCACCAGGGGCATTATACTGTGTAGAAGCCACATGTTCAGCTTGGGTCTGACTTCTGGACACGAATGGCTGATTCTCTTCCTTGGTTGTTGCTTTACTTTGGATCCTGTCCATTCCTGGGCACCATTTTGCACTTGTTGGTTGGACCACAGTCCCTGTCTATTGTACGTAGGCATCACCACAGCAAAGCTCCTCTAAGGATCATGACCTGGAGATTCTGTGTAACCCAGCGTAACATTGGAAATACTCTGCAGAAGCTGAGACGACAGGGGTCTACAGGCAGGAGCGAAGGCAGGCAGCATGACGACTGCACAGGTGGGTAGACATACAGTACGAGTAAAGTTGGCAGAAGCTTCTGATTTCCTAATATCGTTCATAGATGAAATTGGGGGAAAAGAAGGGTCAGGCATGTTGGAATTCCCGCCCGCCTGAGCCGAGAGTGCATACCGTACGTATGATGGAGCTAGCAGGAATAGCTGATCCAGCAGTATTACAGATCTGGGTGCAACTAGAGTACAACCCATGATATAATATAAACTAGTCATCAATTCATTGCAAACCTTTCCAGGTCTTCTAGGTAGCAGAAGGCAAATAAATCTCTTGTCCAGATGGCATCTTGCTTGTTTACTATAGTTCTGCCATCTCGCTTCGGATCTTTTTCGACCGTGCCAGCATTTCTTTTACCGCACTCAGGTGCCTTGCATTTTACAACGTGATTTATTTCTGCATACACAAAGCATGTCACATTATAAATGGAGATACAAGTGTATCTGCCAACCCCGTGCATTAATAAAAGACGGGTTTATGTACGGCGTGCTGACTGTACAGAGGCCGGAGGTGAGGGATTTACTCGCTGCTCTTCCGAAATCGAGGACAATTGTATAGGTAAGGAAGATTTGCAGTTTTATGGGTGCCATGGAGACAGACAATACCTGCTGATTTTAATTGGGAAAGAGGAATGAGCTCATGGGAAACGAGTTCTCCGTGATAATGACAATTTGTCAGTTCTTTATCTCTTTCTACACAAATTTACAAAGCCATGAACTTCTTTAAGGATATGGACTTCAGTAGGAGGAGATACGTAGGAGATGGACTCAAGAGAGAGATGAAAGAAGTTATCCACGTGCCATATTACGCCGCGTTCACATCTATACCGTTTCGTCCGTTCTTCTGGTTTGTTGGAGGACCAGTAGAATGGTGAAATGGACAAAAATGGATCCACTCTATGCCAGACACAAACCAACCCTAAGGGATCCCAATGAATATAATGGGGTCCATCGGGTGTCCATTTAACTGAGTAGTTGTGGCTTGCAGCACGTTTTCGCGCCGGATTTGCGCCAGACGGACTTTGCATACTTCTATATCGCTCACTTTGGCGGATGGAGAGTCCGTCATCTGAGGAGTCACTATGTAAAACAAGTTAATAGCACTAGCTAGCCAGATCTTCCCCCAGTTGTCAAAAGTTTTGTGAATCAAACCCTACGATAAGGCATCCCCTTCATAGTGAACGTTTCGCCACTTCCACATCTTTGCATTCGATAATAGTTGCCCCTCCACTGATTCTACCACAGTTGGAATTTTTTTCTCTAGCCCCAACCCTTCCCGAGCAAGATATACCATTAGTTTTGGTACCCAGTATGCTAAATTGGGCTTGTAATGTTAAATGGGTGGTTTTAGGCAAGATCCGAGAATAGGGTGTGACTCTGACATTGGTCAAATCTGATTGGACAGTATCATAGCTTTGCATTACACCCCCTTGTTTGCTCCTGTCTGACATCACCCACTTGACAGTGTAGAGCCCAAATATCATATCAGGCATCAAAACTAACTGCACTTTTATTGCTCAGGTATGGTGGGTGCTACAGAAAAAAGTCTAACTGTGTCAGAATCAGTGGCGTGACGCCCATAAAAGGATGCAGGGAGGAGTGGGAGGAAGTGTCCTCTTCAAGGACACAACTGCAGCGTAAAGTATGGAGGTTCAGAGCAAAGCCTAATCCTTTCATGAGCCTTGAAGCAAATACAAGGCTCCTTCAATCGGACATATTAGAGAATGTGAGGAAGTTCTAGTGGCTGATTTTTAGCTCTGGACCATAACTAATAGGTAGCCAATGGGGTGAATTTAGCAACCCTTGTTCGTTAGTTTTCTGGCATATATGTGTGAAATTGTGGCACATCATCGTGTGGCCGTTTCTTGCACCAAAGGTGGGTCACATCCCATATTCTGCCCACACTCATGACTTTTTTGAGAAAGTGCATGGAGTCAGGGTCGGCCCAACAAATTTATTATGACTCATGCCTGAAAACTGTTGCGTTACATATGAAGTCTACGCCAATTCCTGGCAGGTGTGGAGTTCCATATTGGCACATGGGAGGCCGGAGCCACTTAGAAAACCAGTTTTATTAAATTCCCCCAATGTGCCTAGAAGTTTTTGGATTATTTTCTACACCAGAGACCCCCACCAATCCTGATGACTTACAGTCATCTCCCCATTTATGTGAATTTACATTTTACGTATATGCCAACAGCCAGGTGACCATGTGTGATGAGGCAGTGGTGGGGGATAAGACACCAACCGAAAAGTCATGGTATATCCTAATAACCTGTTCACATTTAATGAGATGGGAATACCCATTAAATATTTGGCAGATTCCTCCCAAATAAAATAGTGTTCAGCGTCCGACGGTGGTTAAATGTTACATCAATTTTAATTGGCTGTCAGAGATTCTTCCAAGGCTATCAAAGTTAATTTGGAAATTTAGGAAGTGTGAAGGCGACGCAATGTAAAACGGCAGAAAACAAGTCAATTAAGCAGATTTATGGCTCGGACCAATTAATATATTAATACTTGGAACACGACCATGAGGTCCATGCTGTATACAGCGCTGCCATATTCCTCTCTGTATATTATAATGTCAGGAGAAGCAGAGACTGCGGAGTTACAGATCTAACATGTGTCATATGAAAAACCAGGAGAACCAAAATGTAACAAAAAATTCTCCACGTGCCATGATAGACAGTAGGGTTACTAGAAGGCTGACATTGACCAAACTATGAACACACGTCGGCATTGGAAAAGATCAGATCCCGATCGGCGATCGAGTAAATTTCACAATCGCGATTGGGTTCCAATCCCGCCTAAAAAAGATCAGGAACGGAATTCCGATCCCAATCGCTCAACTTACCTGCACAGAAGTGCTGCCGCTCCCCGTTGTTCTCGATCCGGTCCTCTCTCATTCACATGCCTGCAGAGCGCCGTGCGTGCCACCGCCTCCCAGGCTAGTGTTACAGATGCTGGGAGAGGCGGGGCTTGTGGCTTAGGACAGTGTGGGTGGGTACTGGGAGGGGAGACGTGAGTGACATATTTGCATTAACCCCGCCCACGAGGACCGATAATGCGATGGATCGGAAGCAAGTGAAGTGTCAGGCACAGTTACACACATTTACAATGCCTGGAAAAACTTTGATGAGCTGACGGTGTCCTCTGGGGAAAAGTAAGGAGATGTGACAAGAGATGAAGTGATACCGGAGAATTCTAGTGATTGGTATTGGTCACTGCATTAGGACCCCCAGCGATCAGTATATTCTAGGTAACGTCTTTATAGTGACCTAAATAAGATGGAGGGAGCAGATATTGGTAGAGTTCTCAGTATGAATATCCTCCTTGATGACCTTGGGGTGATCTTCCTGCTGCTCATGTATATTATTCATCATGTGCGTTTAGTGGCCCTTTAAATCTTTTTAAAAGCTTCTGAGATGACATCTGCGATGAGACAGACGAGTATGATGGACAGATCTAACCCCCGGGAATGACAAGTATCTACAAGTGATCTATCACACTGATCTATTGGACACTTAATGTCAGAACTAATTGTCACAAGATGAATCTGACCCATTAAAGCAATGAAGCAAAAGCAATATCAATGATATTAAAAGGGGAGGCTCGTTGTAAAAACATATTTAATACACCCTTTAAGGAGGGTTCCCCTTTTCGGGAAAGTTGAGAATGGTTACAAAGAGTGTACCTTGCTCTGGAGGACCTGCCCTGTCCTGCATTACTTAGACAATCCATTGATTTGAATGGACATTCTGTAATGTTTAATTTCTCCTGTGGTGGCGCTGCAAGAAAAGTGAACACTTACTGCTAGGTTTCCCACTTCTTACAGCAAACTAATGGGTTGTTCACATGGAGGAATTTGAGCCTGAATTTTTCAAGCAAAAAAATTTCTGATGCAGAATTTGGAGAAGAGTGCTACTGTATTTTGTCTTTAATGGGCAAGGCCAAATTCCACATTTCGCAAGTGGCTTTTGATAAATTTTGCATCCAATTCTGCATTAAATTCCACGCCAACAGAAAAGGCATGTTTTCAGCCTTCCATTCATTTCAAAGGGAGTTCTCAGGAAGAATTCGCCTAGAGAACAAGTAGGACATTTTTTCTGGTAGCTACTGCTTTGTATTGGAAAGAATGGCAGGAGACAGATTCCACCTCAAATTCCTATGTGTGAACACTCCCTAACGTTAAGTTCATACAGGTTTTTTTGGTCCGGAACCTGAGGCGGAGGCCGCCTCAGATTCCGGACCAAAATACAGTCGCGCTCTGGATTAGACCCAAATGAATGCGCCTAGTCGGGACGGAGTGTCTTCAGGCGGAGTTGCATCAAAGAAGAATGAGCATGTCTCTTCTTTTTTTCCGGGAGGCGGAACAAACGGCTCCCGGAAGAAAGAACTGATCGGCTCCCATTAAAGGGGTATTCCCATGTCCCTTGCTCACCAGTCTTTGCTGCTGTAAAGACTTCTTTCTACCTGGTTTTCGTCAATTGGTGGGCGGGGTTACATATGCAAAGCTATACTGTCCGACTACTTCCAGTTTAGCTTCACCCCCAAATTAGTGTGTAGCTCCTCCCACCACATAGCGTGATCCTATGGGACGACTGAAGGGCCTGTGATGTCATCAAAGGTCCTATAACACTTGAATTTAGCTTGTTCTATATAGAGTCAGCTAAATCCTAGTGGGCTAAGGGACCTCCTTTATCTGAGAACCGGAAGCTAGGTCACATATGTGGTGCAGACACAAGAACAGCTACAGTCACAGGCTCGCTCCCATGCACTTAGCCCCTCCTCCCTCGCCCCCTGAGAGCAGGCAGCTATGTTACTTGACATTTGAGCAGACAATCGCAAGGGCCATAGAAACGCAGTGTCAACAATGAAGTGAATAAATTAAGATAGTGGACAAACAAAGCAGTTTTGCTGAAGCCGTGTATTTAGGAAAAGTCTTAAATCCACATTAACAAGCAGTATAGATAGGATCCTTGTAATGGGACAACCCCTTTAATTTCAATGGGAGCCATCTTTTTGGTTAGAATCTTGAGGTGGATACGGCCTCAAAATCCTGACCAAAAAACCACATGTGAGGGGGCAACACGGTGGCTCAGTGGTTAGCACTGCAGCCTTGCAGCGCTGGAGTCCTGGAGTTCGAATCCCGCCAGGAACAACATCTGCAAGAAGTTTGTATGTTCTCCCCGTGTTTACGTGGATTTCCTCCCATTCTACAAAGACATACTGATAGGAAAAAATGTACATTGTGAGATCTATAAATGGGGTTCACAATCTACATTAAAAAAAAAACCCTAACAGGTCATAACCTGCAGACTGGAAGGGTTCAGATTGTTCATTTACGGTCCCTGTTTTCCTGATCAGCGGTGGTTGGACACCCCCTGGGCTACAATCTAGTAATGCCACTTATATGTATTTCCAAGATGAATTACAGAGGAACACAGAGTTCTAAGAGATGTCCCAGGATTGTTATGTAATGGGGACACCACTCTGTACTAACATTGGAGAAGTCAGGGGAAATCATTACATTAAATACCAGTATATTTTCCACATCATCTAATCTTTTTGTGGTCCCGGAAGTGTTGACTCGGCGCTGCAGAGCACCATAGTAATTAGAAAATAATGAAGAATCTTAAACCTATTCATTCTTTGAATTGCTGGCCGCTGTTATCCAGCGACGTGTTAACAAAAGCGCTATACATCTGGTCCCTGGGACTACAACAAAAGGCCATGGTCACTCATAATTCAGAGTCCAGTTGGTATTTATCAGAAGTGCAGGGCCCTGACGGCAGAAGTATCACCTAATATATAATTCATCATCATCATCAATCATTGTTGTTTAGTGTTCCTGTACAAGGTTTTAATATGGGATAAGGATTACCAAACTGGGCAGTAACTCGGTAGTAAGTGCTGGGGTGAAGTGCAAGTACAGTAAAATGAGTAAAATCCTCATCTCAATGATATAGGAATAATACCGCGAGTAAACATGCAGACAATGCTGGAGCAGCGTCTTAGAATTCTGCATTGTACTGTAGGTGTTAATAAAATACAAAGGTTTTCCAAGTCCATGAAAAAAAATATTTTAAAAAGTATACGTCTGAACACTCACAGATGATGCCACCAAGGTGTAGATTGCTTTATCATTTGTTTACTATCTTCGCAGTTCTGTGCAGCACAGACGTTTTCATGCTGCCAGGGCTTGTCTGGGTAGATTTACCAATGTAAAAAATGACAGATTCCTCTCCCTTCTGACAGACATGGGTTATCTTTACAGCAGCCCAAATGTCCTTGTATTGCAAGCATAAAGTGATGCTATAATCCCTGTCTTCATAGCACATGCTCTGCTAGTGGCTGACAATGTAGCATCTGTTGCTGAGCATGAAAAACACACCCCAGACAGCAATGCAGAGGACAGAAATTAGGAAAGGGAAGGTAACCACATGTTCGGGGTACTGGACATCACAAAACAAGAATACAAAATCCAGTCACATTAATGTGACCACCTGTCAAAATCCAGAATAACCCCCTTCGGCAAAACAGACCGCTGCGAGACCTGCAGGAAGAGAGGGGGTGTTGTGATGATGTCACTGGGATGACATGCCAACTCCAGTGCTGTGGCCAGCTGCACTAGGTTATGCGGTTGAGCATCTATGGTGCAAACAACGCGATCGAGGTGGTAACACAGATTCTCTATTGGGGTCATGTCCGGGGAATTTGCTGGCCAAGGGAGTACGGTAAACTCATCCTGGTGCTCCTCGAACTGCGCACGTACACTGCGAGCTTTATGACATGTCGCATTGTCCTGCTGGTAGATGCCATCATCCTGAGGAAAAACTATTTGCATGTAGGGGTGAACATGGTCCGCAAGGATAGATGTATACTTGTGCTGATCCATCGTGCCTTCCACAATGATGAGTGCACCCAGATGGCTGATGACACGTGTCTTCTGTGATTGGCTATTTAACGTTGACGTCAAAAGTAGGCGGCGGTCACATTAATATGACTGGACTGTGTATAAAGGGGTGATATTACCGGATGCATGTACTGTCCGTTTAAGTGTCAACTAGGGAGTGCATGTACACTTTGTAATGTGTCCCCCGCCAAACCCTTGTGTCTCCAGGTTATATAAAGCATCTTCCTTCCCAAGAAGGTGCCTCAGTAATGAGATTCCTAGCATGCTAGTATCCTGTGATGTTGTATCTCTACTTTCTATTTTAATTCCCCCCGTCCTGACCTCTGCCTTGTTTCTTGCCCCGACCTTTTCCTGCATATTGTTATGAATCCACCTGTCCTGACCTCGGCCTTGTTTCCTGCATATTGTTATGAATCCACCTGTCCTGACCTCGGCCTTGTTTCCTGCATATTCTTCTGAATCCACCTGTCCTGACCTCGGCCTTGTTTCCTGCATATTGTTATGAATCCACCTGTCCTGACCTCGGCCTGTCCATTGACCATGTCTATACCTGTTTCTTCAGTGCCATGCATCGGCTTCTCTTGACCCAACCACCAAGATCTTCTCTACAAATAATCACAGCTTTTTATTTTTTTCTATTTCTTGACGTCGTATTAATCAGATTTTTGCAAAAATACATTTAGTTGCAGAATATGTGATATCCATTTGGAAAATAATTACAGATTGAAAGATTACCGTCCTCCCCTCGTCCCCTCCAGAGTTTAATATCAATTTCCTTGCTGTGAATCATCACAATTCTATCACACACTGGAGATTACAATCTAATGTATAAGTTGATGACCTTGATAAATGACTCAATTATTAATAATGTACACATAAGAGGGAGGTTTAAAGGGATCATTTTGCATTATTAGGCAATGGGGTAAAAATCAATGGATTTTTTTTATACCTTACCAGTTTTAACCCCTTGATGGTCAAACTGAAGACTGGAAAAACCCTCCCAAAACATCACTTTTTCAGTGCAAACTATTAATTTATACTGGAGTTTTATACAAATTTCAACCCCTTGGTGACTAAGGGCCCCTTCACACGGCGTATACGCTCACTGCTTTGGAGCGTGTAAACGTTCCGTAGCAGCGGCGTCTAAAAGCAGATCGCATTGATTTCTATGGGAGCCGGCATACGCGCGCTCGCCATAGAAATGAATGGGCTGCTTTTTCCATTCATTTCTATGGGGAGCGCGCGTCTGCCAGCTCCCATAGAAATCAATGGGAAGTGCTTTAGACGCCGCTGCTACGGAACGTTTACACGCTCCAAAGCAGTGAGCGTATACGCCGTGTGAAGGGGCCCTAAGGGTTATTAAGGAATTTTTAGTTATGTCCTATCTATAAATCTTACTGGAGGAGGGGCCGACAGCCAGCCCCCCCATAGATCAGTTGCTTGGGGCCGCTTCCGACTCCTGTACTATACACTGCCCTGAGCCAGAACCACTATATATTCAGTACAATGGGAGCTGAGCTGCAGTCCCAGTGTCCAGGCCCTATACAGGGCATCGAGTCAACTGCTTCCGGCTCTGTGCAGTGTATAGTATTGGTGTCGGAAAGGGTCCCGAACAGCCAATCCGTGCAGAGGCCAACAAAGCAAGTTTAGATGTCTTCTCCGCGCCACCGTTAGGTAGAAATCTCGGTTTTCTTCTGTATACAAATGAGTTCCCTCGCAGCACTGGGGGCCTCCCCAATGCTGGGAGAGAACTCTCTGGGGACGCCTCCATCTTCTTCTGGAACACCCTCTCCCTGTGTCTTCTTCCGTCCTGGGTTTCAGTCTTCTAGGCATGCGCAGTCGGCTATGCCATTGGGCCTCGGGCATTCAATGATGGGATCCCTTTAAGGACTAGGAAATTCCTCCCTGCCCTTTTCTTGTTGCAGTGCTTAAAATTCTTATTTTTTCTTCCTGGTAGCTATATGACACCTTATATTTTGTGTGACGAATAGTAGTTTTCATAAGAACTATACTGGAGGTACATTACATATTTTTGGGGAGGAAGAATGGAACAAGCAGCAATTACGCCATTGTTTTTGGGATCTATTTTTGCAGCATAGACTATAATGGGGTCCGTGTGCTTGAAACGCACAGCGCTTGCGTTCTTTCCGTAGGGGTCCTCATGTGGACGGAACACAACAGCATATGTGAACCGTGCATTACAGTGCACTGGTACATCTGCTATAGTCAAGCGGTCACTGGTGGGAGGTTGGCTGTAATTCCGTTTAGCCGTCAGCTAAATAGCAGAATCTCTCTTTTTCTGAATTTTTGCCACAATAATAGAAGATTAATCCACAAAAAAACAGCCACGTCAAAAAAAATGAAAAAAATATTATTCAAAAAGGAAAAAGAGAAAAAAATTCTAGTCCTTAAAGGGAAAGTGTCACTAATTAAAACCTGAAAGTGAAAAATATAATTTTTTTAAACCTGTTTTATTTTCTTCTTAAAGACTTTTTATTCTATTTTCTGTACATGTACATGGGGGCGGCCATCTTACCAAAGCTGCTGTTAAAAACAGACACATGGCTCATAGTCTGGAGATATTTAAAGAGGTCTATGGGAGAGTCTTATAGCCAAGTCCTGTGACCTGTACCAAGGTCATCGTGCAGGGAAGGAAAGGAGGTAAATTGTGGACATCGCCTCTTGGGAACGGTGGATCCTATGTTATCTTACCCCAGCTTACTGTGTAATAAGTGGCCATAAAAAAATGGTTGTGGGCATGTGCAGTTGGCTCTGCCCGAGGCCCGATGGCAAGGCCGACTGCGCATGCGTAGAAGTTTCAAACCAGTGCCGGAAGAAGATGCAGGGAGAGGGTGTTCAAGGCGAAGATAGAGGCAGCGTTCCTGAAGAAGATGGAGGTGGCACTAGGGATTTCTCTTGCAGCATTGGGGACGCCCCCAGTGCTGCGAGAGAACTCATTTGCATACAGAAGAAAACCCGGATTTCTAGCGAATGGCGGCGCGGAGAAGACATCTAAAGGTACAAGAAAAACAACCTTTCTTAAGGCTATTCCTACGTGTTATTGGACCTCGGGCAGAGCCGACTGCGCACAGCCAGTTTTTGTGGCCACTTACACAGTAAGAAAGAAAGTGGCCGCAGGCATGCGCAGTCGGCTTTGCAGCATTGGGAACGCCCCCATTGCTGTTTAAGCGCTGGGGCCCACCCCCAGTGCTGTGAGAGAACTCATTTCCCGACAAACTCATTTCCCGACAAAAACCGGGATTTCTACTGAACAGTGGAGAAGACATCTAAAGGTAGGAGAAGAATAGTCTTTCTTAAGGCTATTCCTACGTGTGATCCACAAAAAAAATTGATTGTAATGTAGAATCCCTTTATATAGGTAGCTATGTCAATCCATTATGATAATAAACTAATATATAAAATTATAATTTACCAAATTACACAAAAAAAAAATAAAAATAATAAATTACAAAGAATCCCTAATTAGTATCAGATGTTTATTGTATTATAGTGCGCCATCCTAGTATCATGTGACCGCTCTACTGTCTGTCCGCTTACCCTGCAATAATAAATTATTCTAGTCACAGGTTACAAATTTTTCTTCCGGTTTAGGGGGTTAAAAATCAGAAACCTGACTGTATCCGAGATGCAGAATTTCTATTCCATTCTGTGTATTGCTCGAGTAATGTGATGATTCATAAGCTAAAGCCTCGAGTGACCTGTAACCAAGAGGGAAAAAAGGAATGGTGCAGGCTATGATTCATAGGTACAGTAGGCGCCTTACACATTGTAGGGGCGGCAAACCTTGTACTTAAGTAATCAGAGAGTATTCTCCTGTTTCGTGCACTCGGACATGTGCTGCGGTGCCTGTGACGGGGGCTGTAAGAACCTCTGGTGTTATACCGAAACAATCTCAATTACATGTTACTGTACAACCCTATAGAAACCAAAGTCTCAGGGGCAACATGGTGGATCAGTGCGTAGCACTGCAGCGCTGGAGTCCTGGGTTCAAATCCTGCCAGGAATAACATCTGCAAGGAGTTTGTATGCTCTCCCCGTGTTTGCTTGGATTTCCTCCCATACTGCAAAGACAGACTGATAGGAAAAGAAATGTACATTGTGATTCCTGTATGGGGCTCATTAAAAAACAAAAAAAAAACTCGAAATCTCTTTAAGACTCTTTAAGACGAAGGCGCTACCATTGGTATAAGTGGCAATGGCCAGGCCCCAAGGTGAACATTTGATCTGATCTCCATGGGATCTAATAAATGAAATAAAATAAAAAGTTAAAAAACATATATAAAAATAAAGGTTCCAATTAGCCCCATTCCCTAGAATACATATAAAAGTTAAAAATTCCAAAATCGCCCGAATGTATAAAAAATATTTTTCACGTACGGTGGGAAAAAATAAAAAATAAAAAGTTCCAAATTGCTTTTTTTTTCTCTGTACATGGAGGTCTACTTATAGGTAAATGTAACCCTGCACGACCTTAATTCTATTTATGTGTACAGTCCTATGAAAAAGTTTGGGCACCCCTATTAATCTTAATCATTTTTTGTTCTAAATATTTTGGTGTTTGCAACAGCCATTTCAGTTTGATATATCTAATAACTGATGGACACAGTAATATTTCGGGATTGAAATGAGGTTTATTGTACTAACAGAAAATGCGCAATATGCATTAAACCAAAATTTGACCGGTGCAAAAGTATGGGCACCCTTATAATTTTATTGATTTGAATTCCCCTAACTACTTTTTACTGACTTACTGAAGCACAAAATTGGTTTTGTAACCTCAGTGAGCTTTGAACTTCATAGCCAGATGTATCCAATCATAAGAAAAGGTATTTAAGGTGGCCAATTGCAAGTTGATCTCCTATTTGAATCTCCTCTGAAGAGTGGCATCATGGGCTACTCAAAACAACTCTCAAATGATCTGAAAACAAAGATTGTTCAACATAGTTGTTCATGGGAAGGATACAAAAAGTTGTCTCAGAGATTTAACCTGTCAGTTTCCACTGTGAGGAACATAGTAAGGAAATGGAAGACCACAGGGACAGTTCTTGTTAGCTGTATGGGAGAGTGATGAGAAAGAAGCCGTTTCTGCACGTACGCCACAAATAGAGTTGCCTGAGGTATGAAAAAGCACATTTGGACAAGCCAGCTTCATTTTGGAAACAAAAATTGAGTTGTTTGGTTATAAAAAAAGGCGTTATGCATGGCGTCCAAAAAGAAACAGCATTCCAAGAAAAACACATGCTACCCACTGTAAAATTTGGTGGAGGTTCCATCATGCTTTGGGGCTGTGTGGCCAATGCCGGCATCAGGAATCTTGTTAAAGTTGAGAGTCGCATGGATTCCACTCAGTATCAGCAGATTCTTGAGAATAATGTTCAAGAATCAGTGACGAAGTTGAAGTTACGCCGGGGATGGATATTTCAGCAAGACAATGATCCAAAACACCGCTCCAAATCGACTCAGGCATTCATGCAGAGGAACAATTACAATGTTCTGGAATGGCCATCCCAGTCCCCAGACCTGAATATCATTGAACATCTGTGGGATGATTTGAAGCGGGCTGTCCATGCTCGGCGACCATCTAACTTAACTGAACTTGAATTGTTTGTCCAAAATACCTTTATCCAGGAACTGATTAAAAGCTACAGGAAGCGACTAGAGGCTGTTATCTTTGCAAAAGGAGGATCTACTAAATATTAATGTCACTTTTCTGTTGAGGTGCCCATACTTTTGCACCGGTCAAATTTTGGTTTAATGCATATTGCACATTTTCTGTTAGTACAATAAACCTCATTTCAATCCTGAAATATTACTGTGTCCATCAGTTATTAGATATATCAAACTGAAATGGCTGTTATAAACACCAAAATATTTAGAACTAAAAATGATTAAGATTAATAGGAGTGCCCAAACTTTTTCATAGGACTGTATATACTCTATGTAAACCACGTTTAAACTAATGAAGTGCTGTTCAGACGCACAGATATACCATGACATCTGATATATATATGTAACAAGAGTTATACCTACAGCCTTTGATGCAGTATTACAACTTAACCTCCATGTATTATATGGTTTGTACTATCCCCTGTACATTTATTAGTGTATTTTTAATGTGTTAAATTTAATAAAGTACAACATTTTTTCACAATTTTTGAGATGTTTAAGGCAGTTCGCCTGATTCAGGCACAGTAGAAATAATTGAAACAGTAGTATGTAAAATCCAGCTGGATTTTACATACTACTGTTTCAATTTCTGGACCTGGTATCCTACAGAGGCTTCCGTGCTCGTTGGTTGGACATTGCATATATTGAACAAGGGTGAGCTGGATTTACAACTTGTTTGGTGACAGTAGAAATAATGTGCACAGTGATGTTTATGTACAATGAAAACAATACACAACACAATGTCACAGTAGAGGTGTAATAAGGAACATAGTGATGTCATAGTATTGGCAATATCCACACAGCGACATCACATTAGAGGGATCATGCAGTAGCCACAGTCCAGGTATATTGCACACAGTAATCACAGCCATTGCAGAAACAAAATTACTGTTAAATATACAAAAATACAAAAAGTATTTTAAGTCCTAAAATATCTGGGGCAGATTTACAAGCCCCAGCACCAGCTGCACATCCCATGTTGACATGTAACCGGTACACCGCGTAATCAAATAGGAAGCGCTGTGTGTCTTTGCCGATCCCTTGAGAACTGTGAGGACTGACAGTTAAATGGAGTCCTCTGGGATATACTACTTTGCATTGCATGTTTAGTGACAATGATGCCTTGGTCTAGCTGAGCTGTCCATTGTCCCTTGACAGTTTTGTCAGACGTGTAGCATCAAAACAAAAGCCGAAAAAGTGAAACCTTGTCCAAACTTCACCAGTAGGCAACATGGAGAGACAGGTTTTGTTTACAGATGTCCGCTCTAAACTTTGGGCCAATGAGAAGAGAATTCCCAAAATTATTAATTTCATGTATTTTAATAATTAAATTGGCTTTATAAAATTCCAAAAATATCCACTGATTGTTTTTTTCTGAATTCTAAGTCCTCGTCTATACAGAACAGCACAAAAACAAAGAGGAGATGTAACACGAGGAGAAGATTTTGCTTTGTCGTAATTTGCACCAAATTTATCAAATGTCTCACAAAATTTCGTAAATTTGGAACACCTTTTTGACTACCACTTCTGTCCTGAGATGTTACACCATCTTCCTTACTCAACTGAGTTTGTGACAATTTTTGCATGACATAAATCTGGTGTAACCGCATCCACTTTCCAACACACCTTCCGATAATGGAGCCAGTGGCGTAAAAATTCAAAAAGTTGCAAATGGATTCAAAAGTCATGTGACTACATTGCAATTTTCTGCTACTAACATTTTATTTTACAGGTGAGATCTATCCCTATAAACTGCTGTAAAGACAAGTTAGTCCCTTCCCGCCATAGGCAATTTTTTTTTTTAATTTTTCAATATTTGTTTTTGAATTCCCACCCCAAACCCCATAACTTTTTTTTATGTTTCTGTTCACGGAGCCATATGAGGGCTTCATGTTTGTGAGACGAACTGTACGTTGGAATGGTGCCATTAAATATTCTATAGGATGTACTGGGAAGCTGGAAAAAAAATTCAGAATGGGGTGGAATTGGAGAAAAACTGCGTTGGTGTGATTTTCTTAGGGGCTTAGCTTTTAGGGCATTCACTCTGCAGACAAGATTAAATGTCTCCTGTATTCGATGGGTCATTAAGATTCTGGGGATACCAAATTTATATGGTTTTCTTTACATTTTAACCCCGTAAAAAAAAGTACAAAACTTTGCAAAAAAAATGTTGTCTTGGAGTTGTCATATGCATAGGGTGTCTTTTTTTTGTAGGTTATAGCAGCGACCGGGTATCTATGGCGGCCACTCAGCTCCTAAGCCAATACCCAACAAGGTTATCTGGGTTCTTTTTTTCTGAACCTTGGGTTGGTTCCAATTCAGGGTAACTTGATTGGGACCAGCATCCGACACCCGAGTCACTCGCCATGCTCCTGCTGAAGTAATGACGTCCAGACAGGGACAATCGCTAAGTAGGCATAAGCATAGGGTGTCTTTTTTTTGTAGGTTATAGCAGAGACCTGGCGTCTATGGTGGCCACTCAGCTCCTGAGTGGCCGCCATATTTAAATACCCAACAAGGATATCTGGGTTCTTATCTTCTGAACTTTGGCTTGGTTCCGACTCAGGGTAACTTGATTGGGACCAGCACCCAACACCCGAGTCCCTCACCATACTCCTCTGGAGTAATGAGGTCCAGACAGGGACAATCGCTAAGTTGCCATATGCATAGGGTGTCTTTTTTTTGTAGGTTATAGCAGAGACCTGGCGTCTATGGTGGCCACTCAGCTCCGGAGAGGCCGCTATATTTAAATACCCAACAAAGATATCTGGATTCTTTTCTTCTGAACTTTGGGTTGGTTCCAACTCAGGGTAACTTGATTGGGACCAGCACCCGACACCCGAGTCACTCCCCATGTTCCTCTGGGGTAATGACGTCCAGACAGGGACAATCGCTAAGTCGTCATATGTATAGGGTGTCTTTTCTTTTGTACATTATAGCAGAGACTTGGCGTCTATGGCGGCTATGGCGGCCACCATATTTAAATATCCAACAAGGTTATCTGGATTCTTTTCTTCTGAACCTTGGGTTGGTTGCAACTCAGGGTTGATTGGGACCAGCACTTAACACCCGAGTCGTTCGCCATACTCCTGCTGGAGCAATGATGTCGAGACAGGAACAATTGCTAAGTTGTCATATGCATAGGGTGTCTTTTTTTGTTGATTATAGCAGAGACCTGGAGTCTATGGCGGCCACTCAGCTCCGGAGCGGCCGCCATATTTAAATACCCAACAAGGATATCTGGGTTCTTATCTTCTGAACTTTGGGTTGGATCCGACTCAGGGTAACTTGATTGGGAGCAGCACCTGACACCCGAGTCGCTCACCATGCTCCTCTTGAGTAATGACGTCCAGACAGGAACAATTGCTAAGTCGGCATAAGCATAGGGTGTCTTTTTTTGTAGATTATAGCAGAGACCTGGCGTCTATGGTGGCCACTCAGCTCCGGAGCGGCCGCCATATTTAAATACCCAACAAGGTTATCTGGATTCTTTTCTTCTGAACCTTGGGTTGGTTCCAAACCCCCCGAGTCGCTCGCCATGCTCCTGCTGGACCAATGACGTCCAGACAGGGACAATAGCTATTAAAAAAAATTACAAAAATGGGGTCGGGGTGGATAGAAGTGAATAAAACTTCTCCTGAGACTCTCTCCTCATACTTCTAGACCTTTCATTAAAGATAAACTTCCATCCTTTTTTTTTTTTCACTCAATTGTTTTTCCAACATATGACAAAGCTCAAATAAAAGACCCAAAAAGCCCCCCGAGGTAGAGGTGATTCATGAGCCGAAATCAAGAAGAGAAGGCCATCATAATTCAGGAGGCGCGGGGAGCTGAAGATGTGCAAGTATCTCAAGATAATTGAAATTGACCCATCATTCTCTACTTGCCATGGGGGATTTCTATTACTTCCATGGATCTTCAAGCAAGAAGTCAAATCAGATAAACATGATCTTATTCCACAAAGAGAACTATTATTCCCGGCCGCATAGAAATTAATAAGCGGAAGTCTCGCGGGCTCGTCGACTGAAGGCTGGATTAGGTCTTAATATGCAGAAAAGGGGTAGCGGGAAACACGTACATAATAATACCACCACATAAGAATACAGCTTTTTGTGTTCTGTCCTACGCCTAACAGGAACATAACAATCACACATAACAATGGACGTCCGGATTTGCAGAAATGTAATGTGTACTCAGGGGAAGTTTAGTGATTTACAAGTGGTTTTATTATATGTTAGGCGGTAGGGTAGGTGGGCATGCAAAATTTTATATGAATAACAGGAAGGGATCACAAGGAAATTACCTATTTTTCACACCAAGTTTCTACGGTAAACATATTTTTAAGACTTGTATATATATATATATATGTACTGCAATTTGTACTCTGGACACTAAGAATAATAGTTGAAAATTCTGTATGCATTTTCTTTGCAGCAGTCACATCAGAAAGGATTACAATAGAAGATAACACCTCTATAACACTTACCCATTATTACATCCATTACTAAGAATAGAAGACGTCACAGATTATCTCCACCCTCTCCCTGTACTAACATGTCTACAAAACTCTACCATAGACCTTAAGGACCGGGTTCAGATGGGGGTTTTTTTGGTCCGGAATTTGGCCACCTCAGATTCCGGACCAAAAAATGGCTAGCCACGCCTGCACCGGCATCCAGTCGTGGCATGCTGCTCCAGATTAGGCCCAAATAAATGGGCCTAGTCGGGAGGGAGGTGTCGCGAGGTGGATGTCCGCGGCTGAATCAGACACAGAATCCGCCTGATCAAAGGGCAGGTCGCTTCTTTTTTCCGCGAGTGGGAAGAAACCGGTCGCGGAAAAAAGAAATGACTGCCTCCCATTGATATCGATGGCTAGCCGCGCATGCACCGGCATCCAGTCGTGGCATTCTGTTCCAGATTAAGCCCAAATAAATGGGCCTAGTCGGGAGGGAGGTGTCGCGAGGTGGATGTCCGCAGCTGAATCAACCGCAGAATCCGCCTGAAGAAAGGGCAGCTCGCTTCTTTTTTCCGCGAGTGGGAAGAAATTGGTCGCGGAAAAAAGAAATAACCGGCTCCCATTGATATCGATGGGAGGCGTTTTTTCGGTCAGGATACGAGTTGGCTCCAGACTATTGCTGCCTATGGCCATGACTATGCTGTAAAGTATAATCACTAAATGTTGTTAATAGAAGCTCGGGAAAGATGGCCGCCGCCATAATCATTGACAGAAAATAGAATGAAAAAAACTACAATCAAAAGAGATAAAACTTTAGATAGAAGTCATATTTTTTCGCTGTCTGGTTTTAATAAATAAGTAACAGAAAATTGGTGATAAACTCCTTTCAAAGTGACGCTAGAGTCTAAAGTAATAACTTAACTAAACATGGCCACGTTCCAGGTGTCCTCATTTTGGGAGGTGAGCTCCAAAACCACCACCCACCCATGGTACAAAGCCAACTGCTTCCGACTCCATGTCAGTAGTGGCCCCGGAACAGCTGATCTGTGCGGGGTCCAGTGGTCAGTTGTGGCGTACCTCCAGTTATAAACAACTTTTCATAAATGATCAGAGCCTTTAACTATAAGGAACTTTGTAATATAAATTAATATGGATTTCAGATTCCTTCTCCAGTTATTAAGCTTCTGGATGCTTGGTTACATCATATCTGTCTTCTTATTTAGTCTCACACATACAAATCTATGGAGCAGGGAGGGAATGAGTAGAATTCTACTGCCATCTAGATAATTGATCTGTGCACTGGCAACCTCTTATATACAACCTAGCTGTGTTAAAAAAAAAAAAAAAAAAGCAAGATACCGCAATGTAGCAGCAGCAATTATTTGAGAGTCTTTTCTATCCCCTCCACTCTATTAACAGACAAATATGGAGAAAGTAACTGTCCGAAAAGTGGAGAAGAAAATGTATTTCTGTAATAAGATATAGGACAAAGTTTCTTACAGTAATCTGCACTATTCATGTATGAAACATTGTTTATAACTGGAGGTACGCTTTAAAGGGATCCTATCATTAAAACTCACTTTTTTGTGGCTAACACGTAGGAATAGCTTTAAGAAAGGCTATTCGTCCCTACCTTTAGATGTCTTCTCCGCACTGCCGTTCGGTATAAATCCCATTTTTCCACGATATGCAAATGAGTTCTCTCGCAGCACTAGGGGCGTCCCCAATGCTACGAACTCTCCAGCGACACCTCCTCTCTTCACGTCTTCTTCCAGGATGGCTTCAAACTTCTAGGCCTTGGGCAAAGCCGACTGCAGTATTGTAAACGGCCATTTTATTGTGGCCAGAAGAAGAAGACGAAAAGAGAGACAGTTCCTGAAGAAGATGGAGGCGGTGCTGGAGAGTTCTCTCACAGCATTGGGGATGCCCCCAGTGCTGTTTGAGCACTGAGGACCACCCCCAATACTACGAGAGATCTCATTCGCATACCGATGAAAACCGTGATTTATACCGAACAGCGGCCCAGAGAAGACATCTAAAGGTAGGAGACGAATAGCCTTTCTTAAGGCTATTCCAACATGTTAGGGACAAAAATTGTGTTTTAATGATAGGATCCCTTTAAGGGTTGCCACATCTGTAGTCTTAATACCCTAATGCTTTGAACCTACAAATGCCCTTGAATAGGAATCTGAATTTGTCCTGACTCTGTATGAACAATCTGCATCCAGTAACCTCAAGACATGTTTTTAGCTTTGTCAAGCATATAGCCTACCGGGGTCGGAGTCTCATCTACTGAGCCCAGATGGCAGAATAGTTTTGACACAAGAAGCTTTATCAGCACATTTCCTCCGACACTGCACATTATCTCAGTCGTCTGTAATGTAATGAAGTACGTTCTACTACTAGAAAAAGCCAAATGACTCCATTGATCCTTCTAGACAGGCTTCGATGTCTGCGCCCAAGGTTCAACCTCCATTAATTTCCTGACCTCCCACCCAATCTGTATTAAGTAATTAGTGAACGTCTTATCTCGGCCCACCATAGAAGGTTAGAAGGTTAGAAGTAAAGCCTTGATTTCACATCATACAAACAGTGATTCAGATATTCGGCATAAATGTGACACACTGTATATATATGAATATAGCACCCGGCACTATACCGTTATAGCGGTGTGATTGTGGATGGTGTAGTGGTTGTATCGAGAGGGCAACTGTGACTGACGGCCATTTAACTTCTAGGCCTCGGGCAGAGACGACTGTGCCTGCCCAAAGGCCACAAGAAAATGGACGCTTACTTACTGCGTAAGCGGCCATTTTTCTTGTGGCCGTGCGCATGCGCAGTCAGCTCTGTCCGAGGCCTAGAAGTTTGACTCCCAGCGCCGGAAGAAGACGCCGATCTTGAAGAAGATGGAGGCGGCGCTGGAGAGTTCTCTGGCAGCATTGGGAACGCCCCCAGTGCTGCGAGAGAACTCATTTGCATACCAACGAAAACCAGGATTTCTACGGAACAGCGGCGCGGAGAAGACATCTAAAGGTAGGAGAAGAATAGACTTTCTTAAGGCTATTCCTACGTGTCAACGACAAAAAATTCGATTCGATAATGGTAGAATCCCTTTAACAACTGAGATTGAGATAGACTAGTCATGGCGGGGGGCAGCTATCGAGGGTGCAGGGGTCGCAGTTGAACTTGGGCCCTGAAAGGTTTAATGGTAAATTGATACAGCCAAATTTTTGTGATAGAATCTGCTGCTCCAATTCTTTTCAATGGGAGACTGTTTCACTTTCTGCTACCTGAATTTGCATGGTAAATCCCAGCACAAAATCCACTGTGTGAACTTGCTCCTACTATATACACGACAGTCCATAGCACTAGTCTTCAGAAGGAAGGAGCGGGACCCTATCCCTCCCTCACTGAGCCCCATGGCTAAGATATCTTCAATAGTTTAGGACTAAGCAAAGAAGTGGATATAAAATATTCCAATACATCACTTACTTCAAACCTCCAGTATTCTGTCTTGCGCGCATACATAAGCGGTATCAATTTCGTTCACAATTGCCTGCTGTCATAAAGATCCCATGATATGTACCCACAGTGTGGAGGAGAGGCAGCCGACAGGAATGAAGTTCTGAGATGGAAAGATCTTCTCGCTGAATACACAAGCTGCCTTGTAAAATATTTAACATTTGCATAGCTTTGAACATTTATCAGGCATGTGTATATTATTAAAGTGCTTGTCAGAGCGCCGCGCTGCATCAATTCCAAATGAAACCCACGTATCAAATCAAGTCTCCGAAAAGCCGAAAGATATTCCAGTCCAAAAGTGGATTTTACATTGTTGTGATGACTATAGCGCTATCATCCCGAAACGCATGAGTGCATGTAAAGTCTTTTCTTGCACCCATCGTGCACCACATCCCCTGATCTGCAACTTGCTTGCCAAATGGTGCGAAGGAGGGCGGGCTGAATTTCCATTCTGGTGCAGGGACGTCCGATTGATTAATGGAGGCCGCAGGACACAACATGCCAGTCATATTGTTTTTAGGACCAAAATTCAGTAATAATTAAAGGGGTATTTCTATGACGCTTGTTCACTAACCTGCAGGCTGTTGTGCTCTCTTCACTTCCTGCTTTTCTCGGCACATAGGTGGGCGGGGTTTCACTTGCACGGGATTGGTTGTAAATGAATTACCACAGTGTGAAGCTGATGTAGCAGAGCTGGATTTGAGTCAGTTTGCATTATATACAGAGGTAACAGACTCCCTATCTCAGCCCTTATCAGCCAAATTCAATTAAACAGACTGATAAGAGCTCAGAAATCCCGGAGCTCTCACCTCCCCCTTCCCCTATCTGAGAAGCTCCACTACTTATCAGACACAAACAGCTCAGAGCTGCCCCCAGCCCCTCCCCCTGAGAGCAGGCAGCTACATCACTTGACAAATGAGCATATAATCCCAAGGGCCATAGAAACACAGTGTAAACAATGAAGTGAATAAATTAAGATAGCGGCCAAACAAAGCAGTTTTGATAAAGCAATGCATTTACGAAAAGTCTTAAATCCACATAAACTAGCAGTATAGATAGGATCCTTGTGATGGGACAACCCCTTAAAGGGGTTGCAGTACATAGAGCTTCTCCATTCTCGTCCAGTGTCCAAGGTATACTCAATTGCCACCACTGTGTTAGTGAATAGACTTTAATGGATCTATTACTGTGACCACAGAACCTGTCTTGGGCCAAGTTCGAGGATCCCTCAGGAGACTCATGTCTATGTCTCATGGGAATCCAATTTCCTTCGGGTATGCATACGACTGTGAAAAAAGTACAGGGTTCTGTTGCATAAATCTAGCCTTACCATGTTTGTTATATACAGTATATCCCTTTAGTTTATTTGGAGAAAAACAACTTTGAAGTCTTATGCAAATGAGAGGCAGTTGGTGCACCGGGGGCGGGCCTTCAGCTCCCTCTTGCCATCCAGACCCCTACCACCTCCTGCATGAAAAACCCATTGCATGAGGGTTGATCCGGCCACTGCTAAGGCATCACCCATTCTACCTAAGCAGCAAGAGCAGAAGTCCCCCAACTTCCTCATTTGCAAGTGGTTTCTCTCCAAATCTACAAAAGTGACATAACAAAGGTAAGGTATTCATCACTGTAACGTGCCTTATAACATGGCAGTGACAGTTTAGTAATCTTGGGGGAGACGGTAGACCCTTTAAGTTGTCCAGTCAGAAATAGCATCTGACTGGACAAGAAAACACAGACAGGTCTCATACCATCTTCTCCTCATGACTTCACAGCAATCGTTCATTCTATAGTAGCCAGCCTTACAATTCAAATAGGTTCCATCCAATGGAAATGATACCTTTGTGGCATCGCTTCCAATCAGGATTGCCATACCATAGGATGCATGCATACATTAAATATATTGTGCTTATATGCAGAATTCCCTGACCCAGACACAAAAGCTTGGATTCATATTGTGCCATGAGAAAAAAAATCAACAACAGGTGGAAACAGACAAAGAAGAGACAGATAAAATATGAAGAGAGTCTGGAATCTATTAGACAGTGCTTAACCGGGTACCCATAGATGAAATTGTATTTTAACTCGTACATGATCATCTACTCCTTCAACATTTTAAAGTGGCCATGCCCTTCGATCTCTTAAAGGGGTTCTCCCACTAATGACTCTTATCCCCTTCACGTCCATTGGGACTTCCCAGTATCTACGACTACTCCATACCCCTGGCCATTGCTCCATTCAATTTTATGGGACTTCTGGGATGTGACCTCCATCAGGTGCTTAGACATGAATGGAGTGTTGGCACTCTATTACCATAAGGTGGTCGGACATTTATTTATGTGGATAGGGAACAGAGGTCATAAGAAGGACCCCTCCCCTTTAATATATCTCTATAGGGAATGCAGCTCCATTTGTCAGGCACAGAGCTTGAACTCTCCTACGTTCCATGACTTCTAGTCGATACCTTGATCCGCCACATCAGTGCACATTTAACGCAAACAAGTAGCCAGTGATAATACGTATATATTCTCTGTATTCTCAGGAGATACAATGTATGGCGCAGCCGCTTACGCACTCATTATGGGGCTTTCATGCCAACGTCTTTGTGTGGGTGTTGATGCTCAGTTGAGTCAGTCCCGTGAAAATTTTAGATTCCTATCTAGCACAGCTGGATAAAGCCACTTGCAATTTAGAAGCTTTCTGAACGTGCGGTCCTTCTAAACAAATGGCGCGTTTACCTCGTGTCTGCTGAAGCATTCATAAAGCCTATTCATAAAATAGCAGTGTGGGCAGAGAGTCGGAGCTCGCTGAATAGCACATCCTGGCTTTAACCTATGGAGAAAAGAGAGGCCAAGGCAAAGCAATGTGCAAAACTAACGGGTGACAGACATGTATATATAGGGTGACCAATGCAAAGTCATCCTGTTTGCATGTGACGACTATTAAAGAGGTATTACAGGACTTCCATATTGTCGGCCTACCTTATGGTGGGATTCCGGCGTCCCAATCTCATGCTGAACCAATAGTAATGTTCAAGAAAACTGGACTACCAACAACTGGCATAGCCACAACCATCTTATGTACAGAAAGGGTAACAGATAGGAGCTGAACCCCGCCAATCTAACCTGTCCTAATGGTGGCCCTACACATTGGACCCATTGGCCAAACCTGACGAGAGTTGCTGACCATCATGTGCTCTTTTGGCAAATGTTGGGGGAAAAGAAGTTTCAATTTCAACATGCCCCAGAAGTTTGACCCCCAGTGTCGGAAGAAGACACGTGAAGAGGCCGTTCCGGAAGAAGATGGAGGAGGCGCTGAAGAGTTCTCTCGCAGCATTGGGGATGCCCCCAGTGCTGTTTCAGGGCTGAGGACCGCCCCCAGTGCTGCAAGAGAACTCATTTGCATACCGATGAAAATCGGGATTTCTACCGAAAGGCAGCGCGGAGACGACATCTAAATGTAGGAGAAGAATAGTCTTTCTTAAGGCTATTCCTACGTGTGATCGACAAAAAATTTGATTTTAATGGTAGAATCCCTTTAAGGCCTTATCCTTAAGAAAGGTCATCAATATGCTATTGGTGGGGGATCCAACCAGCGTCGCACCTCCCATGAGGCGACCTGAAGCGAGCGCTTCAGGCGGCGCTATGCCAGGGCCTCGGGAGGGCGGCATTTTTGCTGACCTAAGCCAGTCCAGGACAAGCTGTCCTGGACTGGTTTAGCGTCACCGTGTCTGCAGCCCGACACGGGAAGCAAGCGGTGTATTGTGGCGGCCCTGCTGGACGCAGCTCTGCTCCAGCGGCCGCCCCTCACACTCAGGCAGAGAGCAGGTCCTCTCCCTGCCTGCGAACGCCGCTCGCTCCGCTCGGCCATGCCCCCTTTCCGCTCGACCCTGCCCCCTTCCACTCTGCCCCGTCCCCTTCTTGCGACCCTGCCCCCTCAGCTCCGCCCCTCCTCTGGGGGGTGGGGGCGGCTTTCTGACGCCGCTTCAGGCGGCAGAAAGCCCAGGTTCACCCCTGGATCCAACAGTATACACCAAGCTCAGGAGCTCCCCCTAGTGGTGGCTGCAGGATGCCAGAGTTTCAGCACTTGATTTCATCCCAATGCCGGGGATTCGGAGCTGTGTCACATCTGTCTGCTATATAATATGTACATGTAACAGATTTTTAGACTTATTTAGATAGTCGTCAAACTTGTCTTCATGGTAACTGGAAAAAGTTATGATGAAACAAATAGTGTCATCCCCCCCACTGCCTGCTCGCCTCTACGCCTTTATAATCAGTACTGCGGTTATATTACCATGTTATTATGTATGCAGATAGTGCAGCGCGCAGGATTACTATGCACGCTCATGATATCCCATGAAAGACGAGAAGGACTAAGACCATAGACAATACGTTCTCTGTCAGCGTCTTTACCAACAAGGCACGGCCCTCTCGTCCAACCATCACCTCTCGCCTCCCTATAGGAAGCACGCCATGTTGCGCCATGTATTAATTGGAAGTGTGTGATGCGAAGCTCCAATGTCAGTGAAGGTCGGGCATCCACCACCGACTCCGTCTATTAGAAGAAAGCAGCTGGAGGAATGGGAGACTAATGAGTTCTCATAATCAAAGTGACTTTCAATCCTAATATGCGAAATCTACTTGGGTGAGATATCACAAGTCACGACCTGGCACATATATCCGCTCATTGAATCTGTCTGCGGACCCCAGGTAGTCATGTCCATGGATGAAAGACAGAAACTACTGAAACGCGGACCAGGTGGAGGATAGCGAAATAATGTGTCAGATGTCAAGGAACTACAGGACGAGCTCCGAAATGTAATAGAAGCTTGTTGGGAATGTAGCATTTAAGGGAGCAAAATTCACTGTATAAACCCACTTAGTTCAAACTTCTACGCATGCGCAGTCGGCTTTGCCGTCGGGCCTTGGGCAGAGCCGACTGTGCATGCTCGCCTGGTGTAAGCGGCCATTTTCTTGTGGCTGATTACATAGTAAGCTGGTGGCCGCGCACATGTGCAGTCGGCTCTGCCCGAGTCCTGATGGCAAAGTCGACTGCGCACGCGTAAAAGTTTGAACCCAGCTCCGGAAGAAGACGCACAGAGAGGCCGTTCCTGAAGAAGATGGAGGCGGCGGTGGAGATTTCTCTAGCAGCATTGGGGACGCCCCCAGTGCTGTTTGAGCACTGGGGACCGCCCCCAGTGCTGCAAGAGAAATCATTTGCATATAGACGAAAACAGGGATTTCTACTGAACGGCAGCGCAGAGAAGACATCTAAAGGTAGGAGAAGAATAGCCTTTCTTAAGGCTATTCCTACGTGTGATCGAGAAAAAATGTGATTTTAATGATAGGATCCCTTTCAGTGTAAACATACCTATGTTACCTTTGGTGAAAAGATGACATCTAGGGTGTTGTGCACGCGACTAAGTGTGCAGCCTGAGGTTCTGCCAATAGGGTCTGATGCTTCCGTCTGTACTGATATTCATAGAGTAGGTCTTATCCCGCTCTGAGAAAATGAATCGGAAACTAAATCCCCCTTTGAAATTAATGGAGCACTGAAGGCCATTGGTTGACATTTGGATGTCATCCAAGTGTCATCTGAATGTCTTCTATTACAAAATCAGAAGCCACTTGACCTTTAGACTTGGCCATGGGCATGAGAAAGAATCAGAGAACCGCTAAAATCTGGTGGACCCGGCCCATCCTCTTATTACCTAGATGGCCATCATAACACAACTTTTTGCCAGTTGTGGATACAATGCATGGCGGGGCACAAATGGCTGGGATGACTTCATTCCAAAAAGCAGTCACCATGTGAGATATGGTATATATATTGCATTCAGGTATATACTGTATCTATAGATGGAAATGAAGATTAAACGAGTTTCTAATTTTACCTCCGACTTTGTTGTGAAATTACCGAACAATTAGAATAAGAACTTTTTGAGACTTAGCAAAAATGACTATAGTTGCTGAAGAGGACGCGATGTGCCGGCACCAAGCGCCCTAATGTGCTCCGTAATGACAAGAGAATTGTGAGCTCAGCAGACGGGCGTATTATTTCACATCCTGTATAGAAAATATAATATTCTGTTCCACTGAACAAGACAAGAATAAGAAAAGACACTGACCTCCAAATACCAGCGAAGCTGTACATTGTGCTGACGCAGCGCGGCAATGCCGGAGCGCTCAATCCATCCAGCTGTACAATAAGGGCTGCAAAACCGTACAGGACCAAATACTTCACGTAAAAGAAGAGAACCTGCGCCAAGGCGAGACCACCTGGAAGACAAAACAAGCAGCACACATGATATAAAGGATTAGGGGGTTCAGTGTCATAATGCAGGAGCAAGGAACGAAATGACAGTGGGGGCCCCTACACCTACCCTGTTGGTAGAGGAGATGATATGGGGGCATTATTCTGCTCGGCGGCACAAGTGTGGGAGCGCTGAGAGGTATTATATTAGATGGGGCACTAATGGGGCATTATGTGTGGGGGCACCAATGGAAAATTATACCATGTGTAAGCCACTATGGGGACATTAAACTGTGTAGGGAGTACTAAGGGGGCTTTATACTGTGTGGGACAATAATGGGCATTATATGTTGTGGGAAAATTTACTGTGGGGGGGCACTAAGGGTTATTATATTGTGAGGGGCACTAATGGGGCATTATCCTAAGCAATAGAACCAACAGGACCATGTGGAGACCTCTAAGTGGGCAATATATTGTGTATGGGACATTACACTGTGTGGGGAGAACTAAAGGGACCTTACACTTTGTTGGGACAACTAAGGGCGGGTTCACACCTGCGCCCGGTCTCCGCTTTGCGGGTTTCCGTCCTCTGCCCAAGAAACTGGACAGGAGACAGAAACCCGTCGGTCAGTTTTAAAACCCATTCACTTGAATGGGTTTACAAAGTGACCGCCCGTGAGCGTTTTGTGCCTCTCCGCGGCAAAACCGATTTTTTTTAACCGGACACAAAGTCGGACATGCATGTCCGGTTAACAAAAAAAAATGGTTTTGCCGCGGAGAGGCACAAGACTCTCACGGGCGGTCACTTTGCAAACCCATTCAAGTGAACGGGTTTTAAAACTGACCAACGGGTTTCCGTCTCCTGTCCAGCTTCTCGGGCAGAAGATGGAAAACCGCAAAGCGTAGACCGGGCGCAGGTGTGAACCCGCCCTAAGGGGGTTATATTCTGTGAGGGGACAGCAAAAAGGACATTATACCAGATGGAGGCCACTAGGGGCGTTATACTGTGTGTGGGGAACTAATGAGGAGAACTAAGGGGGCATTATACTTTGTACTGTATGTGGAGAACTAAGGTGTATATTGTATGGGGAAACCAATGGGGTTTATACAATGTGGAGGTATTACACTGTGGGAGGGTATTGTATGGGGACATTAAGTTGGTTACATCACTGTATGTTACAAATAGAGGAGCACTTTTACCGCAAGGGGGTACAAATGAACTAGGTGGGGTCAAAGGGGGCATGGGAAAATACTTGACATGTAAACCTACTGTTCTGCTCAGACCTTCACCTAACCAAAGTCATGGGACCTTTGCGAAAAATAGCTGAATCCCTCTATCCTGGAGGATATCGCCATTGCTATAGGCCTCCTATATACACATAAAGCATGCTTGTCCCGTACACACGTAGCGACAGTATCTGCATAACAATAGGAGTCAGTGGATCTTCCACAAGGGAAATTACGCCTTCCTGGCCATATCAAGGGATAGAAAATAACATTCTAAACAGCCGGTGACGTTACGAACCCCCAATAATACACTGCAAGTCTGTGACTGCGGAGCGAGCCGCTAACACCGCATTATGGAAGCAATCATCTGCCTTCCCGGCTAATATTTGTCTTCGCCCGCCGCGATCTGCACGGAGCGCCGCGTAAAATGCCATTAGGTTGGCTGATTTGTGTCTCTCGCAGCGTATCAGATGCCGCACATTTTATTATAGTCTCATCATAATGAGGCAGGATAGGGGGGGAAAAATCGCAAAGAGATGACTTTGTCTGTATTTCATTACCATTTAGATGGATATTCAGGAGATATATTCATACAGCAAAAAAACTCCAAGGACGGAAATGCAAAGTTTGCAGGTAAAATGCTCGCTATTATTACGGCTACATTCACATGCAGCAATTTTCTGTGACTATCCTGTTCAAGTGAATGGAGCTCGGAGAAATCCATGAGCTTGCCGCCAATACAACACCATTCATAGAAACACAGTCACAGAAATTTCTAAAACAGACGGGTCGGATACGTACAGATATTTTCACCTACAGCATATCCCATATTACATTTTAATAAACCACTGTGGAAAATACACAGCAGTGTTGGAGATATTAAACAGAACCTTTCACCACTTCTACCAACCCAGTGCAGTTGGAATTTTTTCTCTAGCCCCCACCGTTCCTGAAAAATCATTGTTTTTAGATTCAGCATGGTTATGCTCTCTACTATCAGGTGGGCGGTCCTGGAGCGGTAGATAGGGACCGCCCACGCGACAGTAAAGAGCATAACCGTGCTCAAACTAACAGCACTGATTGCTCAGGAACGGTGGGTGCTAGAGAAAAAATTCCAACTGTGCCGGAATCAGTGGAATGGTGGCTACTGAAGGACACAAAGAGTTCACAGCATGTAGACATATGCTGCAGATATTTTATAGATACCTTATTTGGGGAATGTATAGCATTTTTATCAATTTTTAATCATTTTATTTAGGGTGATGAAAAAAATGGCGTTCTTTTCCCCGGCTTTCACCACAACTTTCACTCGCTGAATAGGCTCTGCGGGTTCTGTGGCTGAATCAACCGCAGAATTGACGGCAAGATTGGGTTCTGCCACAAAATCAGCATCAAACTCTGCCCTGTGAACAAAACCTAAGGGCTTGTTCATACGGGGCAAGAGGGGGCGGATTCTGACGCCAAATCCACCTCAGAATCTGCCCCCTCACAATGGAGGTCTATGTAGACCGCTAGATTCCCTTTTTCCGTGAGTGGTATGTTCCGGCTCACGGAAAAAAAGAAACGAGCTGTCCATTCTTCAGGCGGATTCCGCGGCTGAGTCAGACCCGGCGTCCGCTTTCCGACAGCACCCTCCGGACTAGGTCCATTCATTTGAGCCTACTCTGGAGGGGGAAGCTGCGACTGTCGGAAGCCACGACAGTCGCATTTTGGTCCAATTCTAATGCGGCCTCCCACATCAGAATCAGGAGCAAAATACGCAGTCCCGCGTCCCGTATGAACGAGGCCTTAGGGTGCATTCACATGATGTATGGCGACGCTGATACTTTCATGATAACTCACGTAAGAATCAGCGCTGCAAAAAAGAATACCATTGACTTCAATGGAGGCTTTTTAACCCATTGACTTCAATGAGTTACTCGCGTTAAACGGAACCCATTGAAGTCAATAGGATTCTGTTTTGCAGCATTGATTCTTACACGAGTTATCCTGCAAGAATCAGTGCCGTGTTACATCGTGTGAATGCACCCTAAGTGGTAGTTTACAACTGTACCAAGGAAAAATGCGGGGAAAAGGGAGGGAAAATATATACAGCCCACTAACAGAGGAGTACCGTGATATTGGAGAAAGAACAACTTTAGTAACACTCACGTTCCTGTATGTAAGCAGCGGTGCACGGAATGAGCCCCTCGGTCCGGGGCGCTCCTGGGCAAAACAGTCCTTAGAAAGTGAATCCAGCAACCAGCCACTTGTTTAAAAATATATAATTTTATTGGCATACTTCCATTAAAATCGCATAATGCTTAACATCTAGGTGACACTCCTTCGATGGACAGAAAGACAGCTAACGCGTTTCGGAAAGTATTTCCTTATTCGTAGCTACGAATAAGGAAATACTTTCCGAAACGCGTTAGCTGTCTTTCTGTCCATCGAAGGAGTGTCACCTAGATGTTAAGCATTATGCGATTTTAATGGAAGTATGCCAATAAAATGATATATTTTTAAACAAGTGGCTGGTTGCTGGATTCACTTTCTAAGGACTGTAAGTGGTAGTTTAACCATCTAAGTCCAAATTCCCGTCTGCGGTGGAGTCTCCTGCACAGAGGACTTTTTTCTGCCCACCTGGCAGACGGTAAAATAGTTTATGGGGTCCGCCAGTCTCCATGTATAACCGCTGTTTCAGTGGTCCGACTCCCCATTGTTCAGGTCTCCCCATGACGCAGATGAGAACTTGGCCTCATTGCTAGACTCGTCCCATATGTGATATCCGTAAAAAAGACATTTGGGACTATAAAGAAATAATCTAACGGTGGGTGTCCTGGTCATCTGATATAATGTATACACAGGACTGCTAATGGTAGAATTGCTCTATAGCTTTAATCTATCTCAGCCTCCTCCTAAGTGGTGAAAATATTTTCGGTTTCCATTTTTATCTTGAATGCCAGGCGCGCCATTAAGCCCCGTAAAATCCAACTTCATACAATGGAAATAAACCACATTAAAATGTAAAGTAATAATCCTTACAGCGGGATGACCTGTGGCCGCAACGTTAGGAGTAGGTTTGCCCTCGAATTCTATTAAAATTGCAAATTCCTGTAAACTTATATTTATCAGCTGCCGCAAAAAGCCGAACGTTGAGGAAATGTTTGTACATTGAAGAGGATTAAGACGAGTAACCGTGTACACAGCTGATGTGGTTCGTACACAGCTGCAGTTTTGGATCCTTGTGTCTATGAGATGGGATGTAATTGTATCAGGTAGTGGCTGTGATGTCCAGTCTAGCGGCACCCGGGGGTCTTGTCCGGCAGATGTCCTTACCGCACGTGGCCTCAGTGGCCTAAGGAAAGGAACGAGACGTCACGTGTAACATATGTGAGAGACATCCTGGGTCCTTTCCTTAGACAGCTGATTGGCCTCAGAGGGCATGTGCATGCAACTAATGCTAAAGCATTGCAATATATTGTGAATACATTGATGCCTTGGTCAGGTTTGACCGAGGCATCAGAGGGATTAATGCCTATGATCAGCGCAGGAACTGATTGCGAGCATTGCTGAACATCCACTATAGCCACTAGGTCTTATACAGCGGAGACCCGGTGACTATGGTGGGCATTCAGCTCTTATTTAAAAACCTGACATCCGCCATAGTTGCCTGGTGGATGTTGGGTAAAGTGTCTCATGACCATAAATTAATCGCAGTTGGGATCCCTAGAGATCAACTATAATATGTAGTCTTGTTCTACCCGATCTCCACATAGATACAGTTTCCACCTTTGGGATCATTACCTATCAGACTAACACTGTATTCCCACTGAGATGAGACTCGGCTGTATACAGTGCAGGATCTGTGAGACATCTGTTTCTTTTATGGGCCCAGTCACCCCAATTTTTCATAGATCTTGGGCACCAACACAGCCGCTGTACTTGGTTATCTGAATAGGCTTTTATATGGCATAACCTGTGGCTATCCCCCTCTAAGACAGAATAGGGTTTTTAATTGATAATACAATATACTGCAATACAATGTATTCCTTTGTAATATGCCTGGCAGCTTAAAGGGGTATTCCAGGTGTGCAAAAAGAGAACCAGCTAATTTGGAAACCCATCGACAGCCTACGTCCATGTTTCAGGCGATCAAGGGGTGGAAAGATGGACCCACTCCCTCTGTCTAACCCCTCAGATACAGCCACGGTTTGGCTAGGATCATAGTTATCTACAGCCCCAGCCATTGTAATCTATAGCTGATACCCCCTACTCATCTCCCGAGCCCATGCCACCCCTGCCCCATGTATGTGAGACAGTTTATAGAAGGCTTCCTACCTTTGCTGTGCATACACTGCACAACAACCCCTTTAATTGCACCCTCTAGTGGCCCGATGTCATTTTTTAATTACCATGTTCCCTTTAAATTTTAATCCCCATTCCCCTTTTTAGCTAGATCAAAAAGCGAGGCTAGTGAGCAATCTCATTGTATGGGGAAGCGAGCGCCCTGCCATTTCAATGGCCGCAGATAAATAGCTTTTATTGACTGCTTCATTTCCTAAATCATCCGATGAAAGTTACATTTTAGTCGTCGATTGAGTGAAGTTCTTGCAGAGCGGCGCAGCGTACGCTCGGTGACGTCAGCCATTCTTTCACTGTGAATACTGTTATTGTCCGGAGATCTCGGTTTAGAGGCGACACTTGACTTTGCCATGTACTTTATGCTCTTTGTGGGGGGTTTTGCACTCAATAGGAATATACTGAGGGGGCATAAAGAAAACGAGTAAGAACGGAGCCAAAGGACCGTCAGCTGCACAGAAGTATCCCTCAGTATAAGTGTCACTGTCACTGCCGGCAGCAGAATCCTTGTGGGGAGGGGTCTTTAGAGTAACATTAATAATATAGGAAGAGTAAGTACACAGCTACACTATACACGCGGCTACGGCTGCTTTCTGGTTTACAAAACCCATTCATTTGTAGGAATTTGCATCGGGTTTGGACGCTGAATTTGATGCAGAATCCACCTCAAATTCCATCTCAAATCCGCTAGCGGAAAATTTTTCATCCTGCTCTTTCTTCAAGATGACTCTCATTGAAATGAATAGGATCGCTGCTGTTAACCATTTGCATCCTTTGGTCAATAGCTTCTGAAGCCTCTAAATGGCATTGGCATGTGGGTGTCGCCATATGTTCCTGATCACCACCCACTTGACCATCATGGTGGGGCAGCAATCAGTTGCCATGATAGCTGGGAGCCATTACTATAGTCCTACAGGCAATACAGCATTAGCTATACACAGCAGAAACCTTAAAGGGATCCTATTATTGGATACCCTTTTTTTCTCCCTAACACGTAGGAATAGCCTTAAGAAAGTCTATTCTTCTCCTACCTTGAGATGTCTTCTCCGCCCCTCCATTCGGTAGAAATCCCGCCGCCTCCATCTTCTTCTGGAACGCCCTCTCCCTGTGTCTTACTCCATCCTGAGTTTCAATCTTCTAGGCCTTGGGCAGAGTCGACTGTGCATGCTCGGGCCACAAGAAAATGGCCGCTTACACAATAAGCTGGTGAAAGCCGTCATTTTCTTGTGGCCACTTACTCAGAATGCTGGTGTAAGCGGCCATTTTCTTGTGGCCCGGGCATGTGCAGTCGGCTCTGCCCGAGGCCTAGAAATTTGAACCCAGCTCTGGAAGAAGACGCGGAAAAGACAAGAAAAAGACCGCTTACACCAGCTTACTGTTTAAGCGGCCATTTTTTTTGTGGCCCGGGCATGCATAGTCAGCTCTGCCCGAGGCCTAGAAGTTTGAAACCCAGGACGGAAGAAGACTCAGGGACAGGGCGTTCCAGAATAAGATGGAGGCAGCACTGGAGAGTTTCTCTCGAAGCATTGGGGACGCCCCCAGTACTGCGAGAGAACTCATTTGCATACCGAAGAAAAACAGGATTTCTACCAAACGGCGGCGGGGAGAAGACATCTAAAGGTAGGAGAAGAATAGGCTCTCTTAAGACTATTCCTACGTTTTAGGGAGAAAAAAAAGGGTATCCAATGATAGGATCCCTTTAAAAATCCTGACAAAGTCATAGACAATTTTCTTACAACTCTGCATAGTTCTGTTCCTTTAATATTCCTCCTAGAAACCTGGGTGTTACCAGATAGAGGGAGTATCCCTACAGAGTCCGACACAGTCTAACCAGGGCCAATATCAGACTGTGCAGGGAAGCATCTCTTGTCAAAATGGATAGTAACACCTAGTTATCGATTTATTCATACATTTCTAGGAGGAGCGTCACGATGTAGACATGCTCCAAAATTCAAATTTTATGGCGAATGAAAATATTTAGTAAAACAGACATGTCAGGAAAGATGTCAAATCCTCTAAAGGTAAAATGTTGAGGCTTCTAGTAAGGGAGGCGATTGCATGCCAGTTTATTGCTTGGTGCTGTATACAGATGATAGTAGATAGCTCCCTCTAGTGGCAAATACAGGCAGACAGAATTCAGTTTATTGTGTCAAAGGAAGCCAAAGATTTGGTGCTCTGTATCAGAATAATACTGCCTCCACCAACTCCAATTCTTTGCATCCTTCAATGGGCGCACTCCAACGAGTTGGATTTTTTTTTCTCTAGCCCCCACCATTCCCGAGCAATCATTTCTGTTAGTGTCAGTAATCTAATATGTTAATGAGGCTCTCTACAGTCAGGTGGGCGGTCTTAGACTATCTGTTCCAGCACAGTACCGCCCACCTGACAGTGTTTTGGGTTTCCTCATCCTTTATGCTAATTAAGCTCTCTACTAAGTGCTCAGGAATGGTGGGGGCTACAGAAAAAAATCCAACTTTAAGGGAATCAGTGACTATTGACTTATAGAAAGGAGGGGGAGATGGTGAAGGTGCTGTACCCTAAAATTCTGGGCTTTTTTTTTAGAACAGGTGCACCTTGCTATCCTAGACCACCATCACTTACCACCATTGGCCACATAGTATATACTATATAAGTGACATAAATGTCTTCCGGGGGGCCAGAAGTCAATGCCACATAATATAAAATAGATATAAAGTAAAAGTATAGAAACCAAATGTAAGAATTCTTCCCTCTACTTGGTTACTGTGAATAAGCTGAAGCTATTCTGTCCACACAATCCTTCTGATATACGCTGGAAGAAAAGCCATTCAGGCAGTCACTGAGAAATATATGTATTCTTACAGAACCCGGGATCACAGAAGAAATATCCTGACTGCAAGCCCCGCTTCATTCTTTATGCTCTGAAAATACAGAGTTGACCAATACAATATATCCAGTGAAGCGTAACCGTACAATAAGAGATCTGTAACCAGCTGCTGCCCCCTAATGGACGACTGAGAAATGCAAAACAAAGGGCAACGAGCTGGAATATCAGACCCTTCTTCATCTTCTTGGGTTTCTTTTGCAAGAAAATTACAGCAAGAAAGATATAAAATAGGTCAATAATAAAAAGAAAAGCTCCTGAGAGTATCAAGGTATCTTGCAGATGTTCCTGGTGGCATTCGAACCCAGCACTGCAAGGCTGCAGTGCTAACCACTAAGCCACCGTGTTGCCCCAGTGATCTCCTGATGTGTCATGTCAAAAAGGTTTCAGAAATGTTAGTTATACTTTAAAGGGATTCTACCATTACAATCAAATTTTTTCTTGCTAACACATAGGAATAGCCTTAAAGGGGTATTCCCATAACCCTTGTTCACCAACCTGCAGGCTGTGTGCTCTGTTCACTTCCTGGATTTCTCGGCACATTGGTGGGCGGGGTTTCACTTGCTCTGCTATCTGCTATGTTTGCAGTCAGTAATGAGGGATTGGTTGTAAATGCATTACCACAGTATAAAGCTGATGTAGCAGAGCTGGATTGGAGTCAGCTTGAGTAGAAAAAGTAAGAACAAATCCAGCGCCCAGACATCCACGTTTCAGAGCGTAAAAAGCCCCTTAGTCATAGCAACATGCCATGACTAAGGGGCTTTTTACGCTCCGAAACGCATAGGCAATGCGATAGTTCCTGCTTATTTTTACTTTTAGCATGTCTCCCATGCAATAAAAGCTACGTTTTATTTTTAAACTATATCGGATGTCTGGGCGCTGAATTTGTTCTTACTTTTTCTACTCATTATTCGTCCCAAGCCGGAAGGGATTATCCGTGCACCCCACAACTTGGATCCGATTTACACAGCAGGTATTTTTACCACAAGATTTTTCCATAAAATATGGGATCTTAGAACTGTAAGTTTTACTTTTTATTTCCTTTATACCAGTACTTTATGCCTGACAGTATTGTGGCTGTTCGCATTTTTTCACTTTTTCTATTTGAGTAGCTTGCATTACATACAGACATAACGGACTCCTTATCTCAGCCCTTATCAGCCAAATTCAATTAAACCAGAATCAGAAATGCCAGAGCTCTCGCCTCCCCCTCCTCTATCTGAGGAGCTCTGTTATTTGTACAGACATACATAGCTCAGAGCTGCTGCTGAGCACTCAGCCCCTCCCTCCCCCCCCTAGGAGCAGGCAGCTATGTCAATTAGGAACTGAGCAGATAAGCCCCATGGCCATAGAAACTGAGTGTAAACAATGAAGTGAATAAATTAAGATAGTGTCCAAACAAATCAGTTTTGATAAAGCAATGCATTTAGGAAAAGTCTTTAATCCACATAACCTAGCAGTATAGATAGGATGCTTTTCATGGGACAACCCCTTTAAGAAAGGCTATTCGTCTCCTGTCTTTAGATGTCTTCTCCACGCCACCGTTCCATAGAAATCCCGGTTTTCACCGATATCCAAATCAGTTCTCTTGCAGCACTGGGGGCGTCCCTAATGCTGCGAGACAACTCTCCAGCACCGCCACCATCTTCTTCAGGAACGGGCTCTACACGCGTCTTCTTCTGCGGGTTGGCTTCAAACTTCTAGGCCTCGGGCCTAGGGCAAAGCCGACTGTGCATACCTGCCAGCCACAAGAAAATGGCCGCTTACAAAGCCTGCTGGCCACAAAAAAATGGCCGCTTACACAGTATTGTAAGTGGCCATTTTCTTGTGGCTGGCAGGTATGCACAGTCGGCTTTGCCCTAGGCCCGAGGCCTAGAAGTTTGAAGCCAACCCGCGGAAGAAGATGTGTGAAGAGCCTGTTCCTGAAGAAGATGGAGGCGGTGCTGGAGAGTGCTCTCGCAGCATTGGGGACGCCCCCAGTGCTGTTTGAGCGCTTAGGACCGCCCCCAGTGCTGCGAGAACCCATTTGCATACCGGCGAAAACCAGGATTTCTATGGAACGGCGGCACGGAGAAGACATCTAAAGGTAAGAGATGAATAGCCTTTCTTAAGGCTATTCCTACGTGTTAGGGAGAAAATATTTGATTTTAATGGTAGAATCCCTTTAAATTCAAAGAAATCAAATATCTCAGAAATCAGTAAAAGAACTAAATTATAGCCTGCCATGTATCCAGTATGGTGGTATATAGAGCTCAGAGAACAGCGCTGTCTGCTTCCTGCGCCATTGTCTGTGTCTCCACCAATCTGACATTTGTATTTAGGATAGAGCATCAAGATTTTTACCCTGGAAAAAAAAACCTCTAATATCTGATAATATGTCTTCTGATCCAAGGTGGACCCCAAAGTGTACCGAAAATAACTCATAAAAGCCAATAATGGATCGGCCATGTTTCAATGTTGAGTTGGCCTTGCCCATATGGTCTATGGGGAGCCATTTAAGTCACGACACTGGTGAAGGTACCAGGACCTGGTGTCGTGAGATGTGAATATCATACGAGATAATGAGAACCTACAGTAGATCTATCCAAAAAGTGGACAACTTCTTTAAGGAGACCACCCTTAGGAATTCCTTAATGTGATCCCATTTCTCCAAGAAAGGCTAAAGCATTAATTCCGGGGACATGAAATGCCAGCGATTCATCTCCTGGCCCACGTTTTACTTGTATAATTCACAACATTAATCAGCGCTGCAGATTTTTTGCCTCAAATGTCAGTCGGCTCCTTCTCGCTCCTCAGCCGGTGGCTCCTGATGGAGTGGCCGTGTAAGTGATCACTACAGACTCATTACTTTCCCCAGACAAAATAATCAGCGCCTTTATGGTTATTAATTTTAGAGGGATTTGCCCGATATAGAAAATGAACAGTCCTGCCGCACAAACAATTGCACCCAACGTAGTCACTAATGGTGTCCTCTAATCTGTACAGAGCAGGGGCAGACGTGTTTGGGAAATTTATTAAAGGGGTTGTTGGTTTTGGACCCATAGTTGGACCCTGAATACTACCGATCAGTTGACAATGCAGGTGTCGGTCAGGTCCCTTGCTGGGACCTTTAAAGGGATTATCTAGGACTATGATACTGGACTCCACGTCTTCTTCTCAAGAAGTGACATCATGTCCATTGGTCATATGGCCATGGTGCAGCTCAATCTCATTTGGGTTGGGCTGCTCGTAGCCATGTGACTTCCCTAGGATAGGTTATCTATTGACAATCAGCAGAGGTCCAAAACCTGGGACGTCCAGAGACTCCGTGAGCGCCTCCTTCACTTCACAGGCCATGTGACATCACATTTAATGGTCACATAACCTGGGCATAGTTCCGTCCCTTTAAAGGGAATTTATACCAAGCACAGTCACTATAAAAATGAATGGTGCTATGTGTGGTGAGTCGTCAAGAGGTCGCAGCACTCTTCTGATTGGTTGGGTTCCTGGATGTCGAACCCCTATCAATCTTCAATTGATGATCTGTCTTAAGGTAGGTCATCAGTTATTAAGCCTGAAGAACCTCTTAAGTTATCAGTCCAAGGGATAAGTGACACATGTTCTATCTGAGAAAATCGTTGTCCAAGACCTTATAGAATATCAATCCTTTGGATAGGTCATCACTATAAGATCAATGAGGTCTAACACCCAGCACCCTCACCAATCAGCTACTATATGCAAAGTGCACAGAGCCACAATCAGAGAGCAATGAATAGTAGCTGAGTTACAATAAAACAGCACAGATGCTACACAGTGTACAGAGCTATCAGCTTACAGGTCCATAAACTGTGCAGATGCAAGCTGATCAGCTTGGGCTCTGGGTTTCAGACCCCACCAATCTTATACTGTTGATCTATCCTAAGGATAAGGAATAGAGATGAGCAAATACTGTTCGAATCAGCCGATCCGAACAGCACGCTCACAGAGAAATGAATGGACGTAGCCGGCACGCGGGGGGTTAAGCGGCCGGCCGCCGTCAAAGCGAAAGTACCAGGTGCATCCATTCATTTCTATGGAGCGTGCTGTTCGGATCGGCTGATCCGAACAGTACTCGCTCATAAGGAATTAATCTGTAGGCTTGGACAATCTTTTTAAGAAAGGTCATGTCTGGAGCGCTCCATTTCAATACTCACCGAGGGTCCAGTACGAGACTTCATTCAGAAGGTCATAGCTGCTGTACATTGCATGCATATACATGGTGTGAATCATCAACTCTGCCAGAAACCACCACACCACAAGGCGAAGTACATCTGCCACCAGGCCAAAAACACAAAAATTTGGCCAACTTGTGTCCTGTGCAAATATCTGAAAAAAATAAATAATAAAAACAACCTCACTGTCAATATCCAAGTGCCCTCCTGCTAATAATACATCTGTATCCCCTAGACAGGCAACTTTAATTTCAGAACAAGAGATAGATAGATAGATAGATAGATAGATAGATAGATAGATAGATAGATAGATAGGAGATAGATAGATAGGAGATAGATAGATAGGAGATAGATAGATAGATAGATAGATAGATAGATAGATAGATAGATAGATAGATAGATAGATAGATAGGAGATAGATAGATAGGAGATAGATAGGAGATAGATAGATAGATAGATAGATAGATAGATAGATAGATAGATAGATAGGAGATAGATAGATAGATAGATAGATAGATAGATAGATAGATAGATAGGAGATAGATAGATAGGAGATAGATAGATAGATAGATAGATAGATAGATAGATAGATAGGAGATAGATAGATAGATAGATAGATAGATAGATAGATAGATAGATAGATAGATAGATAGATAGATAGGAGATAGATAGATAGGAGATAGATAGATAGGAGATAGATAGATAGATAGATAGATAGATAGATAGATAGATAGGAGATAGATAGGAGATAGATAGATAGATAGATAGATAGATAGATAGATAGATAGATAGATAGGAGATAGATAGATAGATAGATAGATAGATAGATAGATAGATAGGAGATAGATAGATAGGAGATAGATAGATAGATAGATAGATAGATAGGAGATAGATAGATAGATAGATAGATAGATAGATAGATAGATAGATAGGAGATAGATAGATAGATAGATAGATAGATAGATAGATAGATAGGAGATAGATAGATGATAGATAAATAGATAGATAGATAGATAGATAGGAGATAGATAGATAGATAGATAGATAGATAGATAGATAGATAGGAGATAGATAGATAGATAGATAGATAGAGAGGAGATAGATAGATAGATAGATAGATAGATAGATAGATAGATAGATAGGAGATATATTTTACAGTATAATTTCTCTCCGCACCTCTTCTGACCTCTCTATAGTTTTGCATATTCCTGCACCATATATGCTATATGTAATCTCTCTCCTCGGCTGGGGTTAGAGGTCATCATTCGCTTTGGAATAAATTCATGTTACGTTCACATTTAATGATTGGATGCAGTTTGGGAGAATATCAATGTGATGCACAGAAACAAGAGCATTACCATATGTAAGAAGGCTGTATGAGCGGGGGCTGTGCAGTCGGGGCTCCCAGGGGCCGCGCGCCTCTAACCTTCATTAACAAAGCAGATGACATCTCTGGGCTTTTCATGTAAACACTTGTCCTGGGATCAAACTATATAATGTGATTAATATGGAAAATGGCCCCAGTGCTAATGCATATGCATCAATGCAGAGGGACGCCTCGTGTGACTGGAATATGGCAGATGTGAACAGTCGCCAAGTCATGGTCATAGAACAGCTTTGGTATCTACCCTGGAAACCCCTTTGCATCTGAGCAGGGCCCTCGATGTATTATTTGGAGAAAATTTATGACCCTGTCTGAGGCAAAAACTTTCTTTGTTGCAACCAATCACAGCTCAGCTTTCATGTTGTATTGTGCTCTTAATAAATAAAAGCTTTGCCGTGATTGGTTGGTAAGGGCAACAAGGACCGATTCCCTATAAGATGTATATATTTTTAATGGTATATGGCGCATTTTTGTGACTGATTTTGAGGCTTTTTCTGCTTTAATATCAGAACCAAAAACAACAGAAATCTGTCTGCAATGAGAGTCAGCCTGGCTGAAAAAAAGTCCCCTGCCCTGTCCTGAGGCAGATTGGTCACTGAAAATGCCTTTGAAGTCAATGGGGGAGCGCTCGTATGCTGGCTCCCATTGAAATGAATGGGATCTGCTTTGTACGCTCTGATTCTGAACGTGTTTTACGTTCAGAATCAGCTCAGCGTATACTTAGTGTGAATGCACCCTAAGGGTGCATGCACACTACGTAACGCCGGGCGTGTATGAGAGCCGTACACGCCGGCGTTACAGCAGGGCTGCCGAACACTTCCCATTCACTTCAATGGGAGCGCTCGTAAACGCCGCTGTTACGAGCGCTCCCATTGAAGTGAATGGGAAGTGTTCGGCAGTCTGCCGTAATGCCGGCGTGTACGGCTCTCATACACGCCCGGCGTTACGTAGTGTGCATGCACCCTAAGACTGTTTTAATAAATCTGCCCCAATGAATAAACAGCGCCGTGCACCAGAACATGACAAAAACCCGTGCTAAATTTAAAGAGGACCTTTCATGTCTTCTGATATCGGCAGTTTTATATACTGCTTGAAAGCTGACAGTGCATTGTACACGCCCGGGTTCCGGAGAAATTGGCGCTGTTAAGTTTCGGCACCGATATCCCTCCAATGTCAGAAGGGCGGACCTTACTACCTAATATCATTGACTTGTAATGTCGGCGCGTTCCTCACAGCCCATCAATGACACTAGGCTTTAAGGCCAGGCCTTCTGACAGTGGAAGGATATTGGTGCTAAATCTATTGGCACGCTATATCTATACCGCCAGCATGAAAGGTGTTTTCTGGCCCTAAATGGAGTCCGCTTGGGGAGCCAAAAAACAGAAACCCAATCCACTTACAAAGCAGTTACCCGTGGAAAACCCAACTTTAAAGGTGTCCGCCGGGTTTTCTGTCTGGTTTCTGCCCGTAAAGTCCTAGAGGTCAGGCTCCCGCTGCTCCTTCCATATTGTGCACGCCGTGCCGAATGCATATAGGCATGGATTACAGGCGATTGCTGCTACCGCTATACGGCTCCATACAGTGACTGTCCCACATAAATGCACATTGTATAATTATCTCACAAATCTCAGCTATCAGATTACACAGACATCCCCGTGGATGGAGCGAGGACCCGGCATTATTTCATTCTACATAATCTGAATGATATCCCGGAACGTTCTCCCTCATGCTGGATTCATTACTTAACACCCACACTTACTCGTGTCACGTTAGAAATGTATATGAAATTATTTGTCATAGCAACACATCTAGAAAAAGAACAGAAAGTTATCATGTAGGTGCAACGGGGAGCAGCGGCGATGTGAAAGGTTCAGACTGTGAACAGGGCAGCAGATCTGAGCACCGCCATACGCGGTACACAGTATTATTTATAGCTTGTATGGCGCCTACATATTCTGCAGCGCATTATAGACATTGTCCGTCACGGTCCCATATAGAGCTCCAAATCTATATTCCCGATCAGTATGTCTTTGGCGAGTGGGAGGAAGAAAACACACTACGGGATCGGACGCGTAAATTATACCCCGTAGCATCACGGTCCCCCAACTGTTATGTGCAAAAAGTTCCTATGATATTGTATATAGTAAATGCGCCCTATAGAATTATACAATCCTATATACAGCATGTGCCCTATGTGTCCTAACAACCTTCTATCATACCCAGTACGATGGCAGCCCTACAATAGCCTTCTGTGGTATCAGATCCAATGGGTTGGCCATTGATCCCGCACGTGAATCAATAAATAGGATTGAGCGATTGAGATTGGGAAAGATTGGATCCCCATCGAGCAAATTTCACGATCGGGATCGGCTGGAAAATGATCGAAAATCAGATTTTATAAACGATCCTGAACTCACAAGATCGGCTCATCCCTACTCCATAAACATAAAGTAACTAGGGTTGAGCGATCGGGAAAGATCGGATCCCAATCGGCAGCGCCACACCTACCATGAAGCGACCTGAAGCGACCGCTTCAGGCGGCGTTATGCCAGGGCCTCAGGGAGGGCGGCATTTTTGCTTACCTAAGCCAGTCCAGGACAAGCTGTCCTGGACTGGCTTAGCACCGAGCGGTGGATTGGGGAGGCCGCTGAAGCAGCGCTGCTCCAGTGGCCTCCCCTCACGCTCAGGCAGAGAGCAGGTCCTCTCCGTGCCTGCTCTCTGCCCGCGAACGCCGCTAAGCCCTGCCCATTTGCTTCACCCCGCCCCTTCTCTCCGTCACGCCCCCTCCACCCCGCCCCCTCCTCTGGGGGAAGGGGGGCAGCTTTCTGTCGTTCGCCTCTGCCGGCGATAGGGATAGGGTCACCCCTGCCAATCGGCGATCAAGCAAATTTCACGATTGCGATCGGGACCAGGATCGGCTGGAACATGATCGGAAATCGGATTTTAAAAACGATCTTGAAATCTCAAGATCAGCTCAACCCTATCAATAAACCTTAAAGGGTACTTGAGTTTTTTGCTGCAGAAATTTCCCGTGGACATCATTTTGTTGCCCCTGCAAAGGTGTTCATTTATTCTTTTTTTTCTGGGGATATTCACCCCATTTTGCTAACACCTTGATCTTTCAAAGGCCGTACAAGGACATGTGAAAAAAACAGCATCAGACAGGTTAAAATCATGTCGGACTTCGGTAACCAAATGGGTTTTCCAAGTCTTAAGATTTACGACTTACTCCAAGGATACAAAATGAATATTTGATGAGGGGTCAACCTCAGGGGTCACACTATTAAGGGTATGGGGGTTTCTATGACGCTTTACCAATCAGGCAGTCAACAGCATCCACCTACAGAAGCGAGCCCACTGGCTATGGCGATATCCTATAGGTGCCCTCTTCCATTCTCGGCTCTGATCCGTTTGGTTACTGAGCAGTATTTTAGTACATCACTAAAGGCATTGTATCTTACTATTGTGTTTGCAGTATATATACCACTAACGTGACACTTACCTGTTTTGCAAATTCGTTGTAAGTGATGATGGGACCGTTGTGGAAGAGGGGGTAATAAAAAGCGTACAGTAGCAATGACGGGAAAGAGAAGGCAGTTTTGTCGCTTGCTTGCAGACTGCAGTATTCGAGCGAGTAGCTGGTGTAAAATAGCGTGCGGACTGTCAGCGTGAACTGTAGGAGGTAGAACTCATTCTCGTTGTCATACCAGGACCACTGGAAACAAGAAGACGTGAAAATCAGAACACAGACAAAGGGTAGATGGAAACTTCCGATAAATAATTACTTATAGGGAACATTGACAAGGCAGAGCAACGTGCCGGCGGCGTGATACAGAGCAGGAGGAGCAGAGCTGACTCATAGAGATTTGTTACCAAAAATTCTGTTTAACTTAATATTTATCCATTTATATCCCTGCTCATCCTGTGCTTAGATAATAGACCAAAGAGACAGACGTCCACGATGGTGAGGAGGAACTGGGCTCAGGAATAAACTGATAATTCCAAAAAGCAATATTTCTCCAAATGCTCTATCCTGTGCTTAGGAACAGTCATCTAGCATGGGGTCGGTCCTACAAGGTGATTGACAGTCCTCCATGTGTGACTGCGCACATAGATATAGCCACAGGACTGACTCCATGACTAGATGACTGCACCTAAGCACAGGATGAGCAGGGATACTAATGGAGAAATGACAGGTCTTACTAAAGACCCCTGATCTATAACAGACTGCACTGCATGGGACAAGATCCCTTCACTTAAAAGGAGTTTATATCTCCAGTTATATCAAATACTAAATTCTGGAAGAAAAGGTTAAAAAATGAAAAAGCAAAAGGCATGAGAAAGGAAGGAAAGGAAAGATAATGAAAGGAAACCAAGGAAAGGAAATAAAGAGACAGAGCAAAGAAAAGTACAAAAATGGAGGAAGGAAAAGGAGTAATGAACAGTAGAAAGGATGGAGAATAGGATAATGAATGAAAAGAAAGAAAGGGAGAGATGAGATGAAAGGAGGAAGGAAAAGGAGAAAGGAAGAAAGGGAGGAAAAGGAGAAAGGAAGGAAGGAAGGAAGGAAGGAAAGGAAGGAAGGAAGGAAGGAAGGAAGGAAGGGAAGGAAGGAAAGGAAGGAAAGGAAGAAAGGAAGGAAGGAAGGAAGGAAGGAAAGGAAAGGAAGGAAGGAAGGAAGGAAGGAAGGAAGGAAGGAAGGAAGGAAGGAAAGAAGGAAGGAAGGAAAGGAAGGAAAGGAAGGAAAGGAAAGGAAGGAAAGGAAAAGGAGAAAGACAGAAATGACAGAAATGACAGATGAATGGATGGATGGAAGGAAGGAAGAGGAGAAAGCAAGAAAGGGAGGAAAAGGAGAAAGAAAGGAAGGAAAGAAAGGAAGGAAAAGGAGAAAGGAAGGAAGGAAGGGAGGGAGGAAGGAAGGGAGGCAGGAAGGAAGGGAGGAAGGAAAAGGAGAAAGCAAGAAAGGGAGGAAAAGGAGAAAGATAGGAATGACAGATGATGGATGGATGGAAGGAAGGAAGGAAGGAAGGAAGGAAGGAAGGAAGGAAGGAAAGGAAAGGAAGGAAGGAAGGAAGGAAGGAAGGAAAGGAAGGAAGGAAGGAAGGAAAGGAAGGAAGGAAAGGAAGGAAAGGAAAGGAAAGGAAAGGAAAGGAAAGGAAAGGAAAGGAAAGGAAGGAAAAGGAGAAAGACAGAAATGACAGAAATGACAGATGGATGGATGGATGGATGGAAGGAAGGAAGGAAGGGGAGAAATCAAGAAAGGGAGGAAAAGGAGAAAGAAAGGAAGGAAAGAAAGGAAGGAAGGAAAAGGAGAAAGGAAGGAAGGAAGGAAGGAAGGAAGGAAGGAAGGAAGGAAGGAAGGAAGGAAGGAAGGAAGGAAGGGAGGAAGGAAGGGAGGAAGGAAGGGAGGAAGGAAAAGGAGAAAGACAGAAATGACAGATGGATGGATGGATGGATGGAAGGAAGGAAGAGGAGAAAGAAAGGAAGTAAAGAAAGCAAGAAAGGAAGGAAAAGTAGAAAGATAGGAATGACAGATGGATGGATGGATGGATGGATAGAAGAAAGGGAGGAAAAGGAGAAAGAAAGGAAGGAAGGAAAGAAAGAAAAAAGAAAGGAAGGAAGGAAGAAAGGAAGGAAGGAAAAGGAGAAAGCAAGAAAGGGAGGAAAAGGAGAAAGATAGGAATGACAGATGATGGATGGATGGATGGATGGATGGAAGGAGGGAGGGAAGGAAGGAAGGAAGGAAGAAAAGGGAAGGAAAATAACTAGGAAAGGTAGAAAAAAGACAAAAGAAGAAATGATACATAAACATGAATGAAGGAGGGGAAAAGAAAACAAAGTTACTTAAAAAGTAACCCAAAGTGCAACAAACTGCCTCATTTCCATAAGATTTATTGTATCTCTCCAGACCTACATAACACAGGTATGACATAGATCAGTGTAACATGGTGGTGGTAGCTCAGGATGTCGGGGGGGGGGGAGGTGATAGACTCTCTTTAAAAAGAATGGAAGAAGAAAGAGAAAAGAAGGATAAGGGGAAGAAAACAAAGGGAGAAAAAAGGTAAAAAGTGATGGAAAGAAAAAAAGAAGAGTCAGTGGCTATAACCTGGGATTCTTCAGGACTGTACCAATAATCAGGTTCAGAATAAATGATGACCCTTGTGACAATGTTTTGTCCTGCTAGAACTCTATAGGTGATCAGTATCTGTACGAGGCTCTGAGACATTATAGGAAGATATTGTACGAACACTCCCAGGATAATGATAGTTCTATAAACCCCGATCCAGCGTCTAAAAACCAGACATTATCAGTAATGTACACCAGAGCTCCGCCAACAAAAGCCATAATCATCAGATAAATCACAGAGAGCTCAGAATGATGACTTTAATAGCTAGATTTAGGAGGAAAAACAGAGCAACCATTTTTTTCCTTATAAGACAGATTATAATGACCGTAAATTCATCATTTGGGGGAAAAAAAATCTGCTCTCAGGGGCCACAACTTGGCTAATGATTTCAATTGTTATATCTTTAGAAGATGTGCACTGGAATATTAGTAATATTTTAGGTATTTGTGGGGTATAGCTGGGTATAGAGGCAGTTGTTGCAACCAGGCCCGTAGTGAGGTATAGAGGCGTCAGTTTGGGGTATAGAGGCAGTAGTTGCAACCCTGCCCATGGTGGGGTATAGAGGAGGTTGTTGGGGGTATAGAGGCAGTAGTTGGGGGTATAGAGGCAGTAGTTGGGGGTATAGACCAGTGGTTCTTAACCTTGTTTGAAGTACCGAACCCACCAGTTTCATATGCACATTCACCGAACCCTTCTGTAGTGATAAATCAAATATGATTTTTTTCCAAATTCAAGACATAGGTATATGTTTTTTTTTACTGGTACACAAAATGAACTGTGCATAAGGCCTAGGGTTCGATCGAACCCCGGTTAAGAACCACTGGTATAGAGATTGTAGTTGCAACCAGGCCCATGGTGGGGTATAGAGGCAGTAGTTACAACTAGGCCCGTAGTGAGGTATAGAAGCGGTAGGTGGGGGTATATAGTAGTTGAACCAGGCCCATGGTGGGACATAGAGGCAGTAATTGGTAGTATAAAGGCAGTAGTTGCAACCTGGTCCATGGTGGAGTATAGAGGGAGTAGTTGGGGGTATAGTGGCAACCAGGCCCATGGTGAAGTATAGAGGTAGTCGTTGTGGGTATAGAGGCAGCATTTGCAACCAGGCCCATGGTGCTAAAGAGTGCCCAAAGGCCCCTGTACAACATAAGGAGACACTAGCATTATAAATATCACATGGTCGGTGGAGGACTGTGATACAGAATTTGCATAGGGGCCCAAAAATTTTAAAGGCCTAGTCCATGTAAACTGGGAACCCCAGGGACATGTAAAATAACAAAGAAGAGTTACTCACTATTCTTTATTTCAGACTTGCATCCCCATACCATGCCACACAACCAATGGCCTGCAACCACTAGTCACATATTGGATACCAGTTTTGACATTAAAGGTACCCAACAAGTGACCTAGTGACTGGCCATGAGCTGCTTCTCTTTTAGCCCAGTCAGTATATTCATGGGATGGAACGGATTACCCAAAGCTGGAACGGAGGGGGTAGGTGAGTATTTCTTCTTTTTTTTATTTTGCCCCTCTGGTACCTCTGGCTTTTGCAGTTTGGCCTGAAATGCCCTTTAGGTTCGTATACTAAGATCTGGGCACGGTGGGAGAACATGGCAGGGCAGGGATGAGAGGTAGATAGAACATTATGGCCTTCAGCCTGTGCCTCTGATCTCATCCTCAGATTGTCAGGTACATTTTGGTTTCTACTGCGATGGAGGCGACTGACAACTTCAATAACAGCGTATAGATCTGCTGTGCATTACAGTTCCATGTCCCCGGCTCCTCGCAATACATTATTAGAAGAGCTAGGGCTCCTAGGGGGAAGCATTACCAGGCCATTATAGGGCCCGGCGGGGAGCCAATCAGGGAGAAGGTGAACGCCACAAAGGGAAATTGCTTGCGCTTTAGCAAATACATTATTTACGGCTAAGATTGCACCTATATAATAAGCACTGTGCGATTCCGTGCTGGCTAAAAATCTGCTTAAAGGGGTCTTCTGGGATTAGGCTAATAAAGTTTAATAGATATGTAGTGGGATAAGGAAAAATAGAAAAAAAAACTAACGTAAGTGACGGGATAAACAACTGCACAAACATAAAGGAAAGTGTCGCCAATCTATCATGTTTATTTTCAGATTGTGGACTTTTATTCTATTTCCTGTACATGATGATGGGGGGCGGCCATCTTGCCTGAGCTTCTCCCCTGTGCTGTGATATGCTTTACAGCAGTGTCATAGTCATAGGCAGCAATTGTCTGAAGTTTTCTAAACATGGTCTGCGCAGGGAAGGGGGGGATTTCCGATCATTTTCCAGCCAATTGTGAAATTTGCTCCATCGAGATCCGATCTTTCCCGATCCCTCAACCCTAATTATATATTATATATATACAGTAGGGCTGAGACTATCTTGAGATTTCAGGATCGTTTTAAAAATCCGATTTTCGATCATTTTGCAGTCGATCCCGATCGTGAAATATGCTCGCCGATCGGAATCCAATCTTTTCCAATCCCAATCGCTCAACCCTGGTGTCCAGAATTAAAATTGCAGGATATATGCAAAATAAAACGAAAAAAAAAATATGTTTAATACAAAGATGGTTTAAAAACGAGGTAATTTTTGGTTTCACATTCCCTTTAAGGCCGGGGCCCCACATACCGGAAACACTGAGATTTGCCCACAGTGGAGACGCTGCGGGAAAAATCGCAGCGTTGTACAGTGCAGGCAAAGTGGATGGGATTCATGTGAATCCCATTCCCACTTTGTGGAAAAGATTGCAGCGCGGACACACTGCGATTTGCAAAGCCGTTGCGGCTTTGCAAATTGCAGCATGTCAATTATATCTACGGAAATGCCAGGGAGCGGCGCAGGCACATGCTTTGCAACAAAAGCAAACAAATTGGAAAGGGGTGACGAGGAAATAAGCTGCAACATATGTGACTGGACACAGAGTAGGAGGGGGCAATAGTGAGTGCACACTAGTTTTCCTTAGGTAGCATGCGTCCTGATCTATAGGGAGTCTGTCCTGGTGGCTTGTTCACTTTAGGCAGACGTACACTTATATTATAGTGAATGAGCCCCGACCACAAGACGAGCGGCATGAATTTTGCATCCGGCCTCAGCATGCATTTGGAGCACGGTCGCTCAGTGGTTAGCACTGCAGCCTGGGTTCAAATCCTGCCAAGGACAATATCTGCAAGGAGTTTGTATGTTCTCCCCGTGTTTGCATGGGTTTCCTCCGGGCACTCCGGTTTCCTCCCACAGTACAAAAGACATACTGATAGGGAATGTAGATTGTGAGTGTCGATGTCTGTAAGGCGCTGCGGAATATGATGGCACTATATAAGTAAGCATAATAATAATAATGAATGAAATAACCCCCTCATGTGTATGGGGCCCTAGAAAAGAAAGGGTCAAAATCCATTAATAAAAAGTATAGCACACAAACCCCAGATAGGTCTGTGTGCACGGAGTCTTGGACTTGACAACCTGGCACCTTGCTAGTTATGATCCACAGCACGATCGGCTGATGAAATCCCGCCGTATGGTAAATGCGATGGCAGGGCTGAAATCACCGCGTTGTGCGAGCAATGGAAATTGCCTTACCCACCGGTTATTTATATCCTGCCAGCTTTTCTATGACGCGAATGTGAAGATTGGACGTTGTCAGCGGACGCAGCGAGAAATACGTGAAACACTTGATAACATTATCTGTGTCTGGGGAGACGGTAATGTCTGTGTAAGGACAAGGCGCCCTGTGTGATCCTGACACCTACTGATCTGCATTAGTTTAGCTCCAGGCTACGACTCAAAGGGACGCGACAGAAAGAGAACGTCTTCTCCCCGTACCTGCTGCAGTGCAAGCTACTGTTCCCTGTTATCTGCCACTTCAGGCCAGGAGGAAAGAGCAGAAGGATCGGAACAATGTCTATAGTGGTGATCACTATTATATCGCATTCGGTAAAGCTTCCCGTACACATGGAAGGAGGAGGAGGAGAATACATGGATGACTTGTCAGATTTTGCCTACTTATATAGCGTGTCATATTTTAGAAGGATGGAGTCAAAAATGATCTCTCACTTACCAAGATACTTAAAGGGATTGTCCAGGATGTACAATATTCAGCAAGGAGGCTGGGGAAGGTGAGAAATTAAAAAAAATACTAACCTGTCCCCAATGCTCCGATGCCTCGCTCCGTGGTCTTTTGCTTTTTCTGGAGGAAGTCCTAGCCTCATGTGACTGCTGAGGCTGGAAAGAAGTCTACGGGACCAGGCCGTGGTGGGAGACAACGGGGCACTGGGGACAGGCAAGTATGTGGGTTTTTTTGTTTGCTTGCTTTTTTTATATTTCACCTTCCATGGCCTCCTGGCGAAAAATCAGATATCCTGGACAATCCTTTTAAAGGGATTCTATCATTAAAATCATATTTTTTCTCAATCACACGTAGGAATAGCCTTAAGAAAGGCTATTCTTCTCCTACCTTTAGATGTCTTCTCCGCGCTGCCGTTCGGTAGAAATCCGGGTTTTCGTCTGTATGCAAATGAGTTCTCTCGCAGCACTGGGGGCGGTCCCAGCACTCAAACAGCACTGGGGGTGTTTCCAATGCTGCGAGAGAACTCTCTAGCACCGCCTCCATCTTCTTCTGGAACGACCTCTCTGCGCGTCTTCTTCCAGAGCTGGGTTCAAACTTCTAGGCCTCAGGCAGAGCAGACTGCGCATGCCCACAGGCCACAAGAAAATGGCCGCTTACACAGCTTACTGTGTAAGCGGCCATTTTTCTTGTGGCAGCGGGCATGTGCAGTCGGCTCTGCCCGAAGCCCGAGGCCTAGAAGTTTGAACCCAGCTCCGGAAGAAGACACAGGGAGAGGCGTTCCTGAAGAAGATAGAGGCGGTGCTGGAGAGTTCTCTCGCAGCATTGGGGACGCCCCCAGTACTGTTTGAGCACTGAGGACCGCCCCCGGTGCTGCGAGAGAACTCATTTGCATACAGACGAAAACTGGGATTTCTACCAAACAGCAGAGCGGAGAAGACATCTAAAGGTAGGAGAAGAATAGACTTTCTTAAGGCTATTCCTACGTGATAGGCAGAAAAAATGTGATTTTAATGATAGAATGCCTTTAAGGTGACAGGGGCACATGTATAAAGACTGAGAGTACAAAAGCCAGATTACATAGGCTCGGGCGGGCAGAGGGTGCGATTCATATGTGACAAGGCGATCACCTTCTCATAAATGAGGCGCACCCTTCACTGAGCTGTGCGCCTGGTGCAAAATGTACGCCAGATTGTACCATAAATGACAATAAATCTGGCAGGGCCGCTGGACTCATTCCCTGCATGCCCTTTTTGAGAAATCATGAGTTTAAAAAAGTTCCAAAATTTTTTGCAGAAAAATTGAGCCTTTTCAGCCTTGTATACCATATATTTTCAATGTCCAAAATTCAGCAAATACTTATAGTAGCCAGAGCACAGTTCTACAAATACAGAGCTCCAAATCCTCTGCATGGCCACAGAGTTCAAGGGGTTATCAAGAGTCTGCTATTGATATTAGATCTGCGGGGGCGCTGGATGTTGAAGTTGTACCGAGACCGTGCGGCTCCAGTTGATATTTACATACCGGGAGCCATGCTGCTCACTTGGCCTACAACCTATAGCAGCAGGTTATGGTTCTGTAACTCTGCCCCTATGAGATAGCGATTCAGTACCTCCATCTGACACTACAGTTTGTACGGCGAGTGAGCAGCGCAGCTTGGGGCATGTACACAATACTGGGAGCCACGCCATCTCGGTACAGCTGATCTGCGGGGTTTCCAGATGTCAATGTCTGCAGATAGAAGAATAGGCCATCAATAACAAAAACTGGAAAACCCCTTTAAATAATGAAATTCTGACTACCAGCAGTCACCACTAAGGGGAGCAGTGTATATATATTGATATCCATGGTAGAACAGTATGCAGTCAGCTCTTAAGCTCCCTCTAGTGGTAACGGCAGGCATAAAGATAGATGACTTTATATTCTGTATAATCTCTCACCTGCATGTCCTCTACTGACTTGTTGTGTAATAACATGAGCATACACAATGAGCTCAGCCACGTAATAACAGGAATCCTCATTTGCGCTGTGACGTAGAACACGACCGTACTCAGGAAAATGGCGGCCAAACCTTTAGTCCCCAGTACCAGCCAACAAGCCACCATGCCATAGACCATCAGGAGCCAAGGGTGATACTGGAATAGAAACAAGGAGTTAATAGAATAGACGTCCAATGCCCAATATTGTTATCAGACATGTAATAAAGAATATCGTTATATATAATAATATTCACAGAACATGGAAATTCCAGGTCCATGGACACGTTATGGATATATACTGTATTTGAAGCAGATTTTTTTCTGCTCGACAAAAACCAACACAGATTCTGAGGGTGAATTTGAGAAGAGTGCATTATGTCTTTATTGGGCAGGGCTGAATTACGCAAACGGATTTTGACATCTTCCATTCATTTCAATGGCAGTTCCCAGACGGAATCCACCTGAACAACAAGCTAAATTAATGGGAGGATTCGCCTTAAATTCAGAATCAAATTCCTTCGTCTGAACACCCCCTAACAGCCAGGATGGTCATCCATTCCAATGGTCAGCATGTAATTCTCCATTTCTCCTGTAGTGGCCACTGCAGAAGAAAAGGTATAGTCAGAAGCAACCATCAGTATAACAGGCAGTAACCCGTCACCTGGAGGACTGTCAGCGCCTCTACAGTCAGACATCCACCATCGCTTCTAATAATAAAGAACACCCTTTAGCTGCCGCAGATGACAACTACTAATGACAATAATTGCGCCATGCTGGGCTAACTGCGCTATGCTGAGGAGGTCCAAAAGACCGAAACAGCGCTGTCCATAGCTGGGAATCTGTTCCTTTTGGAATAGAAATACTAATTTGGCAATCAAATCCGCATCATGAAAGTAGACTTATTAACTGAGTCATGCATGATGTTAAGGATGCTGCCCTCTAGAGGGCGGCATACAGAGTACACTGTTCTCCTAATTACATCTTGGAGAATAGATTTGCATATTTTTTACCCATAATCCCTAGCGGAGCAGGAATGACTTGTAAGTCTCCGTACGCCTATGTAGGCACACACTCTCCCTGATGTGTATGATTATCCCCTGACCCTGGTCTATAGTCTCCCACTCTGCCAAATCAGTATCCCTGCGCTATGCTGAGGAGGTCCAAAAGACCGAAACAGCGCTGTCCGTAGCTGGGGATCTGTTCCTTTTGGAATAGAAATACTAATTTGACAATTAAATCCGCATCATGATAGTAGACTTATTAACTGAGTCATGCATGATGTTAAGGATGCTGCCCTCTAGAGGGCGACATACAGAGTACACTATTCTCCTAATTACATCCTGGAGAATAGATTTGCATATTTTTTACCAATAATTGCAATACTCACAGAGATTCTCACCTAACTTTCCACAGACCCTGAATGGAATGTAAATCTTTCCTTCCATGTTCCCTCTCCCCGAATACCTTACTTTACTTATATAGATGTCAGTCTTCACTGTGGTTTGGCATTCTATTCATGAACCAGGAAGCCCATGATGAACGTACGCAAAAATATCCCCAAAATAATAAAGTATACGAAAGGCAAAAACAAAACAGATCTTTAGTTTATATTATCCTAATCTCATGTACATGATGTAGATTTTATCTGCGGGGAAATCAACAGGCGGCACGGATTTCATATATCTCAATGAGAGGGGTGAACAAAATTGGGACAAATCAAAATCCGTAAACAGATTTGGTGCAGATTTTGGAGCGGAAAAACTGCAGCATCCGGTACTAGGGTCAGTGCACACGGAGTTTTTTGGGGCTGATTTTGACGCTGAATCCACCTCAAAATCAGCCTCCAAAAAAAGCCTCCCAGCGTCAAAATCAGCCCCAAAAACTCTGTGTGCATTGACCCTCACATGTGCATGTAGCCTTATGGGTATTCTCATCCACAGGATATGCCATAAATATCTGACGGATGTGCGCCCCACTTCCAGGATAGGGGTCCCCCAGTCCCCCGTCCTGACCATGCACGTACAATACTCCCGTAGAAGTGAATCCAGAGGGTCGCCCATGCATGGCCAGCTCTCCATTCACAGCACCAGTGGTACCAGTCAGGGTGCAGGGTCAAGGTAACGTCGACTAGTACCCGTCTGGGGATAGGTGGAAGTCCCAGAGGTGCGGGATATGCCATAAAACTCATACATTTTGGGGTATTTTGCATTACGATCATTCCGAAGACTCAGAAAGTGTGACATAGCGTTACCCTGTAAACACTTCACACAAGAAATTTCAGCTAATTCAGTCCCTTATTCAAAAAAATTCTCATTTCCAGGGTTCACCTTCTGACTGATCCACACAACGCTCTATAAAGATCCAGGTTTCCATTTATCCTGATCCCCTCATAGACAATACAAAGACAGGGATGCAAATGGCAGCGTTCATGACCGGTGTGAATGGCGGCTCTATAATCATGCCTTCCGGCTACAGGCCGCTTTCAAAGCAAATCCATCTGTGTGGTGGGAATAAAAGGAAAAGTAATAACCGTGTCCTCATTTATGTCTCACCGAACCCTTGTAAAGCGCGCGGCGGAGGAGATTTATGGCGTGTTCGCAGCTGATAGTTCATTACAACACTTCTAGAGTCAGTTACGGAAACTTCTGTCTGGATCACCGGGGGAATATATTCATTTCTGATGGTTTCTGAAGACTGAAATTAGCCAAAAAAAACTCTACAAAAAACCCAAAACATTTAGACGAATGTTGACCATCTAAGGGTGCATTAACACGGAGGAAAGTGGCGCTGATTCTGGCACGATAATTTGCTTAAGAATAAGTGCTAAAAAAAAGATTCCCATTGACTTCATTGAGTTCTGTTCTCCGCACGGAACCCATTGAAATCAATGGGAGGCTTTTTCCCATTGATTTCAACGAGTTCCACGTGGAAAATGGAACCCAATGAAGTCAATGGGAGTCTTTTTTCAGCGCTGATTCTTAAACAAGTTATAATGCCAGAATCAGCGCCACTTTCTTTCATGTGACCGGACCCTAATATGTATGAAGGTGTCTGACTTTGCCAAGGTGGTGGATGTTGGGGATGAGAAGGATTGGGTGGTTGGATTTCAACATGCCCAAGCCTCCAGTTCTCAGTTGGCAGCAACTTTTCTCCATACTTCCTACAACACATGCATGCCCAGCTGACCCGAGTGTATATGTGTATTGGGGTGTTGGTAGGAAGAACTGTATGATGAACAAGGACGTCTTAATTTTTTCTTGGCTCATATACGTTAGATATGTACTAGATAGATGTACTACGGACCTTATGAATAAGGAAGGGGTCAACCTAAATGTTCCTTGACATGTGCCACTTGGGAGAGAAAGATGGGGATAGTTGGATTTCACTATGCCCGAAAGATTAGCTGACGATTCTGCCAGTGTGATGGATAGGTGTTAGTCGATACAATAGCTGTTCAGCCTACGACTATGTCTGTGCTCAAGTCGGACATGTGTGCGTATGTTCTGAATAGGGAAGAAGAAGATAACCACTGACAGACACTTCTGTCCGAACCAGACACCCCAATCCCCTTCATACACGTACTGTCCAATTCAGACATATGTCTGATCCACACACCCCTGTTCCTTTCCAGACACCATTGTCTCCTTTGGACCTCTTGCTGGATCCAGACATCTCTGTGCGCTCCAGACACTTTTGTCTCCTCCAAACTTCTCTGTCAGATTCAGGCACCTCTACACCCTCCAGATACCCTTGACCCCAATAGACGGCTCTTTCCAATCCAGACACCTTTGTCCCCTCCAGACACCTCTGTCCAATCTAGACATCTCTGTCTGATCCAGACACTTTTGCCCCCTCCTGACTTCTCTGTCCCTCTAGATACCCCTGTCCTCTTCATACACATCTATATCCTTCAGACACCTCTCTCCAATCCAGATATCTTTCTCCAATCCAGACACTTTTGCCCCCTCCTGACTTCTCTATACACCTCTGTATCCTTCAGACACCTCTATCCAATCCAGATATCTTTCTCCAATCCAGATACCTTTGACCCTCTTCACAACTGTCCCCTCTGCAGACACCTCCGTCTGTTCCAAATATCTCTGTCCCCTTCAAACACCCCTGTCCATCCAGACACCTCTGTCCATCCAGACACCTCTGTCCAATCCAGACATGTCGCTGGTTTTACGTCTTTGAGAAGAAATAAGACATAGTGCCATCTCACAGATTGATCCTACTCCCCAATATCTGTCATGTATGGTCAAGACAAGAAGCTGCTCAGGAGATCTAAAGGGCAACCCAACAAAGACGAAATATCCAATGTTTCTCAAAACCATCAAATAGAGAATTCAAGACATGGACTTTATCTTGAGAAGTCAATGGGTTCTACACAAAAAATCTCAAAAAATGGACACGAGTCTTCCGTTTTCCACCTAAGCTGATGAGTTTTATAGTAGGAAAGATTTGATGGCTATAGGGTTTGGCGAGACATTGCTGCGATAAAAGTGCACTGGATTCCCCTCCGACATTTCACGAAGCTCGGCAGTAGATAGGTAAAGCACTTCATTAACGGAACCACATAAAAACTAATGTATGCAATGTAATTGTGAAGATGAAATCTGGGATGTCCCTCACCTCCGGAGGAGCGACAGATAGAGGTGAGGATCATCAATGGAGGAGAACCTCCTAAGGGGATAGAGGAACGTCGGGTTCTCCAAGCTCCCAGTCTTGGTCTAATGGTGGATGAAAGTGAAAGGCTTAATAACACAGCTCATGAACCACCACAATCCGCCAACGTAGTAATGTCTTATCCACCAACGCTAAAGCGCCGTCGTTCCATAGATGATTACTTCAGAAATTATGTACGCAGAGATGACTCCGGGGCGTGCTAACATGTTTTCTTTTTTCCCTCTAATAACGTCCTCTGTAATAATTACTTTGTCTTCCACTTGTTCGGCTTTTGAAATTGGTTTTCTTGTTTTCAATTAACCTTTACTTTCCGTTCCGCGCTCGCTTTTTTGCCATTTATGTCAATTCAGCTGCTGGGTACGACATGCGGCTTCATAAACGATACTAAAATCACCTCCTAATTCTGAACGAGAATTGTATATGTTCATGCTAAGAGATGTTGGGTCAACGCGTCGGTAAGTCTGCGGAATGGAAATGAGGACTTGATTTGCGATCTGTATCCTATCAACGCTAGGAACGACCATTAGACGCTTATATTGTCTCGTCAAACTTTGCATCATCGTCTTAAAAAAGCGAACATCGAAACTTCTTAGTCTTAAAAAGTTTAAGAACTTTAAATTCGCTCTAGCGTAGACGTAAAGAGCGGACATTTCACGACCTTGGTGGGATCTATGGCAGGGCTGTCAACGTCAATCTTGGAAGACCCTAAAATCTCTGATCTAATACATGAAGGAACTCAAAACTTGGAAGAAGATGAAAGAACTTATCGTTGTAGTGGTCAGTGGGGATCGAGGACTCAAGTTGGTCATACACATTAGATTAATGGTGGCGGAAACCTCCAATTTTTGGGGGATTGGCCAACCATCTCAGTATGGGGCGCTCCCTTGATGGTAGATGTTGGGGAAGGAAGAACTGAGCTGTTGGGTTTCAACATGACCAATCTTTTTGTGTTCAGAGGAGATAAGTCACCACAAGAAGAGCCTGGCAATGGATTTCTCCCACCTTCTTATTCAGGCTTGGCTGAGACATACGTATATGTGGCCAAGAACTGATGGATATCCGAACTGCATGGCCAGACAACGTGATGAAAGTGGTGGAGGTCTTTCAACTGAGAGGCTTAGGCCAAATTCGCCCAGCCATGTTTGGACTAGGAGACAAAGTCCATACAAAGGTGAGTTCAGTTCACTCGACCTTTGGTCATATCGTGAATTGCGGCCATCGCTTAGATCCAACCTTGTGAATTTCTCAGGGGCATAGAAATATCTAGGCTGGGTTCACATTCGTTGTTTAGTCTTTTCTTCTCTTCCATCGTAGGACTGAATGATGTCTAATGATGGGCAACAACAGATCCAGGACAACAACGGACAACACCTTCAAGAATTTAGCATGGCGTTCAGCAAGGATCCAACATCCAATGTTAAAGGGTTGTTCCCATTATATCCACAATATAGGCCATAAATGGTTTTAGAGATCCATGCCTCACCATTGGGGCCCACATTTATCTCAGGAATAGATGTCAAGGACAACCATACCATGACTGGTGCAAACTCACAAGTAGCTTCTTAGTGGGGTATGCCGGGGAAGAGACTAGCTACTCAGAGACCCGTAGCAAGTAGGAGTCAGTGCTGTGGAGTCGGTAGGCCAAACTCTGACTTTTTCCACAACCCAACTCCAGCTCCTTCAGAAATGGGTGACTGCCATGGTCACCCAGAAGCAGTACACTCATTAAAGGTTTTGTCCTCAGGATAGGCCTGATCGGTGGAGGGCCAATACCTGTCCCCCGAACTGATCAGCTGTACGGAGCCGCTTCCACCGCACGTCATATACACGATAGAAGACCAAAAGCAGACAGCGCCGTCCACTGTATTGCAGCCGGGCACCGTCATTGTAACTCAGCTCCCATTGAAGTCACTATTTTTCTGACTCCGACCACACCCAACATTGGCCCCGACTTCAACTCCACTCCCATAGCCCTGGTAGTAGTCAACTGCAAAAGGGGAGTCTGCCATACAAATACAAAGATGGCAAATGAAATACTGCCCAAAATAGGATTGTGCTGGTCACCAGCAAGGAAATAATGCTGCCAAATCTATAGACATCCCAGGGTTCAGCCTTCTTACCCTCCCCTCTCCCGCTAGTATTATATATCACCGCAGCTGCAGTTGAGTAGTTGTGTAAATGTGCAGATTTTTACTGGTTAGTAATGTAACATACACATTTACTTCCACCATTGACTGTGAATACCAGATAAGGGACTTCACCACTTCTGACTATAAAACACCGCAAGAAAGTCACCGACAACCCCATAACCGGCCACGGCTGCCCATAAAGGAGAGCTATGGGGACAGGTATAAGTGCTCCTCTACTGCTGTAAAATCTCACTGTAAAAAAGCTTTTACCGTGCCGTGTTTTATTGATAAGTCTCCATTTATACCCCCGTCTGGTAAATGCAGCACAAGTGTGAAGTTCCTACAGAGTAGGACATTGTCACATAAAGCAGAGCTTATACACAGAGGCAGTGGCGTAACTAGGAATGACGGGGCCCTGTGGCGAACTTTTGACATGGGGCCTCCCCCCCTGACCGAAGCCGAAGACCCTGACCGCCCCCCCCCCCCCCTGCATTCCTGCGCGCTCTATTACGCCCCATAGTGGCCCCTGCACATACTATTACGCCCCATAGTGGCCCCTATACACAGTATTTTGCCCCATGGTGAACACCCATGAAAAATTATTATACTCTGGGGTCTTTTCAGGCCCCAGACTATAATAATCGGAGACTGTGGGGGGGAACCAACATAAAAGACAGTCACTTACCTATCTCCGGCTCCGCTGCAGTCCTCAGTGGTGTCAGCCATCTTCAATGACGCCCGGGTCATGTGACATCATGGACGTTACACAACTAGGCCCGAAGCCTGCCCAGAGAGGTAAGTAACACTACTTTTTATGTTCCCTTACCTCTCCCGGGCCTCCGATCATTATACTTGGGGGTCTGAAAAGACCCCCTGAGTATAATAATAGTGTTTGTGGAGCCCGTGGCGTCACTTACCGATCCCAGCCAGGATCGATAAGTAAATAGGGCCCGTTACCAGCTGGAGTAACTCCAGTCTGTAATGACCTATTAATAAAAAAAAAACAAAAAAAAAAACGCAGCGGTAGTAGCTGTCGCCGGGCCCCTAATGTCCTGAGCCCTGTGGCAGCCGTGACCCCTGCTACCCCAGTAGTTACGCCCCTGCACAGAGGGACTGAAGTCTTGAATTAAGGATATAAAATACAAGAGGTCCCCATTTGTAAAGAGAACCTGTGCTAAAGCACTAACGGGCCCTTATACACCAGGGGTTTAGTATCCCAAATCGACCTGTTATAAATCCATCCGTGCCCCTTTAAAAAAAAATAAATAAACCTGATCCTTGCCTAGAGATGAGTCTGATCGGATTCCTCTCTGGTGCTCCCGGCGCCTGCGCAGTTCTTTAGTGAAGCCAAGGATGTACACCCCAATTTCACTGCACAAGTGCCGGAGGTACGCCGCATGCGCACTGAAGCTGAGATATACTCCATATCACCCGGCCTGTGAACCAGAAGCAACACTCACCTGCTGATCTGCAAGGGTCCCAAGTGTCACACCTCCTCTTATCTATAGGATACGTCATTATTATTTTAACCCCTTTAAAAGCACGTATGCACTGTGTGAGCAGGACAGCAAGTAAAAGTATTACAAATATTTCACTTCCCAAAAATGGGCCACCCCTACCCAATGCGGCAGTGTTCGGTGCCTGCACAATATGACATACTAGAGTCTGCAAACAGGGACCAGCTGTAATATAAGGAGTCCACATAGTCCATACAAAGCCTGACACATGTATATGGCACCTATCTGTATATAAATGGATGCATAAAAGCACGTACCGTTCTGAAGAAGATTCTGGCAAGTTGTGACAGTACTGCATGTCCCAGCATAAGCCATAAAAGTCGTGAGCGAGCCCATTCCATCCAAAAACTCCACTCAAAGTCGCTTGTGTCCTTTATAGAAAAGTAGAGGACGCAATTACTAACATGTCATAATGACTTATTCAGACCTATCTCCCTATGGGTCCAGCCAAGTGTGCATGTGTGTGGGGAATTTAGGAGGAAGAGCTGTGGGATCAATCACGCATATTTAAAGGGTTTTTCCCAGTGTTAGGATAGGTCATCAATATGTGACCGGTTCCCTGACCCCTGCTGATAAGCTGTTTGATGAGACCATGGTACTTACGATCATCGTGGACTCTTCCTTGTTCATTGGTCACAAGACACAGGAGCAGTGGCTCAGTCCCATTCAAAGGAATGGGGCTGCGATGCAAAACCAAGCGCAGATACAATGTATAGTGGTTGGTATTCAGTCAATAGGCCGTAGCGCTTTACCGAACATGGCAGCCTCTTCAACCAGCTGATCAGTAGGGTCCTGGGGTTTAAAGAGATTGTAATATTGATGACCCATCCTTAGGATAGGTCACCTTTATGAGATCAGTGGGGGTCTGACACCCAAGATCCCCAATGTTCAACTGTTTGTTGAGACGACAGCATTTGGGTGAGTGACAGGACCTCTTCACTGAATACCAAACACAGCGCCATATATTGTATAGTGGCTATGCTTGGTATTGCAGTTCAACCCCACTCACTTGAATGGGACTTAGCTTTAAATAAGCCGTGTGATTCTTCCACTTCTGTAGACGTCCAGGTCTCAGACTCGCCGTGATCAGATAGTGATTATTATAACCTCAGTAAATTCCTTTACAGTATCTCACACCTTGCGTTTGCTACAAATGCTTTATGTCTATGCAGTCCTCTGTGAGCTAAGGAGCTGGAACCTAGGCTGATCTTCCTCAGGGATTATTGACATGATTTTTTGCAGAAATTTCGGTCCACGGTTAACAGGGACATCACGCGTGATCAAAATGTGGACGTGTGAATAATGGACGTCTGCATGAAATCCACTATACGTGATTGGGGGCCATTCACATAACCTATTAGGTCACGTCTTATTTTTATCCGTTTTCACCAATCCCTCAATGAAAGGAAACGTATGAGAAGCCCCTGACTATGGGAACCCCCATGGGTGCAAAATGGCGGTGAAAAATGTACGTTTTGTAACGTTTGTCTCAATATAGGCTACGGCCAAATCCCTGTAGCAAAACCCCATAACAGAAGTTGGGATGTGTTCATTTCCCAGAGCATTGTCTAGACTGGATACGACTGTAACAGACCCTCAGCTGTGAGGACCATTAGGTATTTTAGGATTTGCACAGACAGCAAACGGCTCCTGAAATTGGCGAGCGGATCTTCGGCTTCTCCTAAGGACAGATCTGCCTCCTCCATTTGCAGCCTCTAAGCTCATTGCTCAGTACAGCGGCGCTGACATTTCACCTCCTTAATAAGCTTCCCCGGACTGTTCCGCCACTTTAATTTCATTAGCCGAACCAATGAAATTGAGTAACCTGCAACCTTCAAGGGACTGACGGGCCGTGCATGACATTCAGACATATGCTGAGCGCCGCACTCGGGGGTTAAGCTGTCTGCACTAATTCACTTACGTGTGATACATCTGGAGCAATTACGGAAGCTGCCGATACGCGGTAAACAGCGGCGAGGGAAGACAATAGAGATAAAGACGTAGAGCGCCGGATAATGAGCTGCCTGGATTATAACATCTTAACCTGTCCTCTGCACTATGTAGCTATACATACCGATGGAGCACAGATGATTTATGTCATTTTTGTAATTTTTTTTTTTTAGTCTTTCCACTGAATACAAATTATCTTGTTTATATTCCGAAGCTGAAAAACTGCCCTGACCCAATGCTGACATCATAGCGGTGGAGGTCAGGCTCCTGACACCCCCACAGATCAGCTGATTGATGCATCCATGGCAGCCCTGGAAGTAGCAGTGCTCCATCCCCTGCACGGTGGTCAGGAAAGGTACTGCAGCTTTATTATCCCTCGTTCACATCTGCGTTTGTATCCTGTGTGGGGGAGTCCGCATGGGGAACGGAATACTAAACACAATTGCAAGCGCTGTGCAGTAAAAGCACACGGACCCCGATCTCTGCACAGAAAATGTGAACAGGAAAGTACTTCACAATCTACTTTCCTCTACACATGACTCGTGCGGACAGCAAGTGGCAAGCACATGGACCCCATTATAGTCTATGGGGTCTGTGTGCTTTTACTGCACAGCGCTTGCCATTGCGTTTGGTATTCCGTTCAGGGGGGGTCCCCATGTGGACTCCTTGAACGGATTACTAAATGCAGATGTGAACGAGGGGTTACATTAGCAGATTGATGACCCATCCTTACCATAGGGCCTCAAATAGCTGATCAGCGAGCGTCCATGGGGCTGAGCTGTGCACAGACCATATGGGATCACAGCAACAAGGAGCACCGCTGTCACTTTAAACCAGGACCGCCGCTGATCTTTGATTAAAGACCTATTTTAAGGATGGGTCAACAATCATAAATGCCCAGAAAAGCCCTTTAAACGGAATAAAAGGGATCTGCAGTACCATTCCAGGCCTTAATGCATCCATTGCTGCCGCAACCCCTTCCATTGGGTGATGGTTATGGGGAGGGGGGTAAAAGAAGTCACACCTTCAGTGATCTGAAATTGGTGACCTATCCTAAGGATAAGTCACCAATATCAAATCCCTAGAAGACTCCTTTTACATAAAAAATAATAAGCAGCTGCAGGATCCCTTTAAGAGCCAGATCCCATAGGTCTAGTCCCTATTAGGATATTGTAATACTAGATGGAATATTGTGGCAAAAAATATGCCATGGCTATACATAATAGGGCCGTGTATACACATCCTACAGTGTACCCCGTAACTGTTTTTGCGTCCTCATGACAACACTTCCCGTCACAGGGACACTGTGCTGACTCAAGTCCTCTATTATCATAGCATTTCTACACAACAAGAGCAGAACACTACAAGGAGGGCGCCATCACAAGGAAAGTTACCTTTGCTAAACCCCAAAAAGAACCCTCTCTTTCCAGGCCGACTTCTTCCTCGATAACCTCTTCATGATCTGCAAAATGGAAAAATTGAAGTAAAAATCTTTGTCAAGATCACAAAACGGTCCAGTCAAAGAGCTAAGATATCAGAGAGTAAAGAAAAGAGGCAAAAATATCCAAAAATATCTTTATAATAGGGGCTCTGGGTACTGCAACGTGTCGTAGGATAGATCCCAGTGAACCCTACGGACCTACAATGGGGCCCGGTCTGGTGTCTGGTGTTCGTCCTCTAATATTCTTGCCATTGAATATGACAAAACAGCAAAGAAGGCTACAACAGCAGTGTGAACAGAGCTATAAGGAGGTTTTTTTTATTTATTAAAGGGGTTTTTCGGCTGTAGATCAGCTGATATAGGTCATTGGTATACAAGTGCTGGGGTTCAGACACCTGGCACCCCCACCGATCAGCCCCCAGCGTTGTGGCCTGTTGCACAGCGCCGTACATTGTATAGTGGCTGTGCTTGGCATCGCAGCTCAGGCTTCAAGCTCACTTGAAGGCCACGCAACTGGTCAACATAGCCCATGACTACTACTCACCTGACTACTGTCACGTCAAGCAATTGATCGGTGGCGGTTCCAGGTGTTGGACCCGTACTGATCGTCAATAGATGACCTAACCAAAGCATAGGTCAGTAATATTTGATTCCTGGAAACCCCCTTTAATTTACAGTACCGGTTGCTATGGGTAAATTGATAGTAACAATGGGGAAGATTTATGAGACTGGGCCTCATATCAGACAAGGCGCACGGCAGAAATCTGGCGTACAAGGTCCGTGCGCCTTACTGTCATGGTGACTCCGTACGTCTGCCATGTCACTTTACCTCTAGAGGACAAGTAGACTTCATAAAATGAATAGAAGTAGATCCCCAGAGACAGCAGCAGGTACGTGTAGTATTCAGATTTTGACAGCGGCTTGTGTTTCATGGCGTTGCGTTGAAGAACCTGAAAAAAAAACAAGCTCATCAGTCAGCGGGCAGGTTAACCTTTATTTTTCTGGACACCCCCCACATCCACGGTACAAGACTATTGTCATGGGGGTGTAAGGCCCACCATTGTGACAGTGGAAGGACCAAACTAATAGCACCGATATCTCTGGCACCTTGGAACGTACTGTCAGCGCCAGGGTCAGAGGACATGTAAGAGGCGCCCTGGGATAATTTTTAATAGATGAATATATTAAACATTGCGATCAACTTTTTGCACCCATCGATAGGCGCCGATAATTCTGGAGTAATTAGGATTTTTTCTCTAGCCCCCAACCATGTCCGAGCAATCATTTCTTTCATTTTCAGCATCCAATAGACCAGTTAGGTTGAATCTGAATCCATCTGCCCCAGCTCAGGCCCGCCCACCTGACAGTAAAGATCCTAATTAGCATATTGGGAGCTGAAATTAATTGCACTGATTGCTCAGGAAGGGTGAGGGCTAGAGAAAAAGTTCCAACTGTGCTAGAATCAGTGGTGCGGCGCCTATTGAATGATGGAAAGCGTTAGAGTTGGTGGAGGCGGTGAAAGGTTCTCTTTAATGCCGGCTGTACAACAGGAATCTAGTGATGAAACATCTATCCATAAAGCCACCCGCCCATTGTCATCTTTGTGCTACACGACCTGTCAGACATCATTATTTCCCTTGTCTCCCCAGTCTACGGCTTAGTTGCCCCGTCACACAATGCTTTTCCAATATCTTATATTCACTTCATTTTTAATAGTTGATTGAAATGGCAGCGGGCGCTCATCTGCCAAATGTGAGCGAGAATCAATAATGCCAATGACAGCCATTACTCAGCAAAGCCAGCAATGCTGAGAGGAGGTTATTATGGATAATACAGATCGGAGATCGCAATGTGGGCGCCATCAATAATACAACCCATGTGAGCGCCATCAATAAAAGCAATAAAACGGATTATGGAGAAAACAGCAACATAACAAAAAATTACTGAGAGAATATCCGAACAACTCACAGGACAGGATGAAGAACGTGCAATAAGTACACCACGGGCCCAAAGTAGTCACATGATATACAGTACTTCTATAGGTACAACAGTCATACTTATATGGTAGTTGTCACAGTATAGGGATAATACACACAGTGATGTCACAGTACAGAGATAATACACACAGTGATGTCACAGTACAGAGATAATACACACAGTGATGTCACAGTACAGGATAATACACACAGTGATGTTACAGTACAGGGATAATACACACAGTGATGTCACAGTACAGGATAATGCACACAGTGATGTCACAGTACAGAGATAATACACACAGTGATGTCACAGTACAGGAATAATACACACAGTGATGTCACAGTACAGGGATAATACACACAGTGATGTCACAGTACAGAGATAATACACACAGTGATGTCACAGTACAGAGATAATACACACAGTGATGTCACAGTACAGAGATAATACACACAGTGATGTCACAGTACAGAGATAATACACACAGTGATGTCACAGTACAGGGATAATACACACAGTGATGTCACAGTACAGAGATAATACACACAGTGATGTCACAGTACAGGATAATACACAGTGATGTCACAGTACAGAGATAATACACACAGTGATGTCACAGTACAGAGATAATACACACAGTGATGTCACAATACAGAGATAATACACACAGTGATGTCACAGTACAGAGATAATACACACAGTGATGTCACAATACAGAGATAATACACACAGTGATGTCACAGTACAGAGATAATACACACAGTGATGTCACAGTACAGGATAATACACACAGTGATGTCACAGTACAGAGATAATACACACAGTGATGTCACAGTACAGAGATAATACACACAGTGATGTCACAGTACAGGATAATACACACAGTGATGTCACAGTACAGGGATAATACACACAGTGATGTCACAGTACAGGATAATACAGAGTGATGTCACAGTACAGGGATAATACACACAGTGATGTCACAGTACAGAGATAATACACACAGTGATGTCACAGTACAGGATAATACACACAGTGATGTCACAATACAGGGATAATACACACAGTGATGTCACAGTACAGGATAATACACACAGTGATGTCACAGTACAGGGATAATACACACAGTGATGTCACAGTACAGAGATAATACACACAGTGATGTCACAGTACAGGGATAATACACACAGTGATGTCAGTACAGGGATAATACACACAGTGATGTCACAGTACAGAGATAATACACACAGTGATGTCACAGTACAGGATATACACACAGTGATGTCACAGTACAGGGATAATACACACAGTGATGTCACAGTACAGGGATAATACACACAGTGATGTCACAGTACAGGGATAATACACACAGTGATGTCACAGTACAGAGATAATACACACAGTGATGTCACAGTACAGGATAATACACACAGTGATGTCACAGTACAGGGAAAATACACACAGTGATGTCACAGTACAGGATAATACACACAGTGATGTCACAGTACAGGGATAATACACACAGTGATGTCACAGTACAGAGATAATACACACAGTGATGTCACAGTACAGGGATAATACACACAGTGATGTCACAGTACAGGATAATACACACAGTGATGTCACAGTACAGAGATAATACACACAGTGATGTCACAGTACAGGGATAATACACACAGTGATGTCACAAATACACAGAGTGATGTCACAGTACAGAGATAATACACACAGTGATGTCACAGTACAGAGATAATACACACAGTGATGTCACAGTACAGAGATAATACACACAGTGATGTCACAGTACAGAGATAATACACACAGTGATGTCACAGTACAGAGATAATACACACAGTGATGTCACAGTACAGAGATAATACACACAGTGATGTCACAGTACAGAGATAATACACACAGTGATGTCACAGTACAGGGATAATACACACAGTGATGTCACAGTACAGAGATAATACACACAGTGATGTCACAGTACAGGATAATACACAGTGATGTCACAGTACAGAGATAATACACACAGTGATGTCACAGTACAGAGATAATACACACAGTGATGTCACAGTACAGAGATAATACACACAGTGATGTCACAGTACAGAGATAATACACACAGTGATGTCACAATACAGAGATAATACACACAGTGATGTCACAGTACAGAGATAATACACACAGTGATGTCACAGTACAGGGATAATACACACAGTGATGTCACAGTACAGAGATAATACACACAGTGATGTCACAGTACAGAGATAATACACACAGTGATGTCACAGTACAGGATAATACACACAGTGATGTCACAGTACAGGGATAATACACACAGTGATGTCACAGTACAGGATAATACACAGTGATGTCACAGTACAGAGATAATACACACAGTGATGTCACAGTACAGGATAATACACACAGTGATGTCACAGTACAGGGATAATACACACAGTGATGTCACAGTACAGGATAATACACAGTGATGTCACAGTACAGGGATAATACACACAGTGATGTCACAGTACAGAGATAATACACACAGTGATGTCACAGTACAGGATAATACACACAGTGATGTCACAATACAGGGATAATACACACAGTGATGTCACAGTACAGGATAATACACACAGTGATGTCACAGTACAGGGATAATACACACAGTGATGTCACAGTACAGAGATAATACACACAGTGATGTCACAGTACAGGGATAATACACACAGTGATGTCAGTACAGGGATAATACACACAGTGATGTCACAGTACAGGATAATACACACAGTGATGTCACAGTACAGAGATAATACACACAGTGATGTCACAGTACAGGATAATACACACAGTGATGTCACAGTACAGAGATAATACACACAGTGATGTCACAGTACAGGATAATACACACAGTGATGTCACAGTACAGGGATAATACACACAGTGATGTCACAGTACAGGATAATACACACAGTGATGTCACAGTACAGGATAATACACACAGTGATGTCACAGTACAGAGATAATACACACAGTGATGTCACAGTACAGGATAATACACACAGTGATGTCACAGTACAGGATAATACACACAGTGATGTCACAGTACAGGATAATACACACAGTGATGTCACACCAGAGTAATAACAGATGCCCTGATGTAACAATATCGCTAAAAATGGAGCAAAATCTTACTTTATCACCTAAATCACCCCCAACACACTGGCTGTGCATTTGAAGGACAGTGAAACAACCCACGGTGGAGGTAAAATCAGACATTTACATTAGATTTTCGACAGCTATAGCCGGCGATGTGACATACAGATGCTGCAGATGGCCATTCGGTAGACATGTTTGACAAAGGCAGATCAGCCTTGCTGGATGTTTTTGGCCAGCTGTCAGACCCACACACCAGTCTTTGACATGATCAGCTACTAGCAAAGACCGGGCCCTATAGCAAACTTTTGACCTCATAAGGCATAGTGCTGCTACCATGGCTGCTATATACTTACCGATCCCTGCTCCTGCCCACAGTCGTTTTTGCTTCCTCATTAGCCTTCAGCCCTTCAGGGGCCCTGTACATCACACATCACAGCCAAGGTGTGGGGCACGGGGCCTCTGGGAGGGTGAAGGGGAAGCAGAGGCAAATATAGGCAGAAGAAGGCCGCTTTAACCATAGAGCAAACAGTGCATCTGCCCTGGGCCTATGGTAGTGGGGGCCCGCTCAGCTGCCCTGAATTGAGTGGGACAGTCCCGTATTTTGGGTGCTGTTCCGGGTTCCAGGCAGTGATGTCAACTCTAGCGGTGCTCCATTATTCTGCCTAGATGTTGTTTGCACAAGGAAGCGCAATGAACGCCAAGTCGCAGACATCATTACAGCCGGAGTCTGCAGGTTCATGGGAACGGGGTTAGGGGTGTATTCTTTGAGGGGACTGGATATGACAAAATTAAATCACGAGTTTGAACAAGGCTCCCTAATGTATTACAATGGCCCTGGGCAGGAGCGGGAATCGGTCAATGAATAGCAGCCCTAAAGTCGCAGGCCGCTATGGCGGTAGTTCCATTTCGCACATCTTGTTCTTCTTGTAGACGGTGGGATCGCTGTGCAAACAATCCCATCACGGCCACATGACGCCCGTCTTCCCATCATCCATCGGACGCCCGCATGACATCTAATGTGTACGGCGGACATATATTCGTATGTCTCTACCTTTATACCGTGCCTGCGTAGTAAATGTCAGCGCTGCGACGCTAAGGTGTTAAATCCGGCATCTGATGGAAGTATTGTTACTTCTGGCCTGTAAGATGGAAAATAGGTGGAAGGATCTGAGAGGGGGGTAAGTGGAAAAGTGTGTAGGTGTGGGAGAGAATGGAACAGCGAGTGGGACGGCGCAGCGGGAGACTGACGGGCAGGAAACACAATGCGGCAGGTGAGATTGAAGGGAAACAGCGCTATTGACAAGAAGATAATCCAGACGGCTCCGCCAAGTGACACAATCTCTCCCGAAGCTCCTGCCGGGTCCTTCTGCACAGGGGGGGCCTCAATACGCACAGGAGATTAGTCACATGCCATTTATATTATGGATGAGGTTTCTTTGTACTGGAGAAGGCGAGTACCGCTATAGACCACCTGACATACACAGCTTTCCCTGGGTCCTGAGTGACAAGCGGTCTACTGACACGTAGATTTAGAAGTAGAAAGTGATGGCGTGTCACTAGGACAGCCAGCCCCGGCGCCGATCAGCTGTATGTGACCACTGCTGATGTCCGTACCATACACAACGCAGGGCTGGAATTAGGTAGGCCCATGCAGAGGTGGAACTTGAAGCTTATGGGCCCCAATGCAAAGCATGTAATAGGGGCCCCACTTACCATGTGCAATCTATAATACCAGTGTCTTCTTATGTTGTACTTTGGGGCCCGTGAGGCTCCAGGGCAACTGCTACCTCTGCACCCCTATGACTATGCCACTGACTGCATACCCTGTATAGTGCACGGGCACCGGGACTGCAGCTCAGCTCACATCGACCTCGAAGCAATCTGAGCTGCAGTATTGCGCCGCGCCATTAGGCAGGGACCAGAGTTATCTGTATTCAGCCCTGTGTTGTGTGTAGTATAGGTGTCGGAAGTGGCCCCGTATAGCTAATCCCTGCTGCTTGCCCAAGGATCAGGTTTTTATGGCCTACCCTAAGGACGGGCCATAAAACCCTAAATCCTGTGCAACCCCTCTGACAACCCTTCCCCTTTATTGTGCATGACTCCATTCTAATGAATAGTGAGAGCTGTAGTCCCCTGTGTGGGCGCCATTGTGGGGTCTTCAGAGAATAATTGAATACCCCAGAATAAATTGTCACTTATGATCAGAGAATGATGCGCTGCGTCCATTGTTACTGCAGGGAACCCCTATGCAAATGAACGGGGTGATGCTGCAGTCTCCTGTGTCACACTACAAAGAAAACCACAACCTTCATTCTTAGGATTGGTCCCTAAGATCAGACCCCCACCCATCAAAAAGTGATGGCATCTCCTAATGCAGGAGTCAGCAATGAGTGTCACTCTAGTCATTACATACATATACACCCCATACACATATATACTGTATATATATATATATATATATATATATATATATATATATATATGATTGCTGAATGTACCTCCGGCACCATCTTGTGGCCATTCTGCATCATGACACTTATGCTTTACAAATTTGCTTTCTCGGTCCAGGTTTACTGCTACATTATTAATACAGATCCATCCATAGACTAGGAAAGAGTTAATTATCTTTGGGGGGGGGGGGGGGGGAGGGGTTTCCTGTGTCTTGTGCACATTTTGGATTATTTTTTATGCATTTTTCCTATGACCTGCTTCTGAATTTTCTGCAAGGTCCTGTAATATTTTGTACGGGCTCTGGCAGCGGATCGTCCCTATATAACAGACAAGTCTTTCCCACTATCAGGCCGATATGCCAATAGGTTTATGCCGGCATAGTCACAGGGGGGCTTGTTTTTTGCAGGAAGAGTATCATTTTTTTTATATGGGATAATTTTGGGGGTACACTGGAGACCGCCCCCAGTGCTGCGAGAGAACTCATTTGCATAAAGACGGAAAACGGAATATCTACCGAACGGCGGCGCGGAGAAGACATGTAAAGTTAGGAGAGGAATAGTCTTTCTTAAGGCTATTCCTATGTGCTAGTTAGAAAAAAAAAAGGGATTCTAATGATAGGATCCCTTTAAGACTTGAAGTCACAGTATTCTTCGGGTCGCAACGTCACTTCCGTAGTGAAGGAGTCAAGCGAAGGGATTCACAGCAAAAGTCGTCATGTAGCCGTAGCGTTAATCCTAAATCATGAGGGAAATTATCAATCAATCATCAATAATATTGGGGTTGACATTTCCTGCAAGGCCCTTTCTTGTGCCAAACTCATTCTGTGCCTTGCTCGCCACGTTGTGCGAATACGGCCACGCACGGCAGGAACTCCTCCACCTGACATATTGATTATATCTCACGCCAGGACCTATGATGGAAATCTTTTCCCCTATACACCGGGACACCAGGTATGGATTACTGTTCTATAAGACCGATCTCGTAGGGATGGATTTACACGACGCATTTCCAGCGATCCAGTGATGTCAGTCCTCAACCATTGGGGTACATTTGGAAATAGCAGAACTAGACCCCCCCCCCCTCACATCGCCCCCTGCTGGTGAGGGCTCCAGGCCTCCTAATAACATGACATTGGGGAGTTGCTAGTCATGCACTTTCCTACCAGCTCTGCATAGACACATAGCAGCCCTATACATGGTCACGTGACTGGAGAGCCCGGCTCCCAGCATGCCTTGCTAAGCAGCGCATGCCGGGAGATGTGGTTTGTTGGCAGCTCTGCAGTATCGGTGGCGCCCCCCTCCGGTCACTCCCCGCTATCAGCACGTACCTGCAGCCTGCCCGGCCCCCGCCATGCACTGACACCTACTCAACACATTGCGCTAACTACGGGCCGGTGGGAGGAGCCTCCGTGAGGTGCTGGTCATGTGATCAGTCACATGGCTGGTGGGCGGGGATTACCTACAGATGGCCTGTGTGTAGATATGTAGTGCTGCAGAGCTGTGTGTGTCATGTACTACAGGTAGCAGAGCCGTGTGTGTGTCATGTACTACAGGTAGCAGAGCCGTGTGTGTGTGTCATGTACTACAGGTAGCAGAGCTGTGTGTGTCATGTACTACAGGTAGCAGAGCCGTGTGTGTGTCATGTACTACAGGTAGCAGAGCCGTGTGTGTGTCGTGTACTACAGGTAGCAGAGCCGTGTGTGTGTCGTGTACTACAGGTAGCAGAGCCGTGTGTGTGTCGTGTACTACAGGTAGCAGAGCTGTGTGTGTGTGTCATGTACTACAGGTAGCAGAGCTGTGTGTGTGTGTCATGTACTACAGGTAGCAGAGCTGTGTGTGTCATGTACTACAGGTAGCGGAGCCGTGTGTGTGTCATGTACTACAGGTAGCGGAGCCGTGTGTGTGTCATGTACTACAGGTAGCAGAGCCGTGTGTGTGTCATGTACTACAGGTAGCAGAGCCGTGTGTGTGTGTCATGTACTACAGGTAGCAGAGCTGTGTGTGTCATGTACTACAGGTAGCAGAGCCGTGTGTGTGTCATGTACTACAGGTAGCAGAGCTGTGTGTGTGTGTCATGTACTACAGGTAGCAGAGCTGTGTGTGTGTGTCATGTACTACAGGTAGCAGAGCTGTGTGTGTCATGTACTACAGGTAGCAGAGCTGTGTGTGTCATGTACTACAGGTAGCGGAGCCGTGTGTGTGTCATGTACTACAGGTAGCGGAGCCGTGTGTGTGTCATGTACTACAGGTAGCGGAGCCGTGTGTGTGTCATGTACTACAGGTAGCAGAGCCGTGTGTGTGTGTCATGTACTACAGGTAGCAGAGCTGTGTGTGTCATGTACTACAGGTAGCAGAGCCGTGTGTGTGTCGTGTACTACAGGTAGCAGAGCCGTGTGTGTGTCGTGTACTACAGGTAGCAGAGCCGTGTGTGTGTCGTGTACTACAGGTAGCAGAGCCGTGTGTGTGTCGTGTACTACAGGTAGCAGAGCTGTGTGTGTCGTGTACTACAGGTAGCGGAGCCGTGTGTGTGTCGTGTACTACAGGTAGCGGAGCCGTGTGTGTGTCATGTACTGCAGGTAGCGGAGCCGTGTGTGTGTCGTGTACTACAGGTAGCGGAGCCGTGTGTGTGTCATGTACTACAGGTAGCAGAGCCGTGTGTGTGTCGTGTACTACAGGTAGCAGAGCTGTGTGTGTGGTGTACTACAGGTAGCAGAGCTGTGTGTGTCGTGTACTACAGGTAGCGGAGCCGTGTGTGTGTCGTGTACTACAGGTAGCGGAGCCGTGTGTGTGTCGTGTACTGCAGGTAGCGGAGCCGTGTGTGTGTCATGTACTGCAGGTAGCGGAGCCGTGTGTGTGTCATGTACTACAGGTAGCGGAGCTGTGTGTGTCATGTACTACAGGTAGCAGAGCCGTGTGTGTGTGTCGTGTACTACAGGTAGCAGAGCCGTGTGTGTGTGTCGTGTACTACAGGTAGCAGAGCCGTGTGTGTGTGTCGTGTACTACAGGTAGCAGAGCCGTGTGTGTGTCGTGTACTACAGGTAGCAGAGCCGTGTGTGTGTGGTGTACTACAGGTAGCAGAGCTGTGTATGTGGTGTACTACAGGTAGCAGAGCTGTGTGTGTCGTGTACTACAGGTAGCAGAGCTGTGTGTGTGTGTCGTGTACTACAGGTAGCAGAGCTGTGTGTGTATGAGTTATTGCACCAGGCTGTACTTTTTACACAGTCCAGAAGGGCCGGATACACAGCAAAAACAATAACATTGTCCAGTGATGGACTACACGGCAGGGACAGGGACAGCAGAGCTCCGCAGGGTCTTCCTGATGAGTTCTGGCCTTGCCACTATATCCAGGTCTCGGGGCTGTGGATCTTCTTGTAGACCTAGAGGGGTATTAGATCCTATTACAGTCTACACCAAGCTCTGTAAACCTGGGTGGTCTGTACCTGCCCCTTTACCAAAAATCGGGCACAGAGGGGGAGGGGGTGTACGCAGAGATGTGTAAAGTCTCCCCATTGTCCTTTATCAGCAGGTGGCCACCAGGAGAGTGTCCATGGCCCTTAGCTGGGGTATAAGGCAGAGTCAACACCCCCTTCTATGTTCTTACCCAGAAGTCGCTGGACAAATACCCAAAATAATAGAAACAGACAGACACAATGAAGAAGGTGTGCAGTAATAGGAGTGACGGTGCGGAGGTGCACGCAGGGCCCGGCAACAACAGATAATCTGTGTGAAAATTCAATTTGGGGCCAGAAAATCCCTTTATGGCTAAATCCCCTTGCAGCTTTTTTGGTTGCTGCTTTTGCTGTGGATGGAGCAGAAGAAAGAAGTGTAAGAACTTCCAAGATATTTCTCATTCCTTTTGTAGCCATTTTTGGCTTTGGCTAAAAAAAACTGCAACAAAATCTGCAAAAAAAAAAAGTTGCATTTCTACACCTTGGGGCCTTAGCTGCAAAGGATATTCCGGCACCCTCTATCTATAGGAAGGGGTAAATTGCAGATCGGCAGGGGTACGAATGTTAGGACCCTCACCGTTCATGAGCACTGGGGTGTTTTGCACCTCCGTTTTATAATAATAATAATAATAATAAATTTTATTTATATAGCGCCAACATATTCCGCAGCGCTGTACAATTTGTAGGGTTCAAATCCAGACAGACAGATACATTACAAAGAAAGTCATTTCACACAATGGGACTGAGGGCCCTGCTCGCAAGAGCTTACAATCTATGAGGTAGAGGGGGTGACACAAGAGGTAGCAGGGGCGGCACTGCTTATACAGAGGTCAGACACTTTTGTAATAGAGGTGACTGTCATTACACAAATAATACTGTATGAGCCGTCAATAGTCGTGTCCTGTAACATGTGGATGGAGATTGGACAGATAAAGTTAGCCTGAAACGGCATCATATCATGTGGGGAAATGTGGGAGCGGGGACAGAGGAGGGTTAAGGGTTTACGTTAGACATTGTGATCGGCCTGTCTGATAAGATGCGTCTTTAGTTTGCGTTTGAAACTGTAGAAATTGGGAGTTAATCTGATTGTCCGGGGTAGAGCATTCCGGAGAAGTGGTGCAGCTCGGGAGAAGTCTTGTATACGAGCGGGGGAGGTTCTGATAATAGAGGATGTAAGTGTTAGGTCATTGAGTGAACGGAGAGCACGGGTTGGGCGGTAGACAGAGATGAGGGGGGAAATGTAGGGAGGTGCGGCATTATGGAGAGCCTTGTGGGGGAGGGGGAGAACTTTATATTTTATTCTATAATGAATAGGCAGCCAATGTAGTGACTGGCACAGACCGGAGGCCTCGCTGTAGCGTCTAGCCTGATAGATGAGCCTGGCCGCTGTATTCAGAATGGATTGTAGAGGGGAGAGTTTAGTGAGGGGAAGACGGATTAGTAAGGAGTTACAGTAGTCAAGGCGAGAATGAATCAGAGAGACAATAAGTGTCTTTAGTGTATCTCTGGTAAGGAAAGGGCATATTCTGGAGATGTTTTTGAGGTGGAGGTGACATGAACGTGCGAGTGATTCAATATGAGGGGTGAAGGAAAGGTCTGCGTCAAATATGACCCCGAGGCAGCGGGCATGCTGCCTAGGAGTTATAGTAAGGCCTGAGACTACAATGGATATATCAGGGACAGATCTATTAGATGGTGGAAACTGTTTCAGATAGAGCGAGGACATGATATTAGAGACAGCAGAGAGACAGTCACTGGTATTCTGTATGAGTGCAGGGGTGATGTCACGGGAAGATGTGTATAATTGGGTGTCATCAGCATAAAGATGGTACCTGAAGCCAAATCTGGCGATGGTTTGTCCAATGGGGGCTGTGTAGAGAGAAAAGAGCAGGGGGCCGAGGACCGAGCCCTGAGGAACCCCAACAGCAAGGGAAAGAGGGGAGGAAACAGAGCCCGCAAATGATAGACTGAAGGTGCGGTCTGAGAGATAAGAGGAGAACCAGGAGAGCGCAGTGTCATTGAGGCCGACTGAGCGGAGCATAGTGAGGAGGAGATGATGGTCAACAGTGTCAAAAGCTGCAGAGAAGTCCAGAAGAATAAGAAGAGAGAAGTCACCATAGGATTCAGTTTTCAATAGGAGGTCTTGTGGGGTCCCAGTGATTTACCCCATTGATCAGAAAAATACTCTTGATTCTTTAGATACGGGGTAACTTTGTGTTACTCGAATACCCCGATCCCCTTCAATCTGTGTTCTATGAAACCCACCCCCCAGCTTACAGGTCAGTGCCAAGTTGCCACATTGTAGTCTCCAGCTGGTCCACTACAATACACCGCATTGTCTCCCGTCATATTCCCAGGTTGCTCCTCCTGGCAGCCGTCTTGTTACAAATCTAAAGCCTTTTTGGTCAATCCCACCATTCACTAGATGCATTCTACCAAAGCAACACTAGAGGGCGGCAGAGGCTGTCCTATAGGTTATTGGCTGGGACTTGGCCATAGGGATTGCAATTCACATATGGTAAAGGGTCCGATAATAATCAGACATTACATCAGCAATCCCATAAAGAAAATTATTATCCATAGTCATACAAATAAATCTCAGCAAATATAGTAAGAAGCAATGATCAAAATATTAAGACGTCATCCAATAAAATGTAAGAGCCATGTCATATATTCTGTAAAGTTTTATTGTTAAAGGTGATGACTTATTACAGAAAAATCCCTTTAAGGGTTTTTCGATAGTGCCATGTGTGGGGCACTGAGACTGACACTGTTATGGGGTCACTGTGGCTGGTGCCCTATGGGAGACACCTGGAAAATGTATTATGGTTTATAAGAAACATCACTGTATTACTTGGTTGGGAGAATACTGTAGGGCCTCTGTAAGAATCTTGCAAGGAACCGGTAAAGACCCTGAGAAAATACTGCAAAGACTCTGGGAGAATAATGCAAGGTCCAAAGAATTTTGCACAGAACCTGAAAGTATCTCGTAAGGATCCTGGTAGAATTCTGTAAGGACTTGTGAGATACCTGTAAGAATGTTGTAAGGACCCTTTAAGAATCCTGTGGGGACTCTATAGGTATCTGGTAAGATTGCTTCAAGGACCCTGTAAGTATCTTGTAAGAATCCTTTAAGGGACCTGTAAGAATGGTGTAAGGACCCTATAACTATTTTATAAGAATCCTATAAGGGCCCTGTAAGTATCTCATAAGAATCCTTTAAGAGCCTTGCAAGTATATTGTATGTACCTGTGAGTCATGTAAAATTGTTGCAAGGACCCTGTACGTATGATGTAAGGATCAAGTAACAATGCTGTAAGGACCCTGTAAGAATCCTACAAGGCTCCTGTAAGACTACTGTAAGAATTCTGTAAAGACCTTGAAAGACTTGTATAAGAATGCTGTAAGAATACTACAAGTAACCTGTAAGAATCCTGTAAGGATACAATGTATCGCTGCCACCTTATAAGGTAATTTCAATAAGAAAAGACAACATTGTAACCTGGTGATAACACTGGGTAATTGTCAGCGAGAAGGCGATATATGGTGCGATAGCAGAAGCCAGACACATGCAGAGTATCATCACACGGAACCGCAGTCATCTACATTCCCGCTATCCATGTGCAATCTCCATAAACACGTAACAACCACAGACATCTACCGTAAGGCTATGTTCACAGGCTCAGTATTTCGGTGCAGGTTCTGCATCCTTATCAAATTTGCAAATTTTTACCACATTCACATGTTCCATGTTTGTTCGCGGGCAGAAGATCTGCAAAAATAATGTGCAACTGGGTTAACCCCGCAGGAAGCCAGAGCATGAAATGGAAATGTAGCCAAAGATCAGGGCCAGGAAGAAGAACAACAAGTAGCAGTCAGACAATGCATAGAGTGAGGCAGAGGTCAGGAACAAGGGTCAAGTCAGGAACAGTAGCAGGGAGAACAAACCAAAATCTGCAGGCAAGGCTTGTCCAGAGGATGCCCCTTTAAATAGACTATCTGATCTAGGCACTGACATACTGCTGGAGCAGGACCACAAGACAATGGAGGACTAAGATGCAGAAATACTGAAATCAGGGCTGGAATTTTTGCAAATATGGTGCACTTTGCAACCAAAGCAAGTCCTGGTGCCCCAATATCTCCAGCCCGATATCAGACGGCCCGTAGCACTCCAGCAGCAGTAGCGTTACTGGTACTGCCCTGATGCCATGCCTGCCCTGTGTATAGAGACGATGTTTCCTCTCCTGCACTCCATCGTATAAACCGGCTGCAAATGTTTTACATTTCATATAAAAAAATTATAGGCATTTTCACAAGCCACAAAAATTGCAGTAACAAACAAAACCCATTAGGTGCGGTCGCCCGGCCATAATATAAACTGAGGATAGTCTTACTGACTCCGGGTAATACTGATGTCATAGTGTAAGGCTGGCAATTCGGGCTATGGATACTGATATACAGTACGGTGCAAAAGTCTTAGGCAGGAGTGGAAAGTGCTGCAGAGTAGGAATGTTTATAGAAATAGAAGTTTTTTGTGAATGAAGAAAAGAGAAATGTAAATCCCATCAATATTTGGTGTGACCTTTACCCTTTGGAGGAGGAGTCCTGGAAGGGATGATCCGGCCCCCACAGATATAGATCTGATCTCATTATCATCCAGTCTGTCTGGGATGACATGAAGAGACAGACGGATTGGACAAGCAACATCCACAGAAGATCTGTGCGCAATCCTCCAAGATGGCGGCGGGAACAACCTCCTTGCCCGGTTCTACCAAAAACTGTCTGAGCCATGGGTAACAACAACAACATGAGTGTGCAGGGTGTCCTGTACATATCACTACTAGGGGTCACCCCTGATCACTTATCCCCCTGCTCTGAACATCTCCTGCGTCTCTTAGGCCACCGACGCGTCCCCTTGTAAAAGTCTTTGAGTGCGTCGGAGAGACATGTCCAGCAGTCAACAATCTCTCACCAAGAGGTACACTACCCAAAAGTAACCTCTGAACCTTTTTATAGGGCACTTGTGCGCCCTCTTGTGACCAGACCCAGTGTCTAATCAGCCCACATCTGTAATAATTTCCATATCTGCCTGAGACATAACTACATGGCGAGTTTTGCAGCACTCTGACATTGCTATCTAGGTGCGGTATTTTTTTGTCAATGAGTACGTTTCTAATCTCGTACAACGTACGCGCAGCCTCTCCGAAGCAGGTGATAGGAACACCTGGAGGATCTTTCTTTCTTCTTTTTTTCTTTTTTGGATTGTTCTGGAAATGAACCGGTAATTATCATCTTTGGCACCATGCTGGCGGTGAAATCAAGACTTTCGGCACTTGCGCTCGGTAGGCTGCATTACTTCAGTCTCTGTATTTCCGTGTTATAGATATGATTAGACGCACAATCACACTGAAAATAATTAATGCTTTACAATCAACGTGGCTGCCGCATGGGGAGAGCTGCAGACGGCACGAAAAGATCGGATCATGTCCTGTGGATGAGGCTTGAAAGCCAGGCCTAGAGATAGCAGAGTGTGACGCTACGGCGCGGTGCACACAACTGTATTCCCATCCATTGTTCAAGGGGTTGACGCTTATCTACTATCCACAGGACAGGGGATAGGGGGTCTGATCGCTGAGGCCCTGATCTCTGGGTCCCTCAGTGATCAGGCGGATAAGGGGGACCGAAAATCTCCCTAAGACCTCCTTGTATGGGACTGATGGGACTGAAATGCGCTCACGCCCTGTGATGAATCAGACCCCATTCATGATTCTCAGCTATATATATGATTATCCATGTATGGAATTATGAGGAATGGCCAAAACTAATTATCGGTGGCCAGTTGCCAAGATCAAAAGCCATTGTCACCTTCTAGCTAATGCATTAACATATCTGTGCTAACTTCCTTGATTCTTAGCAGGGGGCCATCCTGGCTCTGAAAGTTCTAACACATGTGACCAGACTCTGCGGAGTCGGGTTGAGATAGTAGAGAACTTTAAACGGTTATGGTTTTATGATGATATTGCGCCAGGGAAAGATGCTACCATTATGACAATTAGATCTTCCGGTGCGTAGTAGTAAGACGCACGTTTTTAACCCAAAAACTTTAAGCCTACGGGCCTGGGAAGAGCCCAGGCCCAGTTCTCGTTACTCAAAGGGTATTGAGTTATCATGTTTGGTGTCAATATGCTGGGAAACTTGCGGTGAGCAAAGACATGCCACTTGTTTGACCGTATATTCATGTAATGAGGAATTATGACCATTTATAGTTATTTGATTGCCAAGCTAGAGGGTGGTCCGAAAGCCCTGATGATGTCATTTCAGGGTGGAGCCCAGGGTCAATATAAGAGTGACCTGGGGCGGAGCTAGTGTGCTTGTTCCTGTTCTTCTCATCTGGACACATGTGAGCAAGTTGGCTCTGTGTGTGGCCCCCTCCCCCCTTGCTGGGGGGAAGGGCGGGGCAGAAGTGGCCATGTGCTGAGAGACAAAGAATGCCATGCGGGACTTTGAAGGAGAGCCATATACTACTTTAATGCTAATGGACTTATGGAATTATGAGGACTATGATGTAACGCCTATCTGATCATGGATTTATGGACTATGGACCTTTTAAATTGGTATGGAAAAACTCTCTTTATTGCTATATGCTATGTGGGGGGGTGCTGCGGTGCCCCCACCAGAGACTTTAATGGACTGTATCTCCTGCCTTGTGGGTACCATGCGTTGGCTGCGGAATCGCCGGGTGCCTAAGGACTGTTTCTGTTTCTAACCTTTTAATCTCTTTAATCTGTTTTATCTCACTGCACTGTAACATACCTTCTCTGTAACCGTATAAGCTTGTGACCGCCAGGGTATATCTTTATATGTATTTCTGGCTGACCTAGTATCGACCATCTTGGGTTAATAAAATGTTAAAACTTTAGAAGGCTCTTCTCGTATTATCCTATAAGGCCCGGTCCTCTCTCTGGGTTTGTTGGAGCGGACGGTATAGTTAAAAAGACGATCGCGGGTTCCGCCCGCGGCGAAGGCCGGGTGGGCCAGCGGCTGCGGCCGTGTGGCTGAGGTGCGGGCCGTGTCCTCGCGCCTTGTGGGGCCGGGGCGGAAAGGGGCGATACGTCACACGCCCCATAACAAATGATTGGAGCATCGGTCATACAAGCGCATTGGCGCTACATTCACAAAGAAGCCTTCTGTTGGCTTATGTTGGTGAACCTATGACGCGCGCCGTCACCTGGATATCTCATTAATCGGGAATCTGGTGTGTAGGGGGCCTACTGTGAAGCATATAATATAGTGGGGGAGGTCTACTGTGAAGCATATAATAGTGTGTGGGGGTCCTACTATGGAGCATATAAGACTGTATGGGGGCCTACGGTGGAGCATAGAATACTGTGTGTGGGCTACAGTGGAGCATATAATACTGTGTGGGGGCTATGGTGGAGCATATAATACTGTGTGTTGAGGCCTACTGTGGAGCATATAATTCTGTGGGGGAGGCTACTGTGGAGCATATAATACTGGGTGGGGGCCTACTGAGGAGCATATAATACTGTGTGGGGGGAGCCTGCTATGGAACATATAATATTGTGGAGGGGCCTACTGTGGAGCATATAACACTATGTGTTGGGTCTATGATGGAGCATATAATACTTTGTCAGGGGCTACGGTGAAGCATATAATACTGTGTGGGGGGGTCTGCGGTGGAGCATATAATACTGTGTGGAGGGGGGTACTGTGGAGCATATAATACTGTGTATGGGCTACGGTGGAGCATATAATACTGTGGGGGGGCCTACCGTGAATAGGACCTGTTCCATATTTTGCATCTTGGACTGTTGGCCCGTACACTTGACTGTGTAATTCATGGTCATGTGTACGGGCCCATAGAAATGAATGGGTCAGTGTCCTATCTGAGAAAACCCCTAGATAGCACACTGACCAGACATACGGTCGTGCGTAAGGGGGCTTAGGCCATGTTCACATCTGCATCATCCGTCTGAACCCCATTACAGTCCATGAGGTCCCTTGGCATCCCTTGTTGTCCTTCTTTTTGTTGTTTAATCCATTCCTCTGGTCCTACGATGGATCAGAAAAACGGATCCATTCTAGGACATCTCCACTCACAATGGCCGATGTATTCATCATGATTTTTACTCTCTCTATGACCCCATTAAAAAAATCCTGCTCCTCCCGCGTCCGCTTGTCAACCTGGTGTAACATATGCATATTGTCACTCTGTTCCATATAAATTCTAGTATATAAGTTGTTTTTCAATACAGCAAAGGTCGACCGTGGAGTGATGTATAAGACGCGGCGCCGCCGATGGTGAGCCGTGTGCATAATTCTATTGATTCGCTCAACAGCATCTTGAATTTCAATGGACTCCAAGTCGTCCTGAAAATCTGAGCGCACCTAGTAAATGAGCGAATGATATGGCTCTGGTCGCTTGGTAATCTTGTGAAAGGCTTATTCATCAGAGCCCGTAGTATGTATATGTCCTAGATGTACATTATATTGTTTGCATTATTACCAGATGCGATGCTAAATCACTTGTGTTGCTATACCCTGCTGGCCTTGGAAACAGCGATTTGCGTAATTTTTCTTCTCTGTCTGCGGGATGTGGGCAGCAATGCTTTACATGTATTTACAGGGATTTTAACAATAACCGTTCAGCATGTACAATATCGCTCGGATGTAAAATTCCAAATCCCCTGCGGAGACAGAGAGGACTCACTGAGTCACTATTAGATTCAGGATAGGACTAAGTGGGAAGATGGGGGCTTATGGGGTGCCCAAGTAGATGAACGATGCAAGGACCGCCAATTATAACAGGACCGGCCAACCGTCTAATGTGTTAGGGGGTGTCTAATGTCAAGGGAAAGAGGGATGGGGTTGTTGGATTGCAACATTTCGATTCATTGTTCTCATGGGAAATCCGGCAGAATGTTGTTGCCCTTTTCCTATTACGTTTGCGTGCAAGCTCATCAGAGCCAAGTGTGCAAATTTAGGTTTCAGTATAAGTGCATGCTTATCAGAGCCAAGTATGCATGTGTATAGGAGGGTTGGAAGAATAGCTCACTCTAAAGTACAAGGGCTGGTGTTTACCTTACACCTTCCTTACCCATGCTACCTGTCCGGGCACCTTCCCCCTTGTTTGCTGCTATATGCACCATCAGGGCCCCTCAGTTACTCAGCACTGAGTTGACTCTCCCTCTTGCCATATTAACAAAAACCTCAGTCAGTGCCTCCCTAGGCCTGTGGCTGTCTCACTGGCTAGGCTCATCTCTCACCGGCTAGGCTCATCTCTCACCGGCTAGGCTCATCTCTCACCGGCTAGGCTCATCTCTCACCGGCTAGGCTCATCTCTCACCGGCTAGGCTCATCTCTCATCGGCTAGGCTCATCTCTCACCGGCTAGGCTCATCTCTCTTCTTCAGTTGCTCATTCTTGCTCATTGCTCATTCTGCGGGGAGGAAGACTCCCTTTCCTCGTGTTGTCTTCTACAGCTCTCTGTGGCTATTCTCCACTACTTCTACACTCAAGGTACCAAGGAACAACACTTCAGCAGTCTTCCTTTATAGCCTACCCCCAACCAGGGGATATGAGCATCCCCTCTTACAACCCCACAGCACTGGCACTCCTTTCAACATACACACAATGTTTTCAAGATGACACTGACCATTTCTTCTATTAGACCCTTCCTATTTTTCTTGTGAGTGATACAGGATAGCGACACCATTTCTGGTGGATTTCTCCTCTGCTCTCACCTACTTACTCCCAACACCAAAGTCAGAATGACAGTGACACGTAAAGAAGCCGCCTACATCTCCATGAAGGCTGCAAGGGCCTCTAGTGTTGCCACTGCATTCTTTCTACCTTATTCTGTGTGCAAGACTTATGCCAGGGGTCCTAAAACTATGGCCCGCGGGCCACATGCGGCCTGCTGAGGACATTTGTCCGGCCCTCCACATGTGGCCAGCGTGCTGTGGGGGGCATACTGAGGAGCATATAATACTGTGTGTGTAGGATGTACTGTGGAGCATATAATACTGTGTGTGTAGGATGTACTGTGGAGCATATAATAGTGTGGAAGGGCATACTGAGGAGCATATAATACTGTGTGTGGGGGTGTACTGTGGAGCATATAATACTGTGGGGGGGTGTACTGAGGAGCATATAATACTGTGTGGGGGGGTGTACTTAGGAGCATATAATACTGGGGGGGGGGGTACTGAGGAGCATATAATACTGTGTGTGTGGGGGGGGGTACTGTGGAGCATATAATACTGTGTGTGTGGGGGTGTACTGAGGAGCATATAATACTGTGTGTGGGGGTGTACTGTAAAGCATATAATACTGTGGAGGGGCATACTGAGGAGCACATAATACTGTGTGTGGGGAGGCGTACTTAGGAGCATATAATACTGTGTGGGGGGGGGGTGTACTGAGGAGCAGATAATACTGTGTGTGTGGGGAAGTGTACTGATGATCAGATAATACTGTGTGGGGGGGGGGCGTACTGTGGAGCATATAATACTGTGGAGGGGCCTGCTGTGTAGTGTATAATAATGGGGGGAGCTATTGTGGAGCATACAAGCTTACATTTTATTAAACTATATTTCAGCCCTCCAATGGTGTGAAGAACTGTGAACTGGCCCCCTGTTTGAAAAGTTTGAGGACCCCTGACTTATGCTGTGAGAGGGGGGAGGGAGCAGCAGGTGAATAATACTGATTCATTCATGCTACAAAGGAAAACTTTCCACACTAGGAAGTGTTTGCCAATTAGAGGACCTTTCACCACCTTTCGCCCCTTTAATAGAAGCCTCTCCACTGATTTCGGCACAGTTGGATTTTTTTTTCCAGCCATCACGAGAAATCGATAAGAGAAAAACGATAACTAGACTCTCTAACAGCAAGTGGGTGGTGTCAGGTAGGAGTAGGTGTGGGGGAGGGGCTGACTGAGATGCCCAATCAGAGGCAGACAGTGTCAGAGTTCAGAACCACGCCCCCTTCCCTGACACCATCCACTTGACATTAGGGAGTCTAGTTTGCATTTCAGTGTTTGCTTGAGAAGTGTGAGGACTAGAGCAAAACTTCCAGGAGAATCGGAATCAGAGGAACGTTGACTATTAAAGGTGGCGGTAGTGGAAGGTCCTCTTCAAGCTTAGAAATAGGGAAACTAAACGAACATTTACCAAAATAACTGAAATGACCTAAAGTATGCAGATTACACAAAACATTTCTGCGCCCTGTAAACTTCCCTAATTCTTCTCGCCTCGGCATTCACCTCCCAGCAGTAAAAAGTGCAAAGTATTTATATAATGTGGTGATCCGATGGGGTTTGTTTTGCTTTCATGAATCCGTCTATAGAACAGCAATAGCGTCTAATTGTTGATATTTGTGGCTGCCATCAGTGAGCTTGTCGTCTGCGAGGTAATGTATTGTGCAATCATCTGGCATTGTCAGAAACCAGAGATCTGTTCACACATTAACATGGTTAAAAATAAAAGTTGTTTAGGTTAATACTTGTCAGCCATGTATATGTGACAAATGCCAGGAGGGATGACAGAGGAACGAAACAAGTAAAGTATATATCACCTCATCTAGTGACATCACTGTGTGTATTATCCTGTACTGTGACATCACTGTGTGTATTATCTCTGTACTGTGACATCACTGTGTGTATTATCTCTGTACTGTGACATCACTGTGTGTATTATCCTGTACTGTGACATCACTGTGTGTATTATCTCTGTACTGTGACATCACTGTGTGTATTATCCCTGTACTGTGACATCACTGTGTGTATTATCCTGTACTGTGACATCACTTTGTGTATTATCCCTGTACTGTGACATCACTGTGTGTATTATCCCTGTACTGTGACATCACTGTGTGTATTATCCCTGTACTGTGACATCACTGTGTGTATTATCCTGTACTGTGACATCACTGTGTGTATTATCCCTGTACTGTGACATCACTGTGTGTATTATCCCTGTACTGTGACATCACTGTGTGTATTATCCTGTACTGTGACATCACTGTGTGTATTATCCCTGTACTGTGACATCACTGTGTGTATTATCTCTGTACTGTGACATCACTGTGTGTATTATCCCTGTACTGTGACATCACTGTGTGTATTATCCTGTACTGTGACATCACTGTGTGTATTATCTCTGTACTATGACATCACTGTGTATTATCCTGTACTGTGACATCACTGTGTGTATTATCCCTGTACTGTGACATCACTGTGTGTATTATCCCTGTACTGTGACATCACTGTGTGTATTATCCTGTACTGTGACATCACTGTGTGTATTATCCCTGTACTGTGACATCACTGTGTGTATTATCCCTGTACTGTGACATCACTGTGTGTATTATCTCTGTACTGTGACATCACTGTGTGTATTATCCCTGTACTGTGACATCACTGTGTGTATTATCCTGTACTGTGACATCACTGTGTGTATCCATATAACCATACCATGACACTGTAACGGCACAGACTTTTACAAGGTACCAATAAGGACTTGTAAAATAAAACATTCCCCTCCATCCATTCTGTCCTGTTGTCTTTTAGGAGCTGAGATGGTTAATGGACAGAAAAAAAGAAATTATCCAGGAAAAAAAAAATCTGCAATGAAAGTAAACATATGAGAGCAGTGGAAAATCCTGGTGCGGTTTCAGATTCTCAAGATGTGGAGGTTATGTAAGTGCATTTTTAAAGTAGAATCTAACTCCTTTTCCCATTATATCCCTGTGGTCTGGCTTTTATTCTCTCTCAGTGGGGACCAGGGAAGTAGCGCTGCTCTGGCAGGAGACCAGAAGGCCGCTCCAGGATCTGATTTCTGTGATATGCCCCCAGCTGGAGGCAGCAGCTCCCTGGGTGGCTGGGCTGGATGCTTTCCACTTATAGTAATGCTCCTGGGGGGATAGTTACTTTTTTCTGAGATATATATATATATGTTTGGGTGTAAATATGATAGATAGATAGATAGATAGATAGATAGATAGATAGATAGATAGATAGATAGATAAGAGATAGATAGATAGATAGATAGATAGATAGATAGATAGGAGATAGATAGATAGATAGATAGATAGATAGATAGATAGATCGATAGGAGATAGATAGATAGATAGATAGATAGATAGATAGATAGGAGATAGATAGATAGATAGATAGATAGATAGATAGATCGATAGGAGATAGATAGATAGGAGATAGATAGATAGATAGATAGATAGATCGATAGGAGATAGATAGATAGATAGATAGATAGATAGATAGATAGGAGATAGATAGATAGATAGATAGATAGGAGATAGATAGATAGATAGGAGATAGATAGATAGATAGATAGATAGATAGATAGATAGATAGATAGGAGATAGATAGATAGATAGATAGATAGATAGGAGATAGATAGATAGATAGATAGATAGATAGGAGATAGATAGATAGATAGATAGATAGATAGATAGGAGATAGATAGATAGGAGATAGATAGATAGATAGATAGATAGATAGATAGGAGATAGATAGATAGATAGATAGATAGGAGATAGATAGATAGATAGATAGATAGATAGATAGATAGATAGATAGGAGATAGATAGATAGATAGGAGATAGATAGATAGATAGATAGATAGATAGATAGATAGATAGATTTTTTTAAATAATCCTATAGAGGGGCTGTAGGTGAACCAGCAGGGCATTAGAATGAAAAAGAAACAATGGAGTTCCGAAACGCGTTGGAGTTTTTATAGGGGGTTTTCATTTCCTTTTTTTTTTTTTGTTCTTTCAGTTGTATTTATCATGATTTGGTCATTTTTATGATATCTATTAAAAGTTAAATTTTATCTACTGTCGGAAGAGTTGCCGGACTACACATTTTTCTACATGTTACATTACAATGGCAGCTCTGGGGATTCGTAGAGGTGAGTGGTTTGTTTTTTTTAATTATATTACATGTTTCTTATCCCACCAGACAACTTCTTTTCTTAAAGGGGTTGTCCCGTCACAAGGATCCTATCTATAATGCTTGTAAATGTGAATGTAAGACTTTTCCTAAATACACTGCTTCAGCAAAACTGCTTTGTTTGGCCACTATCTTACTTTATTCATTTTTTTGTGGCCACAGCCCTTACCTGAGTCAAGTGATGTGTCTGCCTGCTCTCAGGGGAGAGGGAGGAGGGGCTAAGTACACGGGAGCGAGCCTGGAGGGGGGGGGGGGTAGTTTACCCTTTGGGGGACAGGTGAAGCCAGCAACATCGCTATGCTTCTGCCCTGCATGAAGACAGCAGCGGCAGAAGCGATGTTGCTATTCCGGGGCAGGGGGGGCAGAGAAGCGGAATAGCAACATCGCTTCTGCCGCTGCTGTCTTCATGCAGGGCAGAAGCATAGCGATGTTGCTGGCTTCACCTGTGCCGGTGTCTAACTCCCCGGCATCCGCTGTAATAGGCGGATGCTGGGGACTGTTAGACGCCGGCACAGGCACATCGCTATGCTTCTGCCCTGCATGAAGACAGCAGCGGCAGAAGCGATGCTGTTCCGCTCCGGGGTCACATATGCAAAGCCAAGCAGCGAGATGCCGCCGGCCCTGCGTGCGCGCTCATACACCAGTCTAGCCTTCACAATGCGAATACAGACCTTCAGGGTGTCGGGTCTGTATTCGCATTGTGAAGGGTAGACTGGTGTATGAGCGCGCACGCAGGGCCGGCGGCATCTCGCCGCTTGGCTTTGCATATGTGACCCCGCCCACCAATGACGAGACAAAGCCGGAAGACAGAAGATTTTAGAGGAACGAAGACGGGTAAGTATGCGACGTGGGAATACCCCTTTAAACACCCGGATGGTCCAATATCTGAAGCCTTCAATGATGAACTGTTCCTAACACATGATGCCTGGAATGTGAAGCAGGAAGCAGACAGCTCCATTCTCAATCTAGGGGCCAAGCTGAGTAACTGCAATGGTTGCTGATCTATAACACCTTGGTCTGACCATGACATGGAGTCTCTGAGTATCATCTGCTGAGAGGTCCCCGGGGTCAGACCCCCACCCATCTGTTCAGAGATGGTAGTTATATCATAGGAAAAAAGGACACCCGATACCGGATAAAATATGGCCGTGCAGGACGCAGATCTGCCGCATTGTAGTATATGATAGAGAGAGCACAGATGTAAAATGCTAATAAAGCCACCACTCACACTCTAGGGGGCACTATAGGGGTATTATACTGTGTGGGGCCACTAAGGGGATATTATATTGTGGGGGCATTATACTGTGTAGGAAAGAAGGAGACGTCATCACTATATGTTACTCAGTGAAGGGCACTATTATTGTATGGGAGCACAAAGGGGTTCATGGGATTTGGGTGGGTGCAAAGGGGAAATGGTTGGGACTGTGGAGGTTACAGGCATGCCTTAAGGTGTAAATGTATAAGTGTGTCCCTCTCTCTGTCCTCGGAGGTATGGTACAGATATCACCGCACTTTCTATATTGTAATGGCGGTTGTTCGTGGATACGAATTACAGTCTATGCTGAGAGCTGGGAATGATCAGGGGACCTCGGGTCATCGGGGGCTACGCCGGGTTCATGGTTCCATTGAAAATCGCCCCTGGAGCTTAGACCATGGAGCACACAAAGGCTCATTTATAGCTTTCTCCCCCCGAGTGTTTTATCCTGATGGTTCCGGAACAATTCCTCCTCCTCCTTCCCATTTAGTGAGGCGACAGCTCCGTATGGTAGAACAGTTCATGACTATTGTGCAGGAAAGCCGGGCTCAGATCGCACTGCACATTAATCCCCTCACCCTGTAATAGCTTTTCATTATTGACTGTCTTTTACTTTCTCCTCGCAGATCATTTCCAAACCTGGTGTTTATCTCTCTGTTTGTAAACTGCACATCGCTCGTTTTTCCAGTAAAACACATAAAGTAGCGAATTACCATTAGGCATCTGGAAAATCATTCCGGGTCTGTAATGTCTTGGCTAGAAATCACCCTGGTAATGGTTTTATATATAAAAAAAATCACTTAACGGAGGGAAAGAGGAAGAAGAAGAAGAAGAGACTGGAAAGTGGCGTCAGATCTAAAAGGAAAACTCCAGTCACATACAAAGGACAAATAACCTTTACATAGGTAGAGATAGATAGATAGATAGATAGATAGATAGATAGATAGATAGATAAATAGATAGGAGATAGATAGATAGATAGATAGATAGATAGATAGATAGATAGATAGGAGATAGGAGATAGATAGATAGATAGATAGGAGATAGATAGATAGATAGATAGATAGATAGATAGATAGATAGATAGGAGAGAGATAGATAGATAGATAGATAGATAGATCATAGATGATGGTAACCCCCCCTCCCCCCTACAGTACTTGCCTGTATTCTGCCTCTCTTTCCGGTATAATCCTCCTTTTATTCTGCCCTTTAGCACCCCGCACAGTATACAATGCTTGGCAGTAGGGGGTCACTACACACAGTTTGGGAAGCAATTGTTCTAGACTCTTACAATTTGCCAATTCCAAATTCCCGGTGTTAATGTGTTGGTTGCCATATTTGAGCTGTGTCTGATATGTTTTTCTCAGTTTGTTGCAGAATACAAGTAATCCTTAGGCTAGGTTCACACATAGGAAAGTGCCACTGAATTTGCACTGTGGACAATTTCCAGAATTTCAGGCAGATTCTGCATGTCAAAAACTTGCAGAATTTGATGCAAGTTCTGTTTCAAATTCCTTGTCAAATACAGCTACATTTTCCTCCATGGCCAAAGCGAGTACAACCATGGTGAAGTACTGTCCTGGGCGCCATGCCTGGTTGGGGGAGACATGTATAGTCCGTTCCTGTAGATTCATGGGAATGTCTAGAAGTGGGGATGCTTTCTAGGTCAAATGGGACGGGGGTTATGGGATGAGATACAAGGATATGCCCTTAACACAACAGGACAAGGTGCCTTCATAAAGTCTGGACATTGGAGGTCATGACATGGCAAGTCCGATGCTAGGCTCACACCTGTGTTTGGGTTTTGTTCTTCGAGTCCCCTTGGAGACCCAAAAAGCAGAGACCCAATGTGCACGTGGACTAATGCAGCTACAGCTAATGGAGTCTGCTGGGTTTGTGCCCGGTTTCCGTCCAAAAAATGCAAAGAGAAAAGCCCTGCTTGCAGGATTTTTTTTGTCCACATGTTTCAAGCAAATTCAGGACGGAAACCCCAAACAGAATCCAGGCGCAGGTGCGGGGTTACAATGATCCACTGCATGGGGAGACAGCCACGAAAATGTGAGAGGTACTGTAGTTGGAAGAGGGAGCTTCCCTATAGATAGACACAGTGTTGGACTGAGATCCCTTGGGTCATCGGATAAAATGAATTGGGGCTCATCTACAAACTAGACCATTGTACCCTTTTTCTGGTGTTAGAGCCCTGACCTGCTGGAGGATCCTCTGGTACCATGGTGGGCCAGTCCAACAGTGGTCAGACAGAAGGGCTAGAGGTCAGAGGAGAGGTCAGTTATACGTCACTTGGACCATGTCTGACTGTGATCTTATCGCGGCTCGTCCTCCTTAGCCTTCCGCTCGCTTTACAGTCATCTCATATCGAATTCTTCATATTGTGCAATGAAATATTGGTTTGTTCTTCTGGTAATTGTCATTCTGCTTTATAGAAAGTGTCGGCCTCAATTATAAAGCACATACGTAAAACTGACAACTACATTCGAGAATTATTACATTATTTTAGAAATTCAGACTAGTTTGAGGTGAGAACGGATTTACAAGAAAATGATAAAGTATATCTCTCATCACGTATAAACATATATATATATATATATATATATATATATATATATATTCAGGAGTCTATGTGAATATATGCAGCCATGTGATATATGTTATGAGGATTCTCACTGTAGCTGTCAGTCATCTAGGACAGCGGTGTTACTAAATGCTCATGGGCCCCACTGCAAAAATTCAGCCGGGTCCCCCATATAGCTAATCTTCACCGCCATCAGCCGCATCCCATCCATACATATATATATATACTGTATATTTACATTTCTTTCTATTTCATTTTCTCCTTTCTGACAGTGGAAGGGTGTATATCATAAATCTTCTCACACCGGTGCCCCAGAGAGCAGGGGATACATTTTATGTACACAGACTTCCAACCATCAAAGGAATCCAGAAAAGAAGAGCGAAGATTTCTATCCAATCCTAGTGTGTTGAGAGTGACCTGTGGGCCCCCCGGCACCTGTGACCACTGTGACACCTATAGTTACGCAAGTGCCTCCTACCATGGGTTTCATTCCTGCCCTGGCTCTTGTTTCCCATGATACTGTCCCAGCTTTGACTCCTGATTATGGTTGAGCGATCGTGTTTGGAAAAGATCGGATTCCGATCGGCGATCGAGAAAATTTCACGATCGCGATCGGAATTGTGAACACAATCTTTTTAGGTGGGATCGAGATCGGTGATTATTTCCCACAATGCTTTGCTACTGGCCAAGCATTGTGGGAAAAGCTAACAATGTTAGCCTTCACACTGAGTATACGCTCCGCTCATTCTGAGCAGAGTGTATACTCAGTGCGAAGGCTCCGCTGCGGTTCCATAGGAATGAATGGAAGCAGCCGGCACACAGCCTTAACCCCCTGCGCATCGGCTGCGTCCATTCATTCTAATGGGAGACTAGCTAACATCTCTAGTAGCTACTTACCTGCACAGATGGCTGGTCCGGTGCCCAGTGTTCTCGTTCGTCTTCACCTCACTGCCCCTGCCTCCCAGGTTAGTGTTTAAAGAGCTAGGAAGAAGGCGGGGCTTGTGGCTTAGGAGAGTGTGGGCGGGTACAGGGCGGGGAGACGTGACGTCTCCCCTCCCAGTACCCGCCCACACTCTCCTAACCTGGGAGGCGGGGGCAGCGAGGCGAAGAAGAATGAGATCACCGGACACCGGACCAGCCATCTCTGCAGGTAAGTGGACACCAGGGGGGACTAAGTAGCCAGAGGATTAAAAAAAAATCCTCTGGCTACTTAGTGATTAAAAAAAATCACTACACAGCGTGGATTCTAACGATTAAAGCGTTCAATTGTTAGACGCCATGCTGTATAGTGAATAGGATTGTTTTTAAAATCCGATCTCCGTTTAGTGAAAAAAATCCCATTGACTTGCATTGGGATCGGAATTGGGATCGAGATCGGGTTCGAATGAAAAATTATCGGAAATCGGATTTCAAAATCGATCCTGAAAAGTCAAGATTGGCTCAGCCCTACCCCTGATCCTGACTTCGTCTTTGTTCCTGTACTGTAGTCGTACCTCTGATTTTGGTCCCTGACCTGACTCCATTGCTCACTATACTCCTGTCTCGTCTCCGGCCTGCTGTATTCTGGCTTCTCTTCTGCTGACAACCCTTGGCTCCGTTCCTAATCACGCGCCTACTATATCAGTGTTATTGCTGCCAGTCTGTGAATATTCTAGGGACCAAGACCTGGTGATCTTCCAGTTTCAAAATACCTCCTTGCAGAGTTTAAGGGTAAACACCAGGGGATCATTGAGACTCCACGCCCCAGTCTAGTGAGTGCAAAATGGATTATGGCTTATAGTATCCACATTCCAGTACGTGATAGTAACAGCTGCTCCTCAACACACACTTCATAAGTGACCTCCCGAGACCATATTGATCCTTGCTCTGGGCCACGTCATTTCTGGATAATATTATAAAGTTTAACCTCACTGCAAAAATACAATAGACCTGTTCTGGAACACGATGCATCTGGTATGTGGCGATTTAGAAGGGGAGTCTTAGGAGGGTCCGGGCTCCTTAACCAGTTCAAGGATAGCTCTTCCTCCAAGGCAAAGTATAAGAAGCGAAAGATGAGATGACCAACCAAAGTCCAACCAGAACCTTCATAGATGTTCCAGTTCCTTCTCCGGGAAACTGGTGAAGGATGTCTAAGCCTGTGATCTCCACCTTGTAACCCTCCAACTATTGCAAATTTACCACTCCCATCATGCCCCGCCATTGGCATGCTTGGAGTGATAGTTTTGCAACGGTTGAGGACTACAGGTTGAAGACCATTCAGGGCGCACCAGTTCTGGTGCTGAAAGGGTCCTCTAGGCGTTTTGCTGCATCTTTTTCTCATTTATGTCCTCAGATTACAAAATGTAATCCAGATGCAAGGTTTTGGGAACCACTAGAGCCTGTCTTCATCCGAACACGTGTTTCGTATTAGGTATGTAGAGTGGTGACAGGAAATGTGGTATGTATGCCCTTGGAAAAGGATAAAAGCTAATTCTATTACCACTTTCCAAGGTAGCTTGTTATACGCACATAGGTACACTGGTTCTAATTATCCCACCGCAATTGGGGTTAAAAAGGGGAGGGGGTGATGGAGTCTCTAAAAAACGGTATGGATAATAAGGCATGAAATATATATGGAAAAATAATCAATACCTTATAGACACTAGTCCATGCCGCACCTAAGATGTAGAGGGAAGCGGCGTCTAGTTTAGAAAATTCATTTCATACACGCTACATGGAAATTCTGAGAGCAGAGTTACAAAGACCGTCCTTCTATGTCGAGGACCTGCCCTGTCCTACACTATATGGACAACCCATTGCTATGAATGGACAAGGTGTCATTCTTCATTTCACCTCTAGAGGTGCTGCAGGAAACTCAAACACTTGCTCTGCTTCCCATCCACTGCTGTAGCGGAGACCCTGAGACAGATGGATCAGCAGAACTAATGTAGGACCCCAGATACTGAGGATCTATACTGGGAATAGGTTATCTGTATCAATAATGCATCGGGTCCAGAAATCCCTTGAACCCTTCAAAACGTGTGTATGTATAGGGGGTACATATATGTACGCTGGTGCCTGGAGGACCTGGACATGGTTACATGATGTTAGAATAACAGGAGCCAATAGTGGGAACCAGTACTAGATACGCTGATCAAATTGGATAACAGGGCACTGTGTGTCCAACACCCCCCCGGACCGCACCAACTCAAACCCCACAGTGGTGTTCACCAGAGCCCCAGATGGTGGGGATGGACTTGACGTCACTGCTGGGTGAGCGGTTACGGGTCGGGAAACGCCAAACACACCGCGCACCACAAATCACAGTAAACCAGACACTGAGATCTCTTACCTGCAGATGTTTCGAGTAGCGGTGCGGGTCCAAGGATTCAGAAGGTTGTGGCGGGTGATCAACAGGTGGCAGCAGAGAGTCAGGACAAGAGAATGCTTACTACCAGGGCAATTAAATACAACTGAATAGCCAGCGGCGGTCCAAAGCCATCCTTAACTAAGCTCCGGCCCGCCGATAGGCCAAAAACCGGAAGTTCCCCCGTCCGGCTCAGGAGGAGACTGGCAACCCCCCGCACAACGCTGCGGAGATTCTGGCCTGCCTCCTGAGACCCGGAAACAGGGCACTCGGGAGCGCAGGAAGGAGAGGGCCAGCAGCGTCCGCACAGTGCTATAGAGACTCTGGCCCTGTTCCTGACACATTACTTCTGCAGGTCCTCAAGCCAGGTGGAGGATGAATTGCTTTATATGTGGTTTTGAATCAGTTTCGCCAGTTTTCCTAAGACGTAGGAATCGCCTTAAGCTATTCTTCTCCTACCTTTAGATGTCTTCTCCGTGCCGCCGTTCCATAGATATCCTGGTTTTCCTCAGTATGTAAATGATTTGTCTCGCAGCACTGGGGGCGGTCTCCAGCACTCAAACAGCACTGGGGGCATCCCCAATTCTGCGAGAGAACTCTCCAGCGCTGGCCTCTGTCTTCTTCTGGCACGCCTCCCCACGATGTCTGCTTCCAGAAATCTTCTGGATTTAAAACGCACGCATGCCATCGGGCAGAGCCGACTGCGCATGTCTGCGGCCATTTTTTTTTTTTTTTGACTGCTTACACGAGAGTACTGTGTAAGCGGCCACAAGAAAGTGCATGCAGACATGCGCAGTCGGCTCTGCCATCGCATGCGTGAATTTTAGGTGGCTCTGCCATCGCATGCGTGAATTTTAAATCCAGATGAATCTGACGGAAGAAGACATCACGGGCCTTTTCCTAACTATTATAACTGAGCTACTGTGTCCACCCTGATGTTGCCTGTCCTCTGATTACTCATGAACTCTGCCTGCCCAGACTTCAGCCCTGACCTCAGTATTTTCTGACTATGAACCTGAGTTACTGTATCTGCCCTGACTTTGCCTGTCCTCTGATTACAATCGAACTCTGCCTGCCCAGACCTCAGCCTGTACCCTGATATCTCTCTTGCCCGAACCTTTGGTGTCACATCGATGTCTTGACCTATGAGGTCGGCTATCACCTACACCAAAATGTTTCAGCGAAGTGCAAATACCTATGATAGGGGGATTAAACGAAAAAAAAACCAGGGGAATACTTAGACTTAACCATTTAGGTGACACAGTGGGTCCACTCCCATTTCTTGTTAGCCAATTGTCCATGTTAGTACAGAAGATTTGCGATTTTTACAGGTATAGCATTTCACGAAGGAGGGAGAGGCCAAATTTTTTGTTTCAGTCCACCTAATCCAGGGGTAGGGAACCTTCGGCTCTCCAGCTGCTGTGAAACTACAACTCCCAGCATGCTCCATTCACTTCCATGGGAGTTCCAAGAACAGCAGAGCAAGTATGCATGCTGGGAGTTGTAGTTTTGCAACAGCTGGAGAGCCAGACGTTCCCTACCCCTGATCTAATCCATCCTTGGTACCCCAGTGGGCCATTCAGATCCTGAACAGCCATACAGATTTTATTAGATACCGGTCCCTTTAAATAGAAGTCATTGTTTGCCGCGCCGTTTGGCTAATCGTCTTTTTCGCCAGCAGCCCGCAGAGTGAATATGAACATGTGAAATATGTCAATCCCAGAGCGTGACCGTCCGGCAGCTGCAGGAACCGGAGGAAAAGTAAAGCAAAAATTAATCAGATTTATAAATGGTTTTCAGTCTTTCCATTGTCTTTGCTGAATGCAAAGCAGTTGTTAGTCTAATTCCACAGACGGAACATAATGAAACATCAGGTCTATTACTAAATCTATTCTATCTATTTCTTGCTGGCAGCGGTCATATTTCGGGAGTTCATGGGGACACAGTAGCTGCTTAGAAAATTCATACACAATTTTTCATGGTGTCTAAGACAGTATAAGCCATTAATACATGTCTGAGACCGGGAGTCTATAGGGGGAGTGAATTATACTCATTGACAAATCCCGCACCAAGAATTCATTGTTGTCCTGGCCCGAAGCTTCTTCAGAATGATCTATGGAAGGGAGGACAGTATCACAGCCAAAGGAGAAGGTTATTGGGGAAAACTGTACAATACAACGTCAGCTCTAGGACCATGTTGGTGCTTCTAGCCTGGATATAAGATGAGATACAGCAGGATATGGAGGTATACAGGTTCTGCATAGTATACTGGGGCATATTTGCAGCTTGACCTGTAGATCCCGCACAACCATAGGTTGGTAAAGCTGGTGTCCTAGCTGGTACCATAAATATGGCAACTATGAAGACCAATGAGGTGTTGCAATCTGGTGAAGATATTCCTGGGCAGGCTTGTGTATGTGGGCGAGCATTGTCCTACAGAAAAATGTCAGTTGTCTGCTCCTCCGTAAGACCCAACACATGTCCTGTACATATCACAAGCTGTAGTGTCCCTCGTATCACTATTAGGGGTGACCGACCGTCCTATGTAATGGCTACCCACATCATCACACCAGCAGGGGGCAGTGTGCCAATCCACAGCAATGGCAGGATCGAAGCGCTCGCCACGAGGTCTCCATAAACCAACTCTACTGACTTTGGGATCCCAAACAGAACCTGGATTCATTGCTAAAGATGATACGGCTCCAGTACGTAGCAGTCCAGGTTTCTTGTGCAAGTGAAGGCAATGGTGGCCGGCTGTCACTGGCAGGACGTGTAATGGATACCGTGACACCAAATTTTCGTCTGCTAAACATATAGAAATGGTGCGCCGCACCTCCCATGAGACGACCTGAAGCGACTGCTTCAGGCGGCGCTATGCCAGGGCCCCGGGGAGCGCGGCATTTTTGCTGACCTAAGTCAGTCCAGGACAAGCTGTCCTGGACTGGCTTAGGGTCACTGTCACTGAGCGGTGGATTGGGGAGGCCACTAAAGACACTCGCTCCACTCGGCCCCGCCCCCTCTGCTCGACCCTGCCCCCTCCTCACGGCCCACCCCGCCCCCTTCAGCTCGGCCCTGCCCCCTCTGCTCCGCCCCCTCCTCCAGGAAGGGGGGGGTGGCTTTCTGACGTCCGCCTCAGGCGGCAGAAACCCATGGTTCACCCCTGGGGGATACCTATATCTGTATAGTGGCCAATCTTATCTATTGGTGGTCTAGACCATCTATAGCCTGTGCACCATGTGTGTGCCCACTACGCTCAACACCTCCAGACTACTCAATCAGAGTGGCCCAGATAGTTACCAATATCTTGAAACACCCACCTTGATTTTCTCAATCCATTGATACGCCCACTCTCCATGTACTGGTCAAAATATTTTCTTATACCATTGTAGAGCCATATGTATCAGGCAATGATCTCTCGTCACGATGTACACTACCCTAAAGTAGCCTGTGAGAGCCCTTGTGTAAGCTAGTGAAGGAAACACTTTTACGCCCTCTTGTGGTAAAACCCAGTATCTTATATAACTGCAGGCTTTTTCCAGCAATTCATCATTTCTACCTGGGTGCGGTATTTTTTCTTGCCTGTGAGTATATCGAGGTAGACCTGGACGTCTCTCTGTATAGAACCCAATGGAATTAGAGAGTCCCTTCACAATTTGGACATGTTTCTTCTCCCGTTTGGGCAGTTTGAACCTATTCAGGTCTATCCCTCTCTGCTGTCAGACACCTGTCCACATAGTAGTTGTAATACCGGAGATATCTCTCACAATCGCAACCAAAAATGTTGATTTAGTGTCATAAAACTGACTGGTTAATTCTAAGAATAAAGTTTGCACAATCCAGGAGGACAGAATCAGTTGCTCACAGACCACAGGAATGTTCCACCACACCCTGCGCATTGGGCCAGATGGAACAAGCTCATCTTGGGTCTCGGAGCATCAAGTCCAGCAGAGGATTTGGTTTCATTTAGTGAGCTTAACCTTTTCAGCACCACGGGCTGACTTGTTTGGAATGATTTATTATTGTATATTCATTATATGTTTATGGGTTTTATATAGACTGGACTCATCATTCACCTCTGGACCGAGGCTCCCGTTTAGAATGGACTCCATGACATCTGCTTCACCAGTGTTGGACTGAGGTTCCTGGGGTTCTTGGACCCACCATCCAAGAATTCCTAGGAAAAAGACCATAGAACCCTTAAACTATGGGTCTTCTGCTGGACCATTATTGTATTAGAACCTGGGCCACCTATGGTATTCTGGTGGGCTAGTTCATCACTACCTTTTAGGCATACTTTGTGCTTGGTCACCCTTTATGAGATGTGGGCACAAAATATCCCGTCATGCCCATTATTTGTGACCGAGAGCCCAGCGCATGCAGGAGCATCCACCAGACTCGGGAGATTTGCCAGGATTCTGGGAGGTCCCTGTTTTTTTTTGTGGAACGTTGACCACAAAGCATAATAATAACACTTCTGGGTCAGTCCAGACATGAAACAGGGGGACATCCCTTGTGCAAATTTGCAAAACGAATTTAGCAGGATTCACCCATTCCTAGTAATCACCATGCCACAGTGTCCACAGACAGAGTGTCCAATTGGTTGCTCCAAAAAAACACCATTATATCTTTGAGATTCATAAACTGTGCCCCTGCCCCTTAGTGCCGCCTTAGACACTTGCCTAGTTTGCCAATCCCTCCTCCTGCCCTTGTTTCAACCAGATGGTAAAAGAGCAATATTCTTAGACATCGATGAATAGAGTCGGCGTCATGTATCGCTCATCTTTAAGTTTATTGCACCGTTGTATATCATAAATATAATATATGTATCCTTGGCCCGGCGCCCCGTTCGGTGTATGTGTATATACAATGGCCGATTCATGTTTTCCTTTGTAGCGCCTTCTCCTACAATGTACATTGGGTTTTGTGTTTCCCAGGGTTGACAGAGCAGCACAATTCTGAGAATTCTGTGAATTGCCGAGGATATTAAGCACGCAGTATAAAATTACGCCCGAACAATGGGAGCCATTTTGAGCCATACTTTCTCACAGCGCTGACTTCTATGAGGTCCAGCTGCTTGTTTTGATTTCAGACAGTGACTCAGAGGTCGGAAAGTTGGACTAAAGAGTGGGCAGGCACGAAATTTGGCAGCAAAAATTATTGAAACCTAATTTAACCTTTGCAGATACTTAAAGGAACGGACGGCTATTTTTTTATTTTATTTTTTTGTATCAGTCTTTACAAAGTGTTCTTTATGGTGAGAGTCCAAATTTTTGATTTATCGCGTTTCTGTGGGTGAGGAACATGCTATAACCAAGTAGTAAGTTTTGATGGGATTCCTGGGATCGTGAATTGCTAAAATTTCTGCCAAGTGACTTGCGCAAGGAGAAGCAGTACCTGCTGAAAGGTGTTACACAAAGTATTTTATACATCCAACAAGAACCTTACTGTGTACTGTCGAGGAGCAACAATTTTGTAACAATTTTGTAACAATGTTGGTTTGGCTGATAAGTCAAGTTGTGTATCTAGGATCAAACATTGAGTTATCCAGTCGCCACCTATACATGGTTGCAGAGAGACAGTCTACTTCCCTCTGCAGGAAAACTAATATGGACACAATTTCCCAAAGTCTTCGGCCTACCCCAATATAATAAGTGGAGGCCAAGGGGTGGTGAAGAAACATAATAACCAGTTATACTCACCTTCCCTCCTGGTCTCCATTGTGGTGTCTGGTGCGGCATCACGGTCTTCTCCGGTCGTCTTCTTGCCTCTTCAGGCCTCCTGGGTGACATCATTGATGCAATCATTGTGATTGGGTCTCAGCAGTCATGTGGTTGCATCAACATGACCCAAGAGGCCTGAAGAAGCCACAAGGAGCCCAGATGGTTAAGGAAGATGATGGTCAGTGTTTGTTATGTTTCCTCTTCTTGACCCAATTTGTTACAAACCAGTTTGCTCATCCGTCATAGAGGTATGTACATATCTTACTGGGTTCAGCCATATCTATGTCTATAGGATCCTCCGATCAGCTGAGATCCACCACCATCCTTAACCTGGCCTCATGTGGTTGGTTCCTACATGTGTCTCACATTGGGCCGCACTATGCATAACCTCCAGGGTTACACAAATGACATCGCTATACTTGTAGGTGCTCTTGGTTTGCAAACCATTGTTCATAAGTAAAACCATGTGTAAATCCATCCCTGTCCCTATATATGATATAATGGCTGCAGAATTCTGTTCTACAAATAGTCACGTGGAAAATAAGGAAGCTATGAAATGCCTCAAGGACAACAACGTAGCTAGAGAAAGTAGTCATCATCACACCCTGATGTCCATGGGATACATAGACAGTATAGTGGACCCATCACACAAGGTGCACAAGTTTGAGCTACCCCTAGGTACTATAATATCACTATATAGGTGTTGTACATAGGGACTATAGGTTACTGCTGCCTGCCGTCACCACCCAGGACTGCTATTCAATCCAAGTGTAAGGCGATATATATATAATATAGAGAACTGTAACTCGATTACGTATACCATTGCCATATCTTATGGACACCATTACAGCCTGTCCAACAGCACCTTGGGATCCTTAGACAACCAGACGGTGAACCAGGACGGCCTGATACACAAACACCGCGCTCACCAAAACGTAGTCAAACTTGGAACTTTATTGTTGCCAAAAAAATACACATATTTCTCGGAGACCTGCTTACTAGTTAACTGGGGGCCGCAGATGTTGCCCTTGGTTGCATTAAAAGACACCCAGGACCCAGGAAACATTGATAAACACTTGGTCAGATTCTAAACCAGACAGCAGCGCTAACCATTTTGTTGGATTGAAGCCCAGGACCTAAACAATCATATTAACCACTTGGTTGGAGTTGAACCCAGGACCCAAAGAGCAGTGCTAACCCCCTTGGTCAGATTCTGAACCAGGACCCAGACAACAGTGCTAACCATTTGGTTACGTTCAAGTCTAGGGCCCAAACAATAGTGCTGACCACTTGGTTGGATTTGAACCCAGGACCTAGATAACAGTGCTAACCACTTGGACAGATTCTGAACCAGGACCAAGAGTACAGCACGACTCATTTGGTAGACGTTTAGACCAGGACCCAGGCAACCCAGACAACATTGCTAACCACTTGGTTGGATTTGAACACAGGGATCCCTAACAGTGGTCATATTTGAATATGGAAAACAATGCAAAACACTTGCCTGGGTTAAAACCCCAAACCCCTATAGCAGGGGTAGGGAACCTTTGGCTCTCCAACTGCAGTGAAACTACAACTCCCAGCATGCTCCATTCACTTCCATGGGAGTTCCCAGAACAGCAGAGCCAGTATGCATGCTGGGAGTTGTAGTTTTGCAACAGCTGGAGAGCCGGACGTTCCCTACCCCTGCCCTATAGCCATGCTAACCACTTGGGATGATTGAAACCTAAGATCCAGGCAACAATGCTGACCATTTGATTAGATTTGAACCCAGGTCCCAGACAACAATGCAAATCACACTCGGCTAGATTCCAACCCAAGACCCAGGCTATAATACTAACCACTTGTTCAGTTTTGAACCCAGATAACAGTGTTGTTGGTTGGATTCCAACCCACCCTGCTGCCCCTTCTAAACCAATATATGTGTTATGCCGGCCCTGACACAAAGCAGAATGTGCAGAATTTTGGCATAATTTGCACCAAATAATTGTCTAACCTGCCAAATTCATCAACCTGTGCCCAAAAGAGACATGACCTATCAGGAAAGGGTCAAGGCTTTGCAGGAGAGGGGCACGCCTTATGTCGTGACTCTATACCAGGGGTAGGGAACGTTCGGCTCTCCAGTTGTTGCAAAACTACAACTCCCAGCATGCATACTTCCTCTGCTGTTCTTGGAACTCCCATGGAAGTGAATGGAACATGTTGGGAGTTGTAGTTTCACAGGAGCTGGAGAGCCGAAGGTTCCCTACCCCTGCCCTAGACAGTCTAAGAATACACTTAGTGCAGTATGAAACTGTCTACTCTAAAGTTGCACCGTCTAAAACTGTCCAAATGTAAAACTACCAACAAAATCCGATGCAATTCATGGAATTTGCAATATACAACATTTCCAGATAAGGAAGCCCTGCGCGCGGCGGTGTCTTGCATCAGCATCTCGGGATATTCTCCTCCATAAAAGACTGCTAATATTATATCCAGCTGCGCAGAGCGGGGAACTCCTCCAACTATAACATAGAAAGGTCTCGCCTTAAGACCCTGGACTTCCTTTCTGGCGTTTTCAAAGAATGATTCCACAGTTGAGATTTGCTGCTTGTCCAGCAGATGTGGGACGTGTCTGCGGTTTTCCCTCCACAGTAACCTTATTGTTCGGAGACTGCAGCCAATTTATGAAAAGAGAAAAAATGTTTATGTAACTTGTAACTTGCTTCGCCTTAGACAGATTTTTTTTTTCTTATGGAATAAGGCCAGTCCAAACATAGCTTTTCTTCCCCTCTGGACGCAGATGTTGCGAAGAGCGGAAAAAAAAAAAAAAAAAAAAAAGACGTTCCTGTCTAGATACTTTAACTAACAGCTTTTCCATTTATAGAAGTTGTTTGCAATTATGTAGGTCAATGGTGTAAGCCGGAGCAGCCTACGATTACATTTTATGAGCTTGGATAGAACTTATTTTCAACTCTCTGCATGGCCCGAGGAGTCTTTTTAGTCTCAAGAGGCCATAGGAGATGTGCACCATAATGAAACAAATTAGGAATTGTGTTTGCACAATTATGTTCTACATTGGTGCGGGCGCCCTCACGCTGGGATGCCTTCTTTTTTTTAATACCGTATTGCTGTTCCCTTTGTAGGGCTAGGTCGGTTTTGACATTCACAAATATACAGGCGTGGGATTTATTAACCGGAATGCTTGGGGTTTTCTGAGTAAATGTCTTTTTGGAAGACCGCACTTAAAATCCACTTCGACAGCGCGACTTGTTTTTCTGTCCTGGCAATCCCATCAGTCTTAAACTGTTTTGCAGGATCGGAGAGAGAAAAGAGAGAAGTTTTTGAAAAGGTTTTAACCTTTTTTGTGACATCGGTGGAGGTCTGAGCAGCTGGGATGACTACCGGTACCCTGAATTAAAGGGATCCTATAACTTAGAAGGTATTTTTTTGTCCCTAACACGTAGGAATAGCCTTAAGAAAGGCTATTCTTCTCCTATCTTTAGTTGTCTTCACCGGGACGCCAATCGGTAGAAATACTGGTTTTTATCGGTATGCAAATGAGTTCTCTCGCAGCACTGGGGGCGGGCCACAGCGCTGAAACAGCACTGGGGGTGTCACCAATGATGCCAGAGAACTCTCTCCAGCGCCGCCTCTATCTTCGTCAGGAACATCCTCTTCTTGTGTCTTCTTCTGGCGTAGGAGGTGAAACTTGTAGGCGACTGTGCATGCCCACAGGCCACAAGAAAAATGGCCGTTTACACAGTAAGTAAGCGACCATTTGTTCAATCTGTAGGCGGCATGTTATAGAGCAGGAGGAGCGGAGCATATTGATATGTAGGTTCGTGGGGTAAGATTCAGTATAACCTGTCATTGAACCTGCCATTGAAATCTCAGCTGTTTGTAGGTGGAGAAGTCCATGAGGCGGAGCTATCAGTGATTGACAGCCTGACTGATAGGACCGCCTACTTCTCAGTATATAAAAGATGATATTTCAATGGATAAATAACAGGTTATACTGAATCTTTTCTCACAAACTTATATATCAATCTGTTTAGTTTCTCCGGCTCTATAACATGCTAACTACAGACTCAACAGAATTTTCTAATGACTGGTTCCCTTTAAGAGGTTTTAATAGATGTTTAGACCCCTTTCCACTGACAGAAGCAAATCCATGTGTATAGCTAAAGCAGGGCTATGTTCATTGGGTACTCAATGCCAGGAGGGTGCCAACAAGCCGAACCTTTCCTCCCTATGGAATTTTGATACTAAGCAGAGGCGGTGAACTTTTCATTGAAATTCCAGTGGCCATTTCCAAAATATTATAGTGCTTTGTTGTATAAATGTCCAACTCATTTTGAGGTATGTTGGAATTCTGGCAGAATAACATTTAGTCAATGCTAAAGGGCAAAATGGGCTGAACTCATCAATCCAAAGCTCCAATGATCCCCAATGTCCCCACTGAGGCAGACCAGTACTGTGACAAATCATTGGTTGTGGGGGCCACACGGTGGCTCAGTGGTTAGCACTGCAGCCTTGCAGTGCTGGGGTCCTCAGTTCAAATCCCACCAAGGGTAAAAAACCATCTGCAAGGAGTTTGTATGTTCTTCCCGTGTTTGCATGGATTTCCATCCCATATTCCAAAAAAGACATACTGATAGGGAAAAATGTACATTGTGAGCTCTATGTGGGGCTCACAATCTACATTTAAAAAAAAAAAAAAAAAAAAAAATCATTGGTTGTGATTGGCTTCAAATATGTCCTGTCCATAGAATGAGATATCAATTTTAGATTGTTGGGGATTCCACTGCTGGGACCCTTGCAGATCAGCTCAGATTACAGATGCAAGCATTTTTGAACTTGTTTGGAAGTTCTAACAGGAGAGTGCAGCTACTTATAGTGAATGAAGAGTGGTACTTCATCTATCTGGGAAAGACATCTTCTTCAACCAAGTACGCCGCTTCGGGAGGGATGTACATGGAGTGGTCGGAGGGATGTACATGGAGCGGTCAGGAGGGTTGTACATGGAGCGGTCGGGAGGGATGTACATGGAGTGGTCGGGAGGGATCTACATGGAGCGGTCAGGAAGGATGTACATGGAGCGGTCGGAAGGGATGTGCATTGAGCGGTCGGAAGAGATGTGCATTGAGTGGTCGGGAGGGATGTACATGGAGTGGTCGGGAGGGATGTAAATGGAGTGGTTGGGAGGGATGTACATGGAGTGGTTGGGAGGTATGTACATGGAGTGGTTGGGAGGTATGTACATGGAGTGGTCGGGAGGGATGTACATGGAGTGGTCTGGAGGGATGTACATGGAGTGGTCGGGAGGGATGTACATGGAGTGGTCGGGAGGGATGTAAATGGAGTGGTTGGAAGGGATGTACATGGAGTGGTTGGGAGGTATGTACATGGAGTGGTTGGGAGGTATGTACATGGAGTGGTCGGGAGGGATGTACATGGAGTGGTCTGGAGGGATGTACATGGAGTGGTCGGGAGAGATGTGCATTCAGTGGTTGGGAGGGATGTACATGGAGTGGTCAGGAGGGATGTACATGCAGTGGTCGGGAGGGCTGTACATGCAGTGGTCGGGAGAGATGTATATGGAGTGGTCAGGAGGGATGTACATGGAGTGTTCGGGAGGGATGTACATGGAGTGGTCGGGAGAGATGTACATGGAGTGGTCGGGAGGGATGTACATGGAGTGGTCGGGAGAGATGTACATGGAGTGGTCGGGAGAGATGTACATGGAGTGGTCGGAAAGGATGTACATGGAGTGGTCGGGAGCGATGTACATGGAGTGGTCGGGAGAGATGTACATGGAGTGGTCAGGAGAGATGTACATGGAGCGGTCAGGAGAGATGTACATGGAGTGGTTGGGAGGGATGTACATGGAGCGGTCAGGAGGGATGTACATGGAGTGGTCGGGAGGGATTTACATGGAGTGGTCGGGAGGGATGTACATGGAGTGGTCAGGAGGGATGTACATGGAGCGGTCAGGAGGGATGTACATGGAGTGGTCGGGAGGTATTTACATGGAGTGGTCGGGAGAGATGTACATGGAGTGGTCGGGAGGGATGTACATGGAGCGGTCAGGAGGGATGTACATGGAGTGGTCGGGAGGGATTTAAATGGAGTGGTCGGGAGGGACATACATGGAGCGGTTGGGAGGGATGTACATGGAGTGGTTGGGAGAGATGTACATGGAGTGATCAGGAGGGATGTACATGGAGTGGTCGGGAGGGATGTACATGGAGTGGTCGGGAGGGATGTACATGGAGTGGTCGGGAGGGATGTACATGGAGCGGTTGGGAAGGATGTACATGGAGTAGTCAGGAGGGATGTACATGGAGTGGTCGGGAGGGACGTACATGGAGCGGTTGGGAAGGATGTACATGGAGTAGTCAGGAGGGATGTACATGGAGTGGTCGGGAGGGATGTACATGGAGTGGTCGGGAGGGATGTACATGGAGTGGTCGGGAGAGATGTACATGGAGTGGTCGGGAGAGATGTACATGGAGTGGTCAGGAGGGATGTACATGGAGTAGTCAGGAGGGATGTACATGGAGCGGTTGGGAAGGATGTACATGGAGTAGTCAGGAGGGATGTACATGGAGTGGTTGGGAGGGATGTACATGGAGTGGTCGGGAGGGATGTACATGGAGTGGTCGGGAGGGATGTACATGGAGTAGTCAGGAGGGATGTACATGGAGTGGTCAGGAGGGATGTACATGGAGTGGTCAGGAGAGATGTACATGGAGTGGTCGGGAGAGATGTACATGGAGTGGTCGGGAGGGATGTACATGGAGTGGTCGGGAGGGATGTACATGGAGTGGTCGGGAGGGATGTACATGGAGCGGTTGGGAAGGATGTACATGGAGTAGTCAGGAGGGATGTACATGGAGTGGTCGGGAGGGATGTACATGGAGCGGTTGGGAAGGATGTACATGGAGTAGTCAGGAGGGATGTACATGGAGTGGTCGGGAGGGATGTACATGGAGGGGTCGGGAGGGATGTACATGGAGTGGTCGGGAGGGATGTACATGGAGCGGTTGGGAAGGATGTACATGGAGTAGTCAGGAGGGATGTACATGGAGTAGTCAGGAGAGATGTACATGGAGTGGTGAGGATGGAAAGGGGCTCCTACCTAGCCAGCCTCATCAGCCAAATCATCAATAATATAGTATCATCATATCATCAATCATAGTATCATCAGTAATATACCGTAGTATCTTCAATAATATCGTATCATCACAGCCATTATATACAGAGGAGGGTTCATGGAGAAATGAAAGACATCAAAGATTCACGTTTAAAAGAAATATTCTGTGTTCCTATTGTCTAATGTCGTGTGGCTTTGTGACTAGTAGAGGGACGTGTTTCCATGGTAACACGATGATCTGACAGACACACAGTGACAACTACTAATATATAATTTGGTGTAATTCGGAAATCTGAAGCTTGGATGCAAAGTTAACTTCTTTATGTCCTACCAGATCCTCCTATACTAGAGGTGTAACTATAAGGGGCTCCTAGGAACCTATCTATAAAACATAGTGTATGACACTGTCAGGGCTCCTAGGAACCTATCTATAAAACATAGTGTATGACACTATCAGGGCTCCTAGGAACCTATCTATAATACATAGTGTATAACACTGTCAGGGCTCCTAGGAACCTATCTATAATACATAGTGTATAACACTGTCAGGACTCCTAGGAACCTATCTATAATACATAGTGTATGACACTGTCAGGGCTCCTAGGAACCTATCTATAATACATAGTGTATGACACTGTCAGGGCTCCTAGGAACCTATCTATAATACATAGTGTATAACACTGTCAGGGCTCCTAGGAACCTATCTATAATACATAGTGTATAACACTGTCAGGGCTCCTAGGAACCTATCTATAATACATAGTGTATGACTCTGTCAGGACTCCTAGGAACCTATCTATAATACATAGTGTAGGACACTGTCAGGGCTCCTAGGAACCTATCTATAATACATAGTGAATGACACTGTCAGGGCTCCTAGGAACCTATCTATAATACATAGTGTATGACACTGTCAGGGCTCCTAGGAACCTATCTATAAATCATAGTGTATAACACTGTCATGGCTCCTAGGAACCTATCTACAAAACATAGTGTATGACACTGTCAGGGCTCCTAGGAACCTATCTATAAAACATAGTCTATGACACTGTCAGGGCTCCTAGGAACCTATCTATAATACATAGTGTATGACACTGTCAGGGCTCCTAGGAACCTATCTATAATACATAGTGTATGACACTGTCAGGGCTCCTAGGAACCTATCTATAAAACATAGTGTATGACACTGTCAGGGCTCCTAGGAACCTATCTATAACACATAGTGTATGACACTGTCAGGGCTCCTAGGAACCTATCTATAATACATAGTGTATAACACTGTCAGGGCTCCTAGGAACCTATCTATAATACATAGTGTATGACACTGTCAGGGCTCCTAGGAACCTATCTATAAAACATAGTGTATAACACTGTCAGGGCTCCTAGGAACCTATCTATAATACATAGTGTATGACACTGTCAGGGCTCCTAGGAACCTATCTATAAAACATAGTGTATAACACTGTCAGGGCTCCTAGGACAGTAAGTCGCACCTAAATAAAAATTACCATCACAATAGAAAAACTATTCAAAAAATAGACAGATCGATAGGTTAGGGTCACCTTAATCAGGAGGTGTTTTTTCGATTTGTGAAGCGTTGCCTCCATTGCTGAGAAATTTTTCTATGCACATCAGCTTTGGAGCAACACGCTTTGCCAATGCTCCAAAAAGTTTAAACAGCAACACCCTCATTTCTCCAAAGAGCTCATTTCCATATTGACAAATCCGGCAATATCTCAGCAACATAGGGAGCGATTCACAAGAAGAAAACACTACTTGATTCAGGTGACCCTAACCTATCAATCTGCAGGGTTGGGTTCTGGTGACATTAACCTATCTACCTGTGAGGCTGGATTGATACGGGACTGGGTTATGGTGACATTAACCTATCTACCTGTGAGGCTGGCTTGATACGGGCCTGGGTTCTGGTGACACTAACTTATCTACCTGTGAGGTTTGGTTGATATGGGCCTGTGTACTGGTGACACTATAACCTATATACCTTTGAGGTTGGATTGATACGGGACTGGGTTCTGGTGACATTAACCTATCTACCTGTGAGGTTTGGTTGATACGGGCCTGTGTACTGGTGACATTAACCTATCTAGCTGTGGGGTTGGCTTGTTATGGGCCTGGGTTCTGGTTACACTAACCTATCTATCTGCGGAGTTGGGTTGATATGGGGATGGGTTCTGGTGACACTATAACCTATCTACCTGTGAAGTTGGGTTGATACGGGCCTGGTTTCTGGTTACACTAACCTATCTATCTGTGGGGTTGAGTGGATATGGAGCAGGTTTCTGGTGACACTAACCTATCTATCTGTGGAGTTGGGATGATACAGGCCTGGTTTCTGGTGACACTAACCTATCTATCTGTGGTGTTGGATTGATACGGGCCTGGATTCTGGTGACATTAACCTATCTACCTTTGAAATTCGGTTGATACGAGGCTGGGTTCTGACAGTCTCCCTTTAAAGAATGTAATAAAAGAACCAAAATCAGAAACATTTTATGGTCTTGCAAATAAGAAGTAGCAAAATAATCACTGCCCTGAAGGACCTCAATAAAACTCTCCCCAGCTTAGACAACCCCTCTCCGTGGTCACAGACCCCTCTTTATAGCGGACACGTTGGCCCCCATTATCCAGACTAATTAGCTGCTGTTAACCATTCGTCTTCCCCAGTGAAACGCTCTCTTTCATGTTGCGCACTTCTATCATCGGGGTAAGTCTTCCGTCGAGTAAGCCAGATTCAACAAACAGCCCATGAAAGGAGTTTTAAAACTGTCAATGAGGCATAACACGTCTCCGAGACACCCCGTTACAAAGCCAGACTGTGTCCCGCTCTGTACGGCATGTTTATGGTTGAGGTAATGGTATGGACCTTCCACAAGAGGAAGTGGTCAAGTGGTTTTGGAGTTGATTGTAAAATCGCACAAGCGAATTCAAAGCGAAGCCAACGAAGGAGGACGTCTCCATGAAAAATAATCAGAAGTTTTTGCGGATTTGTAATCATTGGCCGTACGCCTCTGTATAGTCTGAACTTCTAATAGCGGTATAATTTACTCTAGGGGTATACGGTATATACTACAGTACTCTAGGGATTCCATTAATTCAGCCATTGAAATTTAATTCCGTGGCTTGGAAATTTTGAACGAAGTTTTTCCAAAAATTGTTCCATGTAGGAGCCTTTATAAGACCTTGTGGCCACAGACTGATGAGGTCATCTAGAGATAATCGTGGTTTTATGGATTTGTGTGGGCGAAATTTCTCAGGGTGTTACCTTTAGGCATTTAAGCCAAACCAGACCAAAAATGGGCACTTTATTTTTGAAGGGTTTGCACAAACCCCTTTTCATTTTTGGACCAAGACGATTTTATGGGATGTATTGTGGGATTATGTGAGAAAAGGAAGGTATATGGAAGTAATGAAAGGACCTATAGAGGACTGTGATGGCCGAATTATAGCTCTGTGGTTGTAGAGAGCTGTGTGTATTATAGGAGGCCTATCAGCAGATCCCAGCATATCACCCTGCAGATAGATAGGTTACTGTCACCAGAACCAGCATATCACCCCAGCCCCGTAGATAGATAGGTTACTGTCACCAGAACCAGCATATCACCCCAGCCCTGCAGATAGATAGGTTACTGTCACCAGAACCAGCATATCACCCCAGCCCTGCAGATAGATAGGTTAGTGTCACCAGACCCAGCATATCACCCCAGCCCTGCAGATAGATAGGTTACTGTCACCAGAACCAGCATATCACCCCAGCCCTGCAGATAGAGAGGTTAGTGTCACCAGACCCAGCATATCACCCCAGCCCCGTAGATAGATAGGTTAGTGTCACCAGAACCAGCATATCAACCCAGCCCTGCAGATAGATAGGTTACTGTCACCAGACCCGCATATCACCCCAGCCCCGTAGATAGATAGGTTAGTGTCACCAGACCCAGCATATCACCCCAGCCCCGTAGATAGATAGGTTATTGTCACCAGAACCAGCATATCACCCCAGCCCTGCAGATAGATAGGTTAGTGTCACCAGACCCAGCATATCACCCCAGCCCTGCAGATAGATAGGTTAGTGGGACCAGGCAACTATGTGATGTAAATGGAGGCCTCCTGACTAGAGATGAGCGAGTAGTGTTCCATCGAGTAGGTGTTCGATTGAATACTACGATATTCGAAATACTCGTACTAGATAGAACACTACTAGCTGTTCGAAGTTTAAGGTTCGATGCAGAACCAGCGTTGATTGGCAGAATGCTATACATTCTGCCAATCAACGCTGATTCTTCTCTTACCTTTAGAAGTCTTCTCCGCGCAGCGTCCCCGCGGTGTCCTCCGGCTGGAATTCACTCTGCCTAGGCATCCGGCCTAGGCAGAGCCGACTGCGCATGCTCGGGCATGCCCTCGCATGCGCAGTCGGCTCTGCCTAGGCCCCAATGCCTAGGCAGAGTGAATTCCAGCCGGAAGATGCCGCGGGGGCGCTGTGCCGGGAGAAGACTTCAAGGAGAATCCAGCCCGACCGTCACTCGTGGACTTGGTAAGTATAATTTTATCGAATGTTGCCTACCCCTGAAACGAGTATTTCCCCCCATAGACTATAATAGGGTTCAAAATCCGTTTGAACACTCGAACAGTGTGCGGCTGTTCGAATCGGATTTCAAACCTCGGACATTTTAGTGTTCACTCATCTCTACTCCTGACTCTATCCCGATCGATGATGTTCGTAAAAGACGTATCAAACTTGTTGAGTTTTAACACTTGATCTTTTTGTCCTCAGGGAACACCACCACATGTCGTAACCCTGTGTAACCCCTTTAAGAGCCCTATCTGGAGCTTTAATGGCAGTATATGGAGCTATTTATGAGGACCTTGACAAGATCAGCTCTCAATGATGGGTTCGCGTTCCTTTATAATTTCAGTCAATGCTCAGGAGTTCATCTCGGGTGATATAAATGGTTTATTGTAGTGTTGCGTTCTGGGATACAACTTGTTTTGTTTGGTGGACATCTATTTTCCACCGGGAGCGTATTAAAAAGAAAGAATGGGCAAAAGAGAAAGAAACTACAGAATGTTGCTGAAGATGAAATGAAGGTCAACATCTCTTTAAGCAGGAAGGTCAACATCTTTTTATGCAACGTTCCATCACCCTGATCTATGCAACGGCTTATTATCACGGATACTCAATGTCTTTCACACTAAGCTGTATGAGTGTAATAGAGGTTCTGAGAACCAAAGAGCAAAGAGCGAGAACACGACATGTTATGTGCAGAAACAAATACAAAATCAACAAGAAGTTCTCTATCCAGAGGTTATAGTGCACAGCAATGACACTCAAGATGTAGGAGAAGGAATAATATGGTGGTTATTGAAAGTTTTTCTTAAAAAGGTCAGGTTGCCACTCGAAAAACTGTCCATAACTGAACATATCTGGTTGGAAATTGGACTACAATGCCTCAACTTCTAACATCAAGTAGAGTTAGTTGTCATATAATAGAATGATATGTAACTTGCAGTGTGTGGTACATACCCACCCTGGATAACAATCTTATAACGTCTACAGTGTGGCCCTAAGTGATCCCGATAGAACTACCTATTTATAGCAGATCCCAGCATATCACCCCAGCCCTGCAGATAGATAGGTTACTGTCACCAGAACCAGCATATCACCCCAGTCCTACAGATAGATAGGTTACTGTCACCAGACCCAGGATATCACCCCAGCCCTGCAGATAGATAGGTTAGTGTCACCAGACCCAGCATATCACCCCAGTCCTGCAGATAGATAGGTTACTGTCACCAGAACCAGCATATCACCCCAGCCCTGCAGATAGATAGGTTACTGTCACCAGACCCAGCATATCACCCCAGCCCTGCAGATAGATAGGTTACTGTCACCAGAACCAGCATATCATCCCAGTCCTACAGATAGATAGGTTAGTATCACCAGACCCAGCATATCACCCCAGCCCTGCAGATAGATAGGTTACTGTCACCAGAAGCAGCATATCACCCCAGCCCTGCAGATAGATAGGTTACTGTCACCAGAACCAGCATATCACCCCAGTCCTACAGATAGATAGGTTACTGTCACCAGACCCAGGATATCACCCCAGCCCTGCAGATAGATAGGTTAGTGTCACCAGACCCAGCATATCACCCCAGCCCTGCAGATAGATAGGTTACTGTCACCAGAACCAGCATATCACCCCAGCCCTGCAGATAGATAGGTTACTGTCACCAGAACCAGCATATCACCCCAGCCCTGCAGATAGATAGGTTACTGTCACCAGAACCAGCATATCATCCCAGCCCTGCAGATAGATAGGTTAGTGTCACCAGACCCAGCATATCACCCCAGCCCTGCAGATAGATAGGTTACTGTCACCAGAACCAGCATATCACCCCAGCCCTGCAGATAGATAGGTTAGTGTCACTAGAACCAGCATATCACCGCAGCCCTGCAGATAGATAGGTTAATGTCACCAGACCCAGGATATCACCCCAGCCCTGCAGATAGATAGGTTAGTGTCACCAGACCCAGCTTATCACCCCAGCCCTGCAGATAGATAGGTTACTGTCACCAGACCCAGGATATCACCCCAGCCCTGCAGATAGATAGGTTAGTGTCACCAGACCCAGCTTATCATCCCAGCCCTGCAGATAGATAGGTTACTGTCACCAGAACCAGCATATCACCCCAGCCCTGCAGATAGATAGGTTACTGTCACCAGCACTAGCATATCACCCCAGCCCTGCAGATAGATAGGTTACTGTCACCAGACCCAGCATATCACCCCAGCCCTGCAGATAGATAGGTTACTGTCACCAGACCCAGCATATCACCCCAGCCCTGCAGATAGACAGTTTATTTTCACCTGAATCAGACAGTGCTCTCCCCTTGTGAATTGCAGGCTTTGTTACCGAGGTATTGCTATTTTTGTCCTTTGTGGAGTAATGACAACATCCTCATTGCTCCAAAAAAGTCTTGACAAAAAGCTAATATCTTTGCAACAAAAGCTGCGATTCACAAGAGGAAAACACTGTCTTATTCATTTGACCCTAACCTATCTATCTGTGGAGCTGGGTTGATATCCTGTATTCCAGAGACACACTCCCTTTAAACTGGCCATATTGGTTTGGAACATTTTGACCAGATGTTAGGACTTCAATATCATTCAAGATCCTTGAAGTTTTGTAATCTTGGAACAGACCCCTGACACATCCGTGGGAAAGTTTACTATGTTCAGCGACTGCACAGCCCTAACTATTGTTTATAAATCTATTTTTGTTCAGTTTTGTCCATTTTTGTCTGAAGTCGTCTATCTCGTCTTAAAGGGGCTGTTCAATCAGGATTACGTCTCTTTTTTCTGGGCATCCCAACCTTCCACATAATGGTCGGGGAGCCACATGGTGTAAACGTGGCGTTGTCCACATAGTGTTGCAGGATAAGGCTGGGGAAGGTGAAAAATAAACTAAAAAACGAACTCACCTGTCCCTGGTGTTCCGGTGTCCCAGATTGGTGTCCAATCCCCGTGGACAATGGAAGTCCCTACTGGACATGATGGCTGAGGCCGATCAGCAACCTAAGGAAAGGACCGGTCTTCACTCTGGCTAATTGGGTTGAGTCGAGTTAGGTTCATAGGACATATGGACACGGACAGGCCCCATCTGACAACTCGGTGCTCAATATTTCTCACGTTCCGTAAATCTATGTATTGTTGGAACAGACCCACGATGAATCCATGGGAAAGTTGACTCTGTTTGGGTGACTACGCAACCATAAGGATTGTTTATGAGTCTATTTTGGTTCAGTTTTTGACTTTTGTCTACCCCGGTAGGTAGGCAGCCCGACATGACTGTTCCAATCAATTTGTTCCGGCTTTGTTCTAAATTCCGTAACGCGGTCGCGTACTAGTTTCTATTTAAATTATATCTGAATCACTTGTGGATGAATAATTGAAAAAGAAACCCTTTTAAATTAAGCACCTGCTGAGCAACAAAAAAAGCAAAAAAAAAAAAAACATGCAGAAGAAAATAATTCTAGCGGGTGTTTTTTTTTATTTCCAGATTGCGGAATGCCTAATTGCTTTGTTAATGCTTATTTAATGTACTGTAGATCAGTTAAATGGAGTGAAAAATTACAAAAGAGGATTAATGGCGGCAATTAATCTTTGGAAATCAAATACATTTGATAAGGTACATTCGGAGTGTCTGCCGGCTTCACGGCTTCTGACGGTGGAAGAAAAGCTTCGCACTCACTAAGCAGGAATAGCGAGGCTCGGATCACTGTGCATAGACAGGCGAGCCAAATGTACCTACGGAAACCTGAGCCTGCCAAAGTCTGCAGAGCAAATAACAGGTGCGATGACACTGGAAGTATGTTTAGGGGAATCGTATAATGAACCCATAAGGCCCCAGGGGACGAGAAAAACCGCGGCGGGAATGCATCATGGTTCTTCCCGCAGCCCTTTGAACAGAGTTTTCCTCTGCGGACTTTCTGTTACCATTATGTCTACGGGGAAGCCGCCGATGTTTCCGTAAATATAATTGACATGCTGCGATTTCCAAAACCGCGCCGTTTTGGAAATTGCAGCGTGTCGGTGCTGTGGTTTGAAATGCAAAGAGGGCATGGGATTCACATGAATCCCATCGCGATGCTGCAAATCGGGGCGTTTCTGGTCCGTGGGGTTCCTGAACATGGGTGCTGAGCCTTACTAGAGGGCATGGTCACAGTATATCCCCATGCGCCAGAAACGCCGCGCTAACGCGTGTCAGAGTGAGCCCTTCAACACAGAATCCCATTGACTTCAATGGGTTCCGTTTAACGTGCGTAACGCTTTGAAATCAATGGGTTAAAAAGCCTCCCATTGATTTCAATGTGTAGCGTGCGTAAGATGGAACCCATTGAAGTCAATGGGATTCTGTTTTGTAGGTCTCACTCTGACACGTATTTACGTGTCAGAATGAGCGCCGTGTTACATCGTGGGAACGGGCCTTAAGGTGTTTTTTTGGCATAAGCACTGCGGGAACAACCGCGGCGTGAACGCATCGTGGTTTTTCTCACAGCGCTTTGAACAGAAAGTTCACAGAGTTTTCCTCCGATGACTTTTTGTTACAATTATATCTATGGGGAAGCCGCCAGCTTTTCCGTAGATATAATTGACATGCTGCGATTTTCAAAATCGTGATGGTTTTGGAAATCGCAGCATGTCCGCGCTGCGATTTTTTTCTGCAAAGTGGGCATAGGATTCGCATGACTCCCATCCACTTTGCAAGTACTGTAAAACGCTGCGATTTTTCCTGGCGTTTCCAGGCTTAGTATAGAATCGTTGCAGCTTTGGAATTATACATACGGGAATGCCAATGGTTTCCCTATAGATATAATCGAAGCAGAAGATTAGCAGAAGAAACATCTTCAGACTTTCTGTAAAAAAGCGATATATTGCCATCGCTGCGGTTTTCCCCGCAGCGCTTTTATGCTGCGGCACGCTACGTGGGACCTTAGCCTAGAACTTCAATCATCCATAGCTATGACTAAATGAACCTTCTATTTCAATACAAATGCTACCTATAGTTGTTAGACCCTATAGCAGCTGCTAGATTTGTCCATACGTGTCGCACATGTCTGCTATTTTCTGGCTTGGGTTCTGTAATTGATGCCTCCGGCTACGCACTGCTTTATAGGTCTGACTTTGACATCCATCTTACTTTTCTGCTCCGGTAATTTTTTCTGCCACATCTATATGTCTTGATATATTTGTCCCCACAAGCTATGAAAATGCTTCATTGAAGAAAGATTAGATTCTTACACATGTTCCGGGACGCCATGGACTTTGGTCAGGAGTTTTTGTACAATCCCATTGGGACCCATTGACAGCTGTGACCATTATTCTTCCATCTAGAACCTGTATGCCGCTTATATATGGTATATACAATACTGAACGAAAGTTTTAGGGCCCGTGCACATGGTATAACGCGGTGCTGATTCTGACACGTAAACACGTGTCAGAGTCAGCGCTTCAAAACAGAATCTCATTGACTTCAATGGGTTCCGTCTGACGTGCGCCACACATTGAAACCAATGGGAGGCTTTTTAACCCATTGATTTCAATGGGTTACGGGTGTTAAACAGAACCCATTGAAGTCAATGGGATTCTGTTTTGAAGCGCTGACTCTGACACGTGTTTACGTGTCAGAATGAGCGTCACGTTACATCAAGTGCAACGGGCCCTTAGTCGAACTTGGCTTATGGTTTGCAGGACAAATTGTACTTTGTCATGGCACCATTCAATATCCTGTACAATGAACTGGGAAGCGGGAAAAAAAAAATCAGAATGAGGTGGAATTTTGGTGGCATTGACTCCCACACCGACGATAGTACTGATCCCCTCACCAGCCGCACTTCAGACTGTCCATTCTCATCTTTTGAACCTGTTACAGAAGAGGAAGTCTCCCAGCTACTTTCGTCATCTCTCCCCACAACCTGCAGTAGTGACCCATTCCCCTCACACCTTCTCCAATCTCTGTCCCCTGCTGTCACTACTTACCTTACTAAAATATTTAACCTCTCTCTCTCTTCTGGAATCTTCCCATCCTCCTTCAAGCATGCTGTTATAACCCCGCTACTGAAAAAACCCTCCCTGGACCCATCCTGTGCTGCTAACTATCGACCCGTCTCTAACCTCCCCTTCATCTCTAAACTTTTGGAACGCCTGGTTTATTCTCGGTTAATCTGTTATCTCTCTGCTAACTCTCTGCTTGACCCCTTACAATCTGGTTTCCGCACTCTGCACTCTACTGAAACAGCTCTCACAAAAGTCTCTAATGATCTACTAAAGGCTAAATCCAATGGTGACTTCTCTCTTCTTATTCTTCTGGACCTCTCTGCAGCTTTTGACACTGTTGACCATCAACTTCTCCTCACTATGCTCCGCTCAGTCGGCCTCAATGACACTGCGCTCTCCTGGTTCTCCTCTTATCTCTCAGACCGCACTTTCAGTGTATCATTCGCGGGCTCTGTTTCCTCCCCTCTTTCCCTTGCTGTTGGGGTTCCTCAGGGCTCGGTCCTCGGCCCCCTGCTCTTTTCTCTCTACACAGCCCCCATTGGACAAACCATCGCCAGATTTGGCTTCAGGTACCATCTTTATGCTGATGACACCCAATTATACACATCTTCCCGTGACATCACCCCTGCACTCATACAGAACACCAGTGACTGTCTCTCTGCTGTCTCTAATATCATGTCCTCGCTCTATCTGAAACTAAATCTCTCTAAGACTGAACTACTACTGTTTCCACCATCTAACAGATCTGTCCCTGATATATCCATTGCAGTCTTAGGCCTTACTATAACTCCTAGGCAGCATGCCCGCTGCCTCGGGGTCATATTTGACGCAGACCTTTCCTTCACCCCTCATATTGAATCACTCGCACGTTCATGTCACCTCCACCTCAAAAACATCTCCAGAATATGCCCTTTCCTTACCAGAGATACACTAAAGACACTTATTGTCTCTCTGATTCATTCTCGCCTTGACTACTGTAACTCCTTACTAATCGGTCTTCCCCTCACTAAGCTCTCCCCTCTACAATCTATTCTGAATGCAGCGGCCAGGCTCATCTATCAGTCTAGACGCTACAGCGAGGCCTCCGGTCTGTGCCAGTCACTACATTGGCTGCCTATTCATTATAGAATAAAATATAAAGTTATTACTCTCATCCACAAGGCTCTCCATAATGCCGCACCTCCCTACATTTCCTCCCTCATCTCTGTCTACCGCCCAACCCGTGTTCTCCGCTCACTCAATGACCTAACACTTACATCCTCTATTATCAGAACCTCCCACGCTCGTATACAAGACTTCTCCCGAACTGCACCACTTCTCTGGAATGCTCTACCCCGGACAATAAGATTAACTCCCAACTTCTACAGTTTCAAACGCAAACTAAAGACACATCTGTTCAGACCGGCCGATCACAATTCCTAATGCACAAAATTGTCTGAACACTGTATAAGCAATGCCGCCCCTGCTACCTCTTGTGTCACCCCCTCTATCTCATAGATTGTAAGCTCTTTTGAGCAGGGCCCTCAGTCCCATTGTGTGAAATGACGTTCTTTGTTATGTATGTCTGTATCTGAACCCTATAAATTGTACAGTGCTGCTGAATATGTTGGCGCTATAAAAATAAAATGTATTATTATTATTATTATTATTATTATTATTAATTTTGAAAAAATAAACCGCATTCGCGCCACTTTCATATGGATTTAATTTTTACAGCTCTCTCTTTGTGGCAGAAACAACAAGTTACCTGTATTCTGTGGGTCTGTATGAACACGGCGATACCAAACATATACTATTTGTAATTTTTTAAAAAAAAAAAAAATTCAAAATTTTGCAAAATTGTAAAAAAAAAATTGTGTCACCTAGAACTTTTTAATTTTTACAAGTATGGCGTATTTTTATGCAGGACAAGATGACGTTTTTATTGATGGCTTAATTTTTTAGAGAAGGCAAAGCATTGAAAAAACAGGTATTTGATTTCTTGCCCCAGTATGGGATGAATATTTTAAGATTTTAATAGTTCGGACCTATAGTGTTTAATAGAGATGAGCGAATAGTATTCGAAACTGCGGTTTGGAATATCTCGCTCCATAGGAATGAATGGAAGCAGCCAGCGCCAGCTGCCGATGCTTAACCCCTTGCAGTTCGCCCGCTCCCATTCATTCCCATGGGAGCGAGGTATTCGAAACTATGTTTAATTCTAACCAACATCCTTATGTTCTTTGCCATATGGCCCACAGGAGACGGACTCACCTGTAACTTGATCCTAAAAACGTGCGTCCCTCATGCCCATCTTTTATTAACTGGCACCGTTTACGTCTTTCTTAGAATTTCAGTACAAACACATTCTCCGCTCAATAAGTACGTCTTGGCTCATGGAAACGTGGCTCTCATGCTCTTTTGATCTGCCGGATTTTTTTTCTCTCACTAATCAGATCCATTCTTACCAATCTCTTGTCCAGAAAAAGCAAACCCAGACACATAAAATGATTCCATCTTTCCGGGCAGCGCTCGGAAATATTCCAGTTTTTTTTTTTTTTTGGCCAGTAACTCTTCATAAAGTGGACAGAACACAAAGTGACTCGTTATACAGGGGTCTGTTAGCGCATCATGGAAATCTAAGCGTAATCGGGAGTCTATGTGTGATATGAAGAACCGCACAAGTACATTGATCAAAATGAAATAGGAACTCCTGAAGGCGCATGAGATCATCGCCACCATCTGCAACCTAGCCCACATTGTAAGCCATAACTCTCCAGAAAATGTCCATAGAGACTTATAGTCCCATGTCACTGAAGGTAACATCATGGGTAATCCATAGTGATTTAAGGTAATGGTGGTCTAGGACAGTGAAAGGGCTCATAGATACATCCTTGGTCCTGGGAATTGAAGGGACTGATTAAAACATTCTTAGTGGTGGTATAGGACATACAGTATGTAATATATGTATATAGATCTATATATCGTGACTATACTGTACATGTATAATATAACATCTTTGGTGGTCTACAGAAGGTGTAGATGATAATAACATTGGTGGTCTAGGGCAATGAAGGGTCTAAATGTAAGATCCCTGCTGGGGGTATAGGATATACAGTATATAACATAATAGTATTTACATATATAATATACATCTATGGTGGTCTACAAAAGCAAAGCGGTAAAGGATAACATCCCTGGTGATCTAGGGCAATGAAGGGTCTAATTGTAAGATCCATACTGTTGGTATAGGACATATATAACATAATAGTATTATACATACTTTATATAATATACATCTATGGTTGTCTACAACAATAAAGGGGTAAATGATAATATTCCTGGTGGTCTAGGACAGTGGTGGTGGTATAGGATATATATAACATAATAGTATTTTACATATAATATCTATGGTGGTCTAGAGCAGCAAAGGGGTAAATGATAAGATCCCTGTGGTCTAGGACAGTGAAGGGGATAGTTAAAATATCCTTTCTGGTGGTATAGGGCATATATATTATAATAACATATGTATACACATGAAATTATACATATATAATATAACATCTTTGGTGGTCTACAGCAGTAAAGGGGTAAATAATAACATCACTTGTGGTCTAGGGCAGTGAAGGGTCTAAGTGTAACATCCCTGATGGTTGGTATAGGTCATATATAACATAATATACATATATGGTGGTCTACAGCAACAAAGCGGTAAATGATAACATCCCTGGTGATCTAGGGCAATGAAGGGGCTAATTCTAAGGTCCCTGTTGGTTTGTTGGACATATATAATATAATAAAATCTAAAATAAAAAAAAATGCAATGGGTTGTGTTTGGTATTATTGCAGAGAAGTGGATGGACTTGTACTGCAATACCACGCACAACCTGTGGAGGGGTGTGGCACTATTTTTTTTGTTTTTTAAAAGAAATCAGCCATGTTTTTCTAATCCTAGACAAGCCACTGAAGTGACAATGAACAAGACAAACACTTCAAAGCGGTTCCCACTTTTGTCGAACGTGTTGTGATAACACAAGAGCGATCATGTAGGGACACCGCTCGGCCCACACGGTAGCCGGAGACAAACAATGGTCGGCACAGTGCTACAAATAGGGCAGCGCCTTTCTAAATTCCCACTGTCTGTACACATGGAGAAGAGGTCACACCCTGTAAATTCCTGTGTTACATACAAGTCATTTCTTCTTCAATTACTAGGTGTGGTGAGCTGGACAAGACGCGGCTCATCCTCCAGACGGTAAGATTTGGCTCGCTCCTACTTCTCCTATGTGGATGTTTTTCCCCAATGTGTAAGTGACAGACCATTGAGAGGTGGAATCATCCGGAGCCCCGGGGGCTAACAGTGTGGGCTCCGAGCAAAATGAGGTCATCAGAAGAACAGGGGAAATGGGAATTTCGGTTAGATAATCCCTTAGATAAATGACTATTGCAGATGTTCAGTTGACAAAGATCTGCAAGTCAGCCTTATGGGGTTTTTCTATAACCTTTGCTTAGATTAACCCCGTATGGAACATACGACTGGTTTAGATGTAGGGAACTATCAATTCCAGTTTGCTATCTATGGCTATGTAATAAAAAAAAGTCATGGTTAAAGGAACCTGCCAGGACAATATGGGACACCAAACCACCCACAGGTTCTAATGGATTGGGGGTTTAGTGTGCGTATAGACCTGTATCAACACCATCCGTTCAGACTCCTCACACTCATCTCTGGTGCGCCCAACACCTGCGCACTTCTTTACTGAAGCTGGAGATATTCAGCCTATCTTTACTGTGTATCCGCTCAAGGACTTGCGCATGCGCACTGAAGCCAAGGTGTACTCCTCTGGCCTTCCTGAGAACTGCGCCGCTGTCCCATTGCCAGGAGTACAGGAGATAGATGACATTAAAAGAGGGCTGTTAGGGACAGTGAGAACCCGGTCTACAAGGACCCATGGGTGGTTTAGTGTTCCGATTCACCATGACAGGTTCCCTTTAAAGGGATCCTATCATTGGATACCCTTTTTTTCTCACTAACACGTAGGAATAGCCTTAAGAAAGTCTATTATTCTCCTACCTTTATATATCTTCTCTGCACCACCATTCGGTAGAAATCCCGGTTTTCTTCGGTATGCAAATGAGTTCTCTCGCAGCACTCGGGGTGTCCCCAAAGCTGCAAGAGACATCTCCAGCAACGCCTCCATCTTCTTCTGGAACGCCCTCTCCCTGTGTCTTCTCCCATCCTGGGTTTCAATCTTCTAGGCCTTGTGCATACCAGGGCCACAATAAAATGGCCGCTTACGCAGTAAGCTGGTGTAAGCAGCCATTTTCTTGTGGCCGCTTACACAGTAAGCTGGTGAAAGCGGCCATTTTCTTGTGTCCCGGGCATGCGCATAGGAAGAGGGCATTCCAGAAGAATATAGAGGCGGTGCTGGAGATTTCTCTCGCAGCATTGGGAACGCCCCTAGTGCTGCGAGAGAACTCATTTGCATATAGAAGAAAACTGGGATTTCTCCCGAGCAGCAGCGCTTAGAAGACATCTAAAGGTAGGAGAGGAATAGCCTTTCTTAAGGCTATTCCTACATGTAAGTCAGAAAAAAAGGCTATCCAATGATAGGATCCCTTTAAGGCTACATGCACATGACCATAGTGGTGTTTACTATTCTCTAAAAAAAGAAATAGCACTTTCTCCATATTTTGTGGTTGCTTTCTATAGTCTGGTACAGATGTGTGTATGGGGTCATATAAAATGAATGGGACCATGTACTATCTTCAATCACAGATCCGCCATTGCAGACAATATATGGAGAAGAACTGCTATTGTGTACATGAGGCCAAAGCTTTTCTACACCCACAAAGCAATCAGTTTGCTGGCGTAGTCTTGGCCAAGCCAAGTGGCTTCTTGGCATCCATCCTGTCCCACGTGTCCCATTAGTTTCCAGCTAGACCACTGTCAGAAGTTGGAAAGAAGGCAACGGTGCTTCTAGTATCACCTATCGAAAAGTAAGTCCCTATTGGTTACCAGTGCCCAATCTTCAAAGAAGCCTAGAGACATGAGTCAGAACTAGGAATTTTTTGTACCTTTTCCCCGAATTCCCAGCTGGTTTCTATGTTTCCCTGTGAAGACGTCGAGACAAAGAACCTCCTGACTGGAAATGGGGAAACATGAGGCTTCTCAGAACTGGGTGTGCCGGGATTTGGAGAGAAGCCGTGAAGATTATAACCCCTGTCCATGTGTCAACAATAAGTTTTCTTTCTTCTTCTCAAGGTCTATTTGCTCTACGAGATCCCAAATGCTATGACGAAATAAGGTCCTCTTTCCCCCATACAATTTCCATCAAAGAGATTACTGTAACCGGATCTCCACATACCATGTTTCACAACTATCTTTAGCTGATGATATCCTGCAGGTAAGTCGGGAAATTTCCTTACGTCTTATAAAAACAACTTGTGCCTGGCAATGAGTCTATTAGGTAATCCCCGGGAATCTGGAATGGCCTGAACATTGACTCACATGGTGGTCACCTAGATAAGAAGACAAGTGGTTTCTAGACAACCTAAGTAACAAAGAAAGTAGAACGCACTATAAAAATAAATACACTTCTATCCAGTGATGGACTGAGGTTCTTTAAGCCACCAGATCAAAAACTTCTGGGGCCCACCATCCAACAACCCCAAGTAATAGAACATAGTACCCTTCCAATCTTGGTGTCCTCTCCTAGACGGGGGTCTCAAACTTGTGACCTGTATGCCAACCCTGCAGTCACCTGAATCAATAGAACCGGGAAGAAAATAACCCCAACCCTAAAGCTTCCCACCTTAGTAGGCCACATTAGGCCTGAGGCCTACAAACTCTGGGCAGCTTGAGTGTAGATATTTATCCCTCCACTCCTCAGCACCTCACGCTCCTTCAAGTTTTGGGCACACATACATCACAGCAGGGTACCCAGAGCATCGGAAGAGACCACGTATGGAAGAAGTCAGCTAAGTACTGGATGGGGGACAGAATTTTCATGGTTAAGCTATGTGGGACCACTGGTCGGGGACGTTCAACTATATGGGATAGCTGCTGGGGAACATTAAACTGTACAGGTCCACTATTGGGAGACATTAAACTGTACAGGGCCACTATTGGGAGACATTAAACTGTAAAGGGCCACTATTGGGGGCATTAAACTGTAAAGGGACACTATTGGGGGCATTAAACTGTACAGGGCCACTATTGGGAGACATTACACTGTATAGGGCCACTATTGGGAGACATTAAACTGTAAAGGGCCACTATTGGGAGACATTAAACTGTAAAGGGACACTATTGGGGGCATTAAACTGTACAGGGCCACTATTGGGAGACATTACACTGTACAGGGCCACTATTGGGAGACATTAAACTGTAAAGGGCCACTATTGGGAGACATTAAACTGTAAAGGGCCACTATTGAGGCATTAAACTGTAAAGGGCCTCTATTGGGAGACATTAAACTGTACAGGGCCAGTATTGGGAGACATTACACTGTAAAGGGCCACTATTGGGAGACATTAAACTGTAAAGGGCCACTATTGGGAGACATTAAACTGTAAAGGGCCACTATTGAGGCATTAAACTGTAAAGGGACACTATTGGGGGCATTAAACTTTACAGGGCCACTATTGGGAGACATTAAACTGTAAAGGGCCACTATTGGGAGACATTACACTGTATAGGGCCACTATTGGGAGACATTAAACTGTAAAGGGCCACTATTGGGAGACATTAAACTGTAAAGGGCCACTATTGAGGCATTAAACTGTACAGGGCCACTATTGGGAGACATTACACTGTATAGGGCCACTATTGGGAGACATTAAACTGTAAAGGGCCACTATTGGGGGCATTAAACTGTAAAGGGACACTATTGGGGGCATTAAACTGTACAGGGCCACTATTGGGAGACATTACACTGTACAGGGCCACTATTGGGAGACATTAAACTGTAAAGGGCCACTATTGGGAGACATTAAACTGTAAAGGGCCACTATTGAGGCATTAAACTGTAAAGGGACACTATTGGGGGCATTAAACTGTAAAGGGCCTCTATTGGGAGACATTAAACTGTACAGGGCCAGTATTGGGAGACATTACACTGTAAAGGGCCACTATTGGGAGACATTAAACTGTAAAGGGCCACTATTGAGGCATTAAACTGTAAAGGGACACTATTGGGGGCATTAAACTTTACAGGGCCACTATTGGGAGACATTAAACTGTAAAGGGCCACTATTGGGAGACATTAAACTGTAAAGGGCAACTATTGGGAGACATTAAACTGTAAAGGGCCACTATTGGGAGACATTAAACTGTACAGGGCCACTATTGGGAGACATTAAACTGTAAAGAGATAAAATGGGAGAGACACCGAGCGCCAATATAGTGTAGTAATTATAAACACTCTTGGTGATGATATGTAGTTATTCTCTTACCTATTGGTGTTGTGAAATAGTCACAACTCCATATGAGTATATAAAAGGTGTTATAGCAGCAGCTCTTTCCCTTACACTGTGAAACAGCGTGATACAATGATAGGTGATTCCTCAGGCAAGCCCGACAGGAGTGGAGGGGTAGGGAGTAAGCGCGCACACCAAAGTATATTCTTGAACAGTTTATTAAACACGACGCGTTTCGGGCACCTGCCCTTTCTCAAGTGTGATGCAAACTGTGTAGTGGTGAATACCAGTATGCTGCTTCGCTTCTGCGTCTTGAGAAAGAGACATTAAACTGTACAGGGCCACTATTGGGAGACATTAAACTTTAAAGGGCCACTATTGGGAGACATTAAACTGTAAAGGGCCACTATTGGGAGACATTAAACTGTACAGGGCCACTATTGGGAGACATTAAACTGTACAGGGCCACTATTGGGAGACATTAAACTGTACATGGCCACTTTTGAGGGCCATTAACGTGTGTTGGGAGCCACTGCTGGGGTTATTTAACAATATATTTGTATGTTATTAAATTTGAAAGTAATGTGGCATCTCACACATTTTTCAATATGTGGCCCATTTGCCCAGCCGGGTTTGAAGCCCCTGTGTTGGCGCCTGGGCCAGTCCAACTCTATTCCTGTCTATAGGCTGGTTTTGCTATTGCACTTGCACAGCCCCTCGAATCTCATTTATCCCTGTTAAACAGACTCCTCAGGGCTAGGCGGCCGTTATATCGGACTATATGTGATAGCAGATGTTATCGCCATATTAATTATTAATATCAATCATGAAGATATTTTTGGGCCCCATTGTCCTATAATGGATGAATTAGGAAGTAAATGGAGTGAATCCATTTGGTCAATAAAATCATCTTCACTGAAACCACTTTTTATTTCTTCCTAGAAATGATCGGGCCCATGAGACGCCCAGAACATTTATCTAGTAATGATGTGTTTCCACTTTGCAGTCAGCGCCGGCCACATGGTGCATTCTTGTGTATGCTCTGCATTAAAGGATCATCTGGACACCTAAATATAATCTCACTTTTATTTCCTTCCACATCTGCTAGAAATGTTCGGATTTTATACAATAGAAACTACAGTCCTGATATTAGATGTAATGGCCGCCCTTTAATTACAGGATCATCGTCTAGTACATGTAATAAACGTGGATATGTGTGTTTGTTTTATTCTATTTGTCTATGGCAATTGTACAATTTACTCTTTCGTCCTGAGCAAGAGCTGTATGTAGGTTACAGTAACCTTCCTTAACTCATTGTATTATCTCATATCCCAACAGTGCAGAAAACAAACTGAGCTCTGTGATATATAGGTATATATGATAGAGGAGAGAAGCTGAGCTGTGGGATATATAGGGTTATATGATAGAGGAGAGAAGCTGAGCTGTGTGATATATAGGGTTATAGGATAGAGGAGAGAAGCTGAGCTGTGTGATATATAGGGTTATATGATAGAGGAGAGAAGCTGAGCTGTGTGATATATAGGGTTATAGGATAGAGGAGAGAAGCTGAGCTGTGTGATATATAGGGTTATATGATAGAGGAGAGAAGCTGAGCTCTGTGATATATATATATATATATATATATATATATATATATATATATATATATATATATATATATAGGGTTATATGATAGAGGAGAGAAGCTGAGCTGTGTGATATATAGGGTTATAGGATAGAGGAGAGAAGCTGAGCTGTGTGATATATAGGGTTATATGATAGAGAAGAGAAGCTGAGCTCTGTGATATATAGGGTTATATGATAGAGGAGAGAAGTTGAGTTCTGTGATATATAGGGATATATGATAGAGGAGAGAAGCTGAGCTGTGTGATATATAGGGTTATATGATAGAGGAGAGAAGCTGAGCTGTGTGATATATAGGGTTATATGATAGAGGAGAGAAGCTGAGCTCTGTGATATATAGGGTTATATGATAGAGGAGAGAAGCTGAGCTGTGTGATATATAGGTTATATAACAGAGGAGAGAAGCTGAGCTCTGTGATATATAGGGTTATAGGATAGAGGGAGAGAAGCTGAGCTGTGTGATATATAGGGTTATATGATAGAGGAGAGAAGCTGAGCTGTGTGATATATAGGGTTATATGATAGAGGAGAGAAGCTGAGCTCTGTAATATATAGGGTTATGTGATAGAGGAGAGAAGCTGAGCTGTGTGATATATAGGTTATATAACAGAGGAGAGAAGCTGAGCTCTGTGATATATAGGGTTATAGGATAGAGGGAGAGAAGCTGAGCTGTGTGATATATAGGGTTATATGATAGAGGAGAGAAGCTGAGCTCTGTGATATATAGGGTTATAGGATAGAGGAGAGAAGCTGAGCCTGTCATGGTAGTTTTCTCCCCTGTGCAAGAATAGTCTACTGGACCCCAAAAACTGTCATTCAGAAGTGCAGTCCAGGAGCCATAGAATCCTATGGAGAGCTAAGTTTGCTTCTGGAGAGCTGTGGGGGGTCCCTTTAGTGTGGCCATAATGCAGACATCAAAATACAATGGTATTATGGTCGTGCGACCTAACCCCGTACACTCCAAGGATTACAACTGGATGTCTTTGTATCCAGCAGATAATGGACCTCTCCCCACCTCTAATCGGAAAATGAAGACAAACACAGTTAGAAGGTTTCTCATATTCAATAGGGATCATTGTCTTCGAGAATAAGAAAGAGAAAAACATCACAATTTCTATTTCCATACCAACCTTTTGTAACTGTAATATCATTTTGTGCTCCAGGCACCAATTATCTGTTCTGCCTTTTTATTGTCACCAATTATATTATAATTTGGGCCAGGAAATTAGTTTCATGCCTAATGTCACACGGCTCCGAAGTCTATCGCAAGACAATTATTAACCATATAAGAGTATGATTAGTCCCCATTGTGGAGCGACTGCCTAAATAATAGTTTTGTGGCTCTGCCCCCAGCACAATGGCCCACTTTTATCTTATGCCAATCTAAGTGAAGTAGGTAGTTGGAGTGATTGGCACCAAATTCATTAAAAGACACAACACTCTTAAAGGGGTGATCCAGGGAATAATAAAACTTCCCAGTGCATTCCCTATATTGTATAAGCTTTATTACTAATATAGTCGTGAAGTTACCTTTGTGGAGGGCTGCTGGGAGGCCAGAACTCTGGTTCCTCTTTCTCCCCTGCAGCCTCTTCAACTCTCAGTGATGTCACCAACTCCCCTCTGCTCAGGCTACAAACCCATTGAGTAGAGCAGAGTCGGTCACATTGACTGAGAATTGAATCCTAAACATTGGAGGCAGAAGAATCCAAGTTCTGGCCTCCCCAGCTGCCCTCCACACTCAGGCTCGGACTGGCCCGCAAGGTGAATAGGGGAATCATTGGTGCAAAGTTACCTTTGTGGAGGGCTGCTGGAGGCCAGAACTCTGGTTCTTTTTCCTCTCCTACAGCCACTCCAATGCTCAGTGATGTCACTGACTCCCCTCTGCTCAGGCAACACTCCCTTGGAGTAGAGTTGAGTTAGTCATATTGACTGAGAATTGGATCGTAAGCAGGGGAGGCAGAGGAACCCAAGTTCTGGCCTCCCCAGCTGCCCTCCACACTCCGACTCAGACTGGCCTGCAGGTGAATAGGTGAATTACTGGTGTAAAGTTACCTTTGTGGAGGGCAGCTGGGAGGCCAAAACTCTGGTTCCTCTTCCTCTCCTACAGCCACTCCAATGCTCAGTGATGTCACTGACTCCCCTCTACTCAGGCAACACATCCATTGAGTAGAGTTAAGTCAGTCACGTGACTGAGACTTGGATCATCAGCGGGGAAGCAGAAGAATCCAAGTTCTGGCCTCCCCAAATGCCCTCCACACTCAGGGTCGGACTGGCCCACATATGAATAGGTGAATCACTAGTGTAAAGTTACCTTTGTGGAGGGCAGCTTGGAGGCCGGAACTCTGGTTCCTCTTCCTCCCCTACAGCCACTCCAATGCTCAGTGATGTCACTTACTCCCCTCTACTCAGGCAACATATCCAGCCAGTAAAGCAGAGTCGGTCACGTGACTAAGATTTGTATCATCAGCAGGGGAGACAGAAGAATCCAAGTTCTGGCCTCCCCAACTGCCCTTCACACATAGTCTCAAACTGGTCCGCAGGTGAAAAGATAATTCCCTGGTGTGCTTCTGAGTCAGGTGGGCTCCCAACTCACCCTGACACGGCACAATACTCATCATACAGCAATTCACTCAGGCTACACATCAGTATAATATACTGGGTGGATTATTAAAGAAATTACCTAGTTCATTTTTATATTCTGTAGACAGTTGGCGGCTGAAATGACATCTAGATGCAGAGTCAGGGCGATCAGTACCCTATTGCCTCGGGCGCCATCTTCTCAATCACGCGGTACTCATCTTGCAACACTGTTTCTCTATGCTTTCATTCATTTAGACTTCCATATACATGGTCATACTGTATATCAAGATGTCAACAACCCAACCCTAAGGCCAAACATGAGATAGATTGTGGCCTGCAGCTATCTCTCCTGACTTCCCTTAGTTGCAATATTGCAGAGTACGTGGCCTTCTTTGGACTAATCACATGTGTCACAGTCGGGGCCACTGTGTTGTCCTAGTTTTTCTTATAAAGAGGCCTTGACCTAGTCCGACCATCTCTGATACTAACCTAGCGATAGATTAAGTTATCCACGGATTTAGAGCTTTGGGATTTTTGTGGTTTGTAGATTCCAAAACTGGATCCAATTTCAGATAATAAGAAACGTTCCATTCTCTATGTGGTCAGGTATGAAGACCAAAGAATGTCCCATCCATGGGGTGTGAAGCCATAACCTGCAGGATTAACAGCAATTACTGCTAATTATGGTGTCACAGAGCGAGGTGTGAACGCGGCCCAGGACAGGGCTGAATACATCTCAATTAACGTTCCCTACAATAAGCTAGGTAGTAAACAACCGGCGCAGATTGTCAACATATTAAAGTCATTGTGATTGTGTTTATGGAGTAGACGGAAAAGTGAAAAGACTGTTTTCATTTATAATTTGCTCATTAATTATTGTAATTATACCATTACACAATCCAGATAATCTCCGCAGTGGAACTAATCTACACTTTGTTTCCAGTAAAACAGCTGGTTTAATGTTCGACTGGTCCAAAAATAGAGGTTTTTTTTTAATAGGGAAACTATTGTATTAAACGTGAAGAGACAATAGTCAACGGAAGGAGAATTACAAGATGACAATGGATAATGGATGACACACAATGTATATTGGTTACATGAAGGTAATTACTGTGTCAGGGGTGTACGCTGAGGAAAGAGAGTAACTAATGTGTCCTCAGGTGTGTCCCTAAAGGGTTATACGGTCTATTACATGAATGGAGGGGAAGAATTGGATTCCCCCAGCACTCATAGAGAGAGCCTGTGAGTCCTGCTTCTCCCCCTACTCATAGAGAGAGCCTGTGAGTAGAGATGAGCGAACAGTGTTCTATCGAACACATGTTCGATCGGATATCAGAGTGTTCGCCATGTTCGAATCGAATCGAACACCGCGTGGTAAAGTGCGCCAAAATTCGATTCCCCTCCCACCTTCCCTGGCGCCTTTTTTGCACCAATAACAGCGCAGGGGAGGTGGGACAGGAACTACGACACCGGGGGCATTGAAAAAAATTGGAAAAAGTCATTGGCTGCCGAAATCAGGTGACCTCCATTTTAGACGAATAGTGGATTTCAAATCCGGGTCATATGAGAATGTGAACTTTGTGACTATGAGACAGGGATAGCTGTACAGGCAGGGATAGCTAGGGATAACCTTTATTTAGGGGGGAATGTTATTAAAAATAACTTTTTGGGGCTCTATCGGGTGTGTAATTGTGATTTTTGTGAGATAAACTTTTTCCCATAGGGATGCTTGATGAAGCAGAGTGTGCACAAGGGTTCAAGCGCACCCTCGGCTCTGATGTAGCAGAGCCGAGGCTGCACAAGGGTTCAAGCGCACCCTCGGCTCTGATGTAGGAGAGCCGAGGGTGCACTTGAACCCTTGTGCACCCTCGGCTCTGCTACATCAGAGCCGAGGGTGCGCTTGAACCCTTGTGCAGCCTCGGCTCTGCTACATCAGAGCCGAGGGTGCGCTTGAACCCTTGTGCACACTCTGCTTCATCAAGCTAATAGAATGCATTGGCCAGCGCTGATTGGCCAATGCATTCTATTAGCCCGATGAAGTAGAGCTGAATGTGTGTGCTAAGCACACACATTCAGCACTGCTTCATCACGCCAATACAATGCATTAGCCAGTGCTGATTGGCCAGAGTACGGAATTCGGCCAATCAGCGCTAGCTCTGCTGGAGGAGGCGGAGTCTAAGGTCGGACCTGAATGGAGACTGGTGTGGAGCGATCTTAGACTCCGCCTCCTCCAGCAGAGCCAGCGCTGATTGGCCGAATTCCGTACTCTGGCCAATCAGCACTGGCTAATGCATTGTATTGGCGTGATGAAGCAGTGCTGAATGTGTGTGCTTAGCACACACATTCAGCTCTACTTCATCGGGCTAATAGAATGCATTGGCCAATCAGCACTGGCCAATGCATTCTATTAGCGTGAACTGAGTTTGCACAGGGGTTCTAGTGCACCCTCGGCTCTGCTACATCAGATTGCTACATCTGATGTAGCAGTGCCGAGTGTGCATCAGATGTGTAGTTGAGCAAAACTGACTCAGCACTGCTAAGTCTCTGCATTCGCATAGGAATGCATTGGCCAGCCTTCGGCCAATCAGCGCTGGCTCTGCCAGAGGAGGCGGAGTCTAAGGTCGGACCTGAATGGAGACTGGTGTGGAGCGATCTTAGACTCCGCCTCCTCCAGCAGAGCCAGCGCTGATTGGTCGAGTTCCGTACTCTGGCCAATCAGCACTGGCCAATGCATTTCTATGGGGAAAAGTTAGCTTGCGAAAATCGCAAACTGACAGGGATTTCCATGAAATAAAGTGACTTTTATGCCCCCAGACATGCTTCCCCTGCTGTCCCAGTGTCATTCCAGGGTGTTGGTATCATTTCCTGGGGTGTCATAGTGGACTTGGTGACCCTCCAGACACAAATTTGGGTTTCCCCCTTAACGAGTTTATGTTCCCCATAGACTATAATGGGGTTCGAAACCCATTCGAACACTCGAACAGTGAGCGGCTGTTCGAATCGAATTTCGAACCTCGAACATTTTAGTGTTCGCTCATCTCTACCTGTGAGTCCTGCTTCTCCCCCTACTCATAGAGAGAGCCTGTGAGTCCTGCTTCTCCCCCTACTCAGAGACCTGTGAGTCCTGCTTCTCCCCCTACTCATAGAGAGAGCCTGTGAGTCCTGCTTCTCCCCCTACTCATAGAGAGAGCCTGTGTCAGAAACCCATCAGTTCTTCTTGGTACTTGCAGACAGTTTTTTGCAGAACTGGGCAGGGAGGTCGTTCCTGCCGCCATCTTGGAGAACTAAGCACAGATCTATGGATGTAGGTTTGCTCCAATCCGTCTGTCTCTTCATGTCATCCCAGACGGACTGGAGGATGACGAGATCAGGGTTTTATCTGTGGGGGTCATATTATCACTTCCAGGACTCCTCCTCCAAAGGACTAAGGTCACACCAGATATCGATGGGATTTACATTTTTCTTTTCTTCATTCGCTTCATTTTGTTAATGGACAAGAATAAACTATTAACCCTTCTGTATCTGAAAGCATTCTTACTTTGCAAATTTTTTAGCACATCGCTGTATCTTTTGAAAGATATTAAATAATAACTAATGTTTCAAAAAGATTTATTGCGTGACAGGCAGCGTACGGGTTCTAAAAATCCTATAAAGGTACCTGAGCTCTGCTGTATCACAACTGTCTAATGTAAGGAGTCCGACAAAAAACCTTATATACAATGCTTGACAAAAACTAGGCACGGAGCACGATCAAGTAAAGCAGGCGATGAGCTGCGGGAATAATCGTGTCCCGCTATTACTAACATACCTACAAAGATACGGTACATAATAATGGCGCTACTGATAAGAGTAAGGAGAGGAGGTTAGGTACGGTGCGCCTTGTCGGAACGTCTCAAAGCATTTCTTTGTTTCACCTGGAACATGTCTATGAGAGCTCGCATGTGATAGATGAACGTTGTGCAACATTTTAAGTTGCCATAGAAGCATAGATAATATTCTCTTGCTATAGGAGATAGCCCGCATTCACGCTATTCGCTCGCGAATCTGGTAGCAGAATGTCTGAATTTTTTATTTTTTTTTAGAATGTCTGAAATTTGTCAGAATTTTTAGGGCATAAATTTTTTTCTCTGCAAATTATTGTAATCCCTGCCGTCATAGGATTTACAGTCCGATCATAATTTAAATTTTGGAATATATCTTTATCTAAGGGCTTGTTCACACGGGCACAGAGGGGGCGGATTATGGCGCGTAATCCACATCATAATCCGCAGGGGCCGGGATCGGTAAGTGACACTGCGGGCCCCACAAACACTATCATTATACTCGGGGCTCTTTTCAGACCCACAAGTATAATGATCAGAGGCCCCAGAAAGGTAAAGGAACATAATAAACACGTTACTTACCTTTCCACGCTCCTAGCAGGCTTCGGGCCTAGTTGTGTGTTATCCCTGACTTCACATGGCCCGGGCCTGCGTCCCAAGTCATGTGATGTGAGTACATCATTAAAGATGGTCGACACCACCGAAGATTGCTGCGGAGCGGGAGATAGGTAAGTAACAGTGTTTTTTTTATATTTGTATCCCTCCTGGATCTCCGATTATTATACTCTTAATACACCCCTGCACACAGTATTATTCCCCATAGTGACCCCTGTACACAGTATTATTCCTCATAGTGACCCCTGTACACAGTATTATACCCCATAGTGACCCCTGCCCACAGTATTATACCCCATAGTGACCCCTGTACACAGTATTATACCCCATGGTGGCCCCTGCACACAGTATTATTCCTCATAGTGACCCCTGTACACAGTATTATTCCCCATAGTGACCCCTGTACACAGTATTATTCCTCATAATGGCCCCTGCCCACAGTATTATGCCCCATAGTGGCCCTTGCACACAGTATTATGCCCCATAGTGGCCCCTGCACACAGTATTATGCCCCATAGTGGCCCCTGCACACAGTATTATGCCCCATAGTGGCCCCTGCACACAGTATTATGTCCCATAGTGGCCCCTGCACACAGTATTATGCCCCATAGTGGCCCTTGCACACAGTATTATGCCCCATAGTGGCCCCTGCACACAGTATTATGCCCCATAGTGGCCCCTGCACACAGTATTATACCTCATAATGAACACCCATGAACAATTATTATATTCTGCCCCATAGTGGCTGTGTGCAGGGGCCACTATGGGACATAATACTGTGTGCAGGGGCCACTATGGGGCATAATACTGTGTGCAAGGGCCACTATGGGGCATAATACTGTGTGCAGGGGACACTATGGGCAGGGGTGAACCTGCCCCTTTCGCCGCCCGAGGCGAAGTGCAGAAAGCCGCCCCCCCCCGCCGGGGGAGGGGGTGGAGCGAGGAGGTGGCTTAGAGGAGGGGGTGGGGCTTATCAGAGGGGCGGGGCTTAGCGCTGTTCACTGGCAGAGAGCAGGCCCGGAGACTGCCTGCGCTCTGTCTGAGCGTGCGGGGAGGCTGCTGGAGCAGCGCTGCTCCAGTGGCCTCCACAAACCACCACTCCGTGCTAAGCCAGTCCAGGACAGCTTGTCCTGGACTGGCTTAGGTTAGCAAAAATGCCGCTCTCCCTGAGGCCCTGGCATAGTGCCGCCTGAAGCGCTCGCTTCAGGTCGCCTCATGGGAGGTGCGGCACTGACTATGGGGTATAATACTGTGTGCACGGGCCACTATGGGGGATGATAGAGCGTGCAGTAATGTGGTGGTTGGTTAGTTAGTCGAAGTCAGGAAGGGGGGAGGCCCATGTCGAAAGTTCACTACGGGGCCCCGCCTTTCCTAGTTACGCCACTGGGTGGTGCCTAACTGTAACTTGCCCCAAAAGGGTCCAGGAACCTGAGATATAGCTTATCGTTACCAGCAATAGATTTAAGTTCTGCCCCGGGACCGCTCACATTTGGAAGGGCCTTGCCTAACACCTCCCTTTTTTTTCTAAGAAGCTTACCAAATTTGGGACAATTGGCGAGTCGGATATTGACTTGTGTTTGTAGACCTCTCTCTTAAGGGGTTATCGTAAAAACTTTCCGGGTCTGGGGGGTCATCACAGTTGGGGACCCTCACTTGTTCAACACCTGGGGGGTCTCTGAAACTTGACCCATCTTAGAAGACAAAACTAGATACTGTATATCCATAGACGCAGAGAGATTTACGTCAAATTGTATCTAAAAGCAAAAAGTTCCGTTTCAAAAAGAACTCGACGACAAGTCGCTTTGAAGCGAAAGAGTTAAAAGACAATTGACGATTTTTTATTTTTTTATTTTTTTTTGAGACATAAAGTGCGCCCCTTGTCTTGAGATCCTCATTATATAAAATATCTCCGGCAACAGCCAGTTGCCATAGAGACCTTGAGAGAGCATGTTTATTAGACATCATTATGTTTTTCCTTCAATCCCTTTTATTGTGTTTTTTTTTTCTTTTTTCTCCTTTTTTTTTTTTTTTTAGGACTCAAAAACCGGCAGAAGACGTGCGCATTATATATAGGAAATAGAGATAAAAGGAGAGACGGCGAGAAAAAAAAAAATAAAAAAAATAAAAATAAAAAAATAAAAAAATTGCCCTGTTTACTTAATGGATGTATAATCCACCGCTGTCACTTTGAGCCGTTATTTCAAGGTACAACGTGTGATCGCGACGTTAATAGAGACGCTTTTTTTTTTGGTTAATGCATTGGCGTAGAGCAATTTATGGTAATTATGTGTCTTTGTTTCCTTTCTTTTATTTTTTTATTTTTTTTTTTAGTGATTTTTTTGGAAGTCATCTAGATGAAAAGTGAAAACAAGTTGTAGACAGTTCCTTAGAGGTTTGTAAGAGCATATCAATTTCACTTACTAGGAGGAATTCAAGATCTAGATCGGGCAAAACATGGCCTCTTGATTCTTAAAGGGGTTATCTACTTTGTAAAAAATATTAGGATGCAACAACACAAAACATTTCCTAATATCTATCCTGATTTATGTTCATGGCATTGACCACAGCATTGAGGTTTCATTTGCAAGATCATTACTCCTCCCTGTGAGCAGTTCAGCCAGTAAATGAAACATCACAGCTGCCCCATGAAGACACTCATGGGACTAATTTATTGCCTGGTCGGTAGAGATGAGCGAATATACTCGATCGAATACCTCCACCGCATAGCTCCCGTCACATAAACTCTTCCAGGGAATCAAATTTTTACTGCCCGTCCCACCTTCCATGCGTCGGAGGTATTCGATCGAGTATATTCACTCATCTCTACTGGTCGGATGTTGCACGGACTGAAAAAAGTGAGACACAAAACAGAACCTGCAGCAGAGATTTTTTTGCAATTCCAAATTTTATTCAAATTTGGTACAAATGACCTCCCATACTTAGACTTGCATAAAAATCAAGGAACCATGCTGGAGTCACCCATTGCAACCAAACAAATGGCTTCCCAGAAAGATCCCTGAAAAATGAGCGCTGGGATCTAATTGGTTACTATTGCCGACTCCTCTCCTTCTCTGCAGCAGTCCTGAATAGAGATGAGCGAATAGTATTTGAAACTATAGTTTCGAATACCTCACTCCATAGGAATGAATGGCAGCGGCCGGCGCGGGGTCGGCGCTTAACCCCTTGCAGTTCTCCCACTCCCATTCATTCCTATGGGAGCAAGGTATTCGAAACTATGTTTCGAATACTATTCGAATCCACTCTAGTCCTGATACATCTTCCACTATGTCTTATCCTTGAAGAATTGAGTCATTTTTGGTCGCTTCCTTCTCGATCCTAAAGAGTGTAATATGTCATTATACAATATTGTAGCGTGTAATAAAATTCAGTTTTATATCCTCTCCTGCAATAAAGAGGTAAAGCATAAGACAAACAACGTCTTCCATCATTAAGAAGCTGGAATGCGTACAAAGTCGGCCTCCTTGCTAAGGCTTAAGGACATGTGGTCTGTAAAAAATGTTGAAGATATAAAACAAATATGTGGTTTTCTTAACAGCAGTTTCCAGGCAGGCACAAACAATGGTTTTTGTGTGTATTATCGAAAACCACAAAATCAACACCAGGCCGACTTACATCCTGCAAAACCCGAACCTTGACGCGGTTGTATCTGGGAATTATTACAGCGCCGTCTTCCAAGTATGGCCTTACTGTAATAATGTTCCATATATTGTGCTGGGGCGTCTATGACATATCTGTGGGGCAGATGACTACTTCCAAATGGCAACTAAGAATGTGATTCGGGGTCTGAGCTTGAGGAGCGTTGAGTAACAAGAAACATATGGGACATGTCATAGGGCCCATTCCATTATAACTACCTTAAGAGGACCATTCACCAGCTCCAAAAATCCAATAAGCATCTTGATTAGGGTTGAGCCGATCTTGAGATTTCAGGATCGTTTTCAAAATCCGATTTTCGATCGCGATTGTGAAATTTGCTCGATCGCCGATCGGGATCCGATCTTTCCCGATCCCGATCGCTCAACCCTAATTGTATATTATATATACAGTAGGGTTGAGCCGATCTTGAGATTTCAAAATCTCTGATTTCCAATCATTTTCCAGCCGATCTCGATCCTGATCATGAAATTTGCTCGATTGCCGATCGGGATGCGATCTTTCCCGATTTCGAACCCTACATGTTAGCTTTTCCCACAATGATTGGCCAGTAGCCAAACATTGTGGGAACTAATGTGAGACCTCGATCCTGACTAAAAAGATCAAGATCGGAATTCCGATCATGATCGTGACGTTTGCTTGATCGCCAATCAGATTCCAATTTTTTCCGATCCCAATCGCTCAACCCTAACCTTGATATTTTATGTAAATCTGTTCAGTCATTCCTAAGATATAAGTCCTTTAAGAGTTGATACAAACTGGGGTCTACTAGTCAATGCATGACATACAGAACACAGAGAACCGCCCCCAGAGGAACCACAGTGTTACCACCCACTTGGCTAGTAGACTCTAACTGGCATCAACGATCAAAGGGCTTATATCTATGGAATGGCTGAACGGATTTGAATAAACAAAACACTAAAATGCTCAGGGTAATAGCGTCAACCAGATGAGATATGTCATTATGCTTTTCAGACCTGGTGGCATGTCCTCTTTGAAGGACCTCCAGCACTGAAATGTCCAACCACTGCTCCATTCAGAAGGTAGGACAAAAATCCCTTGTTCTTCTGATCAATGGGGTTCTAAATGCTCAAACCCACACTGATCTGTAGGTTATGCCCTAACCTTGCTTCATAGGAAAGCCTCTTTAAGCCAATAGTGTAGTCTGGCCACGAGAAGCCTGTGGTTATTTTGATCTCTAACTTTTCATGGTCCTTCTACAATCCACATCCATCAATTTTTCAAGCTCCTTTCATCCTCCGGAGTTATTAGCTACGGGGAACAATAACATTCACTGTCCATGCCACATGGGTATCATGGTATATTGACTTTAATGAATGGTTGTCACCTACCATGTGACCAAGATCATTCTTAAAGGGGTTGTCCATCGGGCAAAATTCTGTATCAAAAAGGTCAGAATGACATAAAAATTAGAAGAAACCATATTTAGTTCACCGACCCCATTCTCACGTTTACCGGGCTCTCAATTGCCTCAACTCCCTACAAAGAAAGTTCCAGGAAATATTCTCCTAGCCAATCGTTGGCTCAGGCAGCCCATTGTGGTGGCCGGTGATTGGCTGAGCACCAGGAAGTAAAGACCAGCAGAAACGTGGTAAGTTCTGGAATGAGCGTGGAGTAGGATCACTGATCCCTTTAAATAGGTCAGTAGAATAAAATATGACAGCCTAAGAACTACGAGACTGTTATGTCAAACCACAAACTTTTTAGCCTATTAAACTTTTCTATTAATTTTTGGTTAATATCCAATAAAAAATTATGGCATAGACTAGTATTGACCAGTTGTAAAGCGCTGGATGGCTACTGGTCCAAACTGATGTAGACTCGAAGAGCACCTCTAGATTCAGTCTGTTACTAAATCCAGTCTCCTTGCTTGGCAGAATACATGTCTGAGTGCAGCCGTTCTCCCAATAAGTAGGAAACTTCACAGTGGATTCATAACTTATGATATATCCTTTGGACCTGGGATAAATGTCTAAAATGGAAAAACCAGCCAGACCAGCATATCACCCCAGTCCTGCAGATAGATAGGTTACTGTCACCAGACCCAGCATATCACCCCAGTCCTGCAGATAGATAGGTTAGTGTCACCAGAACCAGCATATCACCCCAGCCCTGCAGATAGATAGGTTACTGTCACCAGAACCAGACTATCATCCCAGCCCTGCAGATAGATAGGTTACTGTCACCAGACCCAGCATATCACCCCAGCCCTGCAGATAGATAGGTTACTGTCACCAGACCCAGCATATCACCCCAGTCCTGCAGATAGATAGGTTAGTGTCACCAGAACCAGCCTATCATCCCAGCCCTGCAGATAGATAGGTTACTGTCACCAGAACCAGCATATCACCCCAGTCCTGCAGATAGATAGGTTACTGTCACCAGACCCAGCATATCACCCCAGCCCTGCAGATAGATAGGTTAGTATCACCAGAACCAGTATATCACCCCAGTCCTGCAGATAGATAGGTTACTGTCACCAGACCCAGCATATCACCCCAGTCCTGCAGATAGATAGGTTAGTGTCACCAGAACCAGCATATCACCCCAGCCCTGCAGATAGATAGGTTACTGTCACCAGACCCAGCATATCACCCCAGCCCTGCAGATAGATAGGTTACTGTCACCAGACCCAGCATATCACCTCAGCCCTGCAGATAGATAGGTTACTGTCACCAGACCCAGCATATCACCCCAGCCCTGCAGATAGATAGGTTACTGTCACCAGAACCAGCATATCACCCCAGTCCTGCAGATAGATAGGTTACTGTCACCAGAACCAGCATATCACCCCAGCCCTGCAGATGGATAGGTTACTGTCACCAGAACCAGCATATCACCCCAGTCCTGCAGATAGATAGGTTACTGTCACCAGAACCAGCATATCACCCCAGCCCTGCAGATGGATAGGTTAGGGCCACCTGAATGAAACAGTGTTTTCCCCCTTGGGGGGGGGGCGGCTTTCTGACATCCGCCTCAGGCAGCAGAAACCCATGGTGCACCCCTGGGCTGGGGTGATAAGCTGGGGTCTGGTGATACTAACCTATCTATCTGCAGGGTCTGGATGACACTCCCTTGAACCCCTAATAGCAGAGCTGACAGACATGTTCTATAAGACACATTTGAGAGTCACAAGATCAAAACCTATTTTAGAAAATTCCATATGATACACTATGCTCTTCAATTTTAGCCTAGATAAAAGAAGAGTTTGGATTTAAAGCGGTCTTCCAGTCCAATTTTATAAAATGATCCTGAGAATTAAGGTGTAACATTGCGGATTCAGTGTCTCTCACTGCATAGTAATGTCTCGCCACTAACTGTACAGGATTCTCCAGCATGGCCCCATTCAAGTGAATCGGCCTCAGCCCCTTCATTGTCAGAATTATGGGGGACCAGGGGTCAGCCCCTATGACCATAAAGTGATGATGCATACTAGGAATATGTCATATCAGTTTAATGCTGAGACCACACACAGCAGAAAATAATGCAGTATTTTACAGTCCCAGCACATGGAAACAGTAAATCCCACCCACAGACTGCAGAAAAAACCTTGTGAAAAATACAGAATGTCGACTTTACCTGCAGAAACGCTGCTTTTTTTTTCGATATGGAGGGAGGCAAAAATGAGACGTGTAGGAGAAAAGCATTTTTTTCTGCATTTTTTTTATCTGCAACTCGCTGTGGCCTTAGTCACCTCAGGGTCCAGGAGCCTTAGGGAGCCCAAAAGGTGTCTCTTCCCATTATGAGGTGAGCTGTACTGTACAAGATACGTCATAGTTGGGGGCCTGGTACAGGTTTTGCATTAGGGCCTAGGAGCTTCATTTTTGGGTGGGTTGACATAAGATGAGAGCAACGGACATTAAACAACAGATGCAGATGGACCCCCCTCCAGTTGGTATCTGTCTGCACTCACCCCCATGAAAATAACATAATGGAAGGTTTCTTCTGTCATATTTTTTACTCTTCCATCATTCCGAAAGTGTCCATCATGTCAATGATAAGAGATGCAGATGGAGGCGGCTCCGTCCATGTCCATTGCTCTCATCTTCTGATGGACTGCAATAACAGTAGTGTGAATATACCCTTACTAGGGTTGAGCCGATCTTGAGATTTCAGGATCGATTTTAAAATCTGATTTCCGATCATTTTCCAGCCGATCCCGATCGTAAAATTTGCTCGATCACTGACTGGGATCCGATCTTTCCTGATCCCGATCGCTCAACCCTAATGGTATATCATATATACAGTGGGGTTGAGCCAATGTTGAGATTTCAAAATCCGATTTTTGATCATTTTCCAGCCGATCCCGATCGTGAAATTTGCTCAATCTGATCCGATCTTTCCCGATCCTGATCGCTCAACCCTAATCCTTACACCTCCGATAGTCAGATCTTAACGTCCTCCTTTTGCACTCTTGACCAAGCCTAATACCATGTTACAGTCTGCCGAGAATCCATATTACTAGAGTTTTTGATAACTGGACCGGTCAGCTCCTACGAGGCAGATCTGTCCATATACGTCCCTTATAGGCATGAAATAAATGACTACATTGTAAGCTCAATATTTATTGTAATACAAATATTACGAGTGAAATGAAGGTCACTACAGCAGAAATGCAGATGAGGAGAAAAATACATTTGCAATGCTCTTAAAAAAAGATGTTCTAGAAGGGTTGGACCTTAGATGCACCTAGATAAGGCTTGTTTCATGCCCTTGGCCTTACCTCCAATGGCAAAAAAGAGGTCTCCAATAAGAAGACCAACAGTCAAACTGGGTGCCCCCCACACATATCTAGTATGTGCACATGACGGCATCCAGTTCTGAATTTTCGGCAAGTATGAAGACTTGTCTGACGTACATGAGGCACAGTATAGTACTATGAATCCATCTTCATAGCGTAAGCCCAAATCACGGACAGTACCAAAAACTGATAACTGTAAATGTGATCTAATACATTTCATAAACTATATTACACAAAGGAAAACACTGACGTTTGTTTCATACCAGAAATCCCTTTTGCATAGGGAATGTTTCATTATCACCATAAAAAGCTACAAAAAAAACCCCATTTCCACGGCAGAACAGAACCCCACTTTTAGGCAACAACAAAAATGAACGAAAATCATGGTCAAGTTCAATGCGGCGCTCACATCTTGTTTCCTTTGCTGCAGCAAAGTTTATTCCCTGGAAAAACCTCTTTTTTCCTGAGAGGTTTTTTCCACGGTTCACTTAGGCTACCCTTGTCATTGCAACCCGTTGCCAAAAAATCATAAAGTCGGCCTTTGCGCTCGAGGCTGCCTCCCCCATTGGAAGCCTCGCAGCTAAAGCTTCTCTTTTCTTCTGCCGCTTCTTCGTGCAAATTTAGCTTATGTTGAGGCCTTGAATTGGTTACAAACCCCCCACAGGAAGGCCCCTGGATGCTGTTCCTGTATATAGGAGCATCTGCCATGTTGTAATCCATGTGGTGAGAGCATCCTGGCAAAGGCAAAGAGCTACTAGACGAACAGGAAGCTGCGATGTGCCCTCCGTTGGCGTTAACGGCAAAGGGGATGTTTAGATAATGGCTGCCACATTCCTGGTAAAAACAACAAGTTTGAAGGCTACTGTCATCCTTGGCGATACGAAGGCGTTTCCGATAAGGACAATCCTGGGGCACAAACCATTCCTGTGCAGATGCTCCGCTCAGGGCACATGCTGAGAAACACCAGTTGTTCTGCAGTAGAATCTCACCATGAATTCTCTTCATCAAGTTGTTGATGAGGACCGATCTTCTGAGGAACACTTCAGGGTCATCAATGAATTTTAATTTCTCCAAGGACATGTAAAGTACATGAGCCCTCTCTTCGAAGATGGAGACATTCTAGATCATGAAAAAAGAGAGAAACCAACCATGAGATTTAAGAAGAGAAACACAATTCATCGAGGCAATGAAACCTCTATACAAAAACATGAAAAATTCCATAGCGTTAGGGTCAAGCTTACAAGGCATAGTGAAAAGGTTGGAAAAAGAAAGACCTATTTAGTTCAACCTCATATAGCGTTGAAACTGGAAGAAGGCATGAAGAACCTCTATGAGGTAGTCACCTATTGTCTTCTCACAAAGGAAAAAAACTCTGCAAATAGGACAATCAAAGAGCCCCCCGACTTGTCATCTGTCACAGGAGCTTACTTTAGAGATAAACCATCACAATATTCTGCAAGTAGTCCTATAAACCCTAGATTAATGTCAGCCCAACCCACCGAATTTGGTGGGACTGGCCGTCCATCTAAGAGCGTAGAGAGGCCCTCACTTTCCACCAACAGATGTTGGAGGAAAGAAGGATTGAAGATATTGTACTCTTAGGGTAGATCATTCGCTGCCAGAAAGTGTATGGTTCCTATGAGGTACCTAGGGGATGGAAACTCCACCATTCGGACAATCATAGGTCCCTGGACTAGTTACCGATCTTCAAATATATTACTGTAATCTTATGTTTTATGGGATCTTACTTGACAGATAAACCATCCAATAAAATAGACATAGACCCCCTAGATTAACGTCAGTCCAACCTATTGAATTTGGTGGGCCTGGCCATCCATTGAAGTGTATAGAGATGCCTTCACTTTCCAACGACAGTAGTTGGGACTGAATTTCAATATTTTGTTCTCTGGGTAGATCATCCACTGCCGAAAGTGTCTATAGGTGACTTACTGCTGTCCATTGAACGAAGTTTATTGTGAACATGTAATTGAATATAGGAGGAATGGCTGTTGGATAAAATAATATTGGGTGGACAGCCATCTAAAGTGTATGGACAACTATAAACAAGAACATTCTGTCATGATGGTGAAACCTTCTTGTCTCTTGTCCCAATGGGTGTTCCTTGGTTCTGCTCAAGTTTCATGATGTCCCTCAATGCTTGCCATCGGTGGACATTCGAGAGGTCCTCATACACCTGAATGTAATCTAAAACACTAAATACTACCATAGTCTACTTATCCTTCCAGATCTTCCCTTCTGACTCACTGGGAGCCATTGTGTGATGGTTGTAGTACACGAGGCGGCCTACCCCATTATATATAACAAGGAGAACATACTTTCCACCCTACCAACGTTACGGCTTTATAGCAGTGTCTGTACTTTGTAGATCTACTTTTCCTTAAATAGACGTACGCGAGGAATTACAATAAAATCCTCAGTTGATAGTCAAGTAAAGGAAATAGACCATAAAACCGAAATATTTTTCTCTTGTATAAAATGCGTTGATCGTATATAGCGCACGATGAAAGGACGTCTGCGTGAATGCGATGATATAAATTCACTGTGTCTGGTCTTATACTATCCGATCTATCAGCATGTTAACTGGAGGCTTTGGTGGAAAGTACAATGAGAACATACAAAGTACTTTCAGATGTTGTGCCTAGTCAGGGGGTGTAAGAAGAGATCAAAGAACCCAATAATAAAGTCAAGGATCAGCCTTAACGACCTGATGGACTGAACACAACTAGTCTAGATAGGCATAAGTGAGCCTTGACTAGGTTGGGAAAGTAGAAAGCCCTTTCTCAAGCCAGAATCTTTTGCCACCTCGATTCCCAACTTAGTATTGGACTGTCCCACCAGAGGAAGCTCTAACACAATAATGGCCACGCAGAAAACACCCAATGTATCTTAGGGAGTTGGAGGTTAAGTCATCAGGATCATTTTATCTGGTGGACTCAAGGAACCTCAGTCCGACACTGGACCTTTCCCTAGGACCACCACTTATCTGGTGGAAAGAAGATCTCCTAGCCCCCCAGTAACCAGTGGCAGCCACATTTTTTAGCAAAATACCCTCTTCCCCATTTAATCTGGGTATGGAGTACAGGGGTTAGTGATACCCATTGTCCCAATAGATAGGTCTCCGAGACATTTTTGGATACGTCATCTATGTCTAAATCTATGTTCACATCTGAGTTGGAGTCTCTGTATAATTCTATGGGGTCTGCTTGTGTAACTGTCTTTTAGTGGACAGTCTCTCCATTTTTTGGGTCCCCGTGCAGACCCAAATGCTGGAGTGAACCAAATGCGAGTTAGGAAAACGCTTTTAGATTTAACAAAGTGTACTAAGCAAAGCAAAACAGTTAAACAATTACAATAATTGTCTCGCTCCACAAGACTCATTTATCTGTCAGGTAGTAGCTTTTTGGGAAGAGATGACAGGAACGGAGGAATTAAGTGTCAGCTCCATTAACATTGCAGTGAAAGCTCAGGAAATTTTGGGGGTATATTAATATAGTGTATCATATGGAAAGGTAACGAGTGCGGCAGTGAGTGCACCCACGTCATCTAGGGTGTAACATGCTTGACGTCGGGGTTGTGGTGACATATATGATTTATTATAGGATATTGGGCTTCGTTATAGAGATTTGATGTCATTTCCTCGCTTTATGGCGGCTGCATCAACCAGATTACAGTAGTGACAGCAGCAGAGGGGGAGTGTGTTGATCTTGAAAGAGAAAGTGACCTGTCCATTGTCGTAGGGATTAGGCTAGATAGCATTTTACAAGACTGTTCAACAATACTCTACAAATCTGCACTTGGCCTTGGCTATTCCTTCTGGAAACATGAATAAATTGAGTGACCCTAGGGACCCTAAAAATCTGCACTGGTCCTTTGTTAGTCCTCCTGGAAACGTGAAGACATTGACAAGTGGCTCTTACCGTTCCCCTTGTTAGTAGAAGTCTAATCCATGGTGACAATGTCAGACTGTGTTGGAACACCTCCCATCCCAACGGCAATGTCTATCATTCATATATTTCCAGGAGGAATAATAGGGGAATCACGCAGGAAAAAATAATGACAGGTTCTTACTTATATATACGGTATATGATTTAGTTCAGTTTGGCACACCGTTCTACACAGTACACTGAGCAATCTGACTCTGAATGTAGATATTTCATGGAAATTATTTATTTAGATCTCTGTATTGTGCTGACCCTCTGTTATTCCTCCTGGAAAAGGGTAAATAAATTAAGTGTTCTCACACCGTTTGTCCTTAGGATTAGAGATGAGCGAACACTGTTCGGATCAGCCGATCCGAACAGCACGCTCCCATAGAAATGAATGGAAGCACCTGTGACGCCGGCTGGGCGCCGGCAAAGTCAGCGTCACAGGTGCTTCCATTCATTTCTATGGCAGCGTGCTGTTCGGATTGGCTGATCCGAACAGTGTTCGCTCATCTCTACAGTTAGGATGTGTCCAGCATCCATAGGACAATGTCAGAGTGTGCATTATTATTACTCTATTTTTCTGGCATAAAAAGTCGCAATTTTGTTTTTGCGAATTGGATCTTTGCAACTTTTTTTTTTAATCTGACCTCGCAACTTTCCAGAAAAGGGGGCATTACAAGGGTCTGCACGCCCTCATCCCCCATACTGGAAATCTCCGCTGGCCATGGGCTGGTATAGATTTTATGACCCCGTATTCATGAGGCCTTAGGTTAACCTCAAAAGCTTTGTCCTCGAGCAGAATATTCCCAAAAAAAATTCTAAAGAAATAAAAAATTGTTCCAAAATGTATCCAAGGTTACCCACCTATAAAAAAGACCAACGTGACAACACCCCGTCTCCTACTCCTGCGGCCTTGAACATTGGGAGGCTCATGGAATAAATGACAAGTACGTACCATTATGTTTAGTGAATAAAGTAATCCTTCACTTGTAACTTCTCTGAATGCGTGAGCTCGAAATTTAGACAAAAGATTAAAACTGCAGTGGGAGCCTAACAAAAAGACTATAAAAAGTCATTGTATTTCCAAAAAAAAAAAAGCACAAAGACTTCTGGCAAATATCAAAAATAACTTGGACTCAGACGACTTTATGAAAGATGGCGCCGTGCCAAAGATGACACATAAGGTGCCATAGAACGAGATGGAAAATTCTTTACCACATAAGTACTTGCAGGACTGCGGCAGAGAAATGAAACGTTTCCGGCCACACCAGCGCTGAGGTAATAGAAGAGATGGCCTTGGAAATCTGAGGCTTTGCTTCATTTGTTATTCCTTCAAGAAACCCGAAACAGAAGTCTGGAGTGGATCAGTAACCTCGTAAAGTCAGTGAGGACGAATCCGGCACCATATATATATATATATATATATACAGAGGTGTCCATCCTTACCTTTCTGAGCGTTTCAATGCATGTACAGTATATACTGTATACTAACGTTCCTTGGGCCTAATGGATAGAATAATACTAGGCCCATGTCCAATAGCCTTAAGAAATAGACCATAATAACCCTCAAATTTGGGCCATTCTGCTTGGACCATTGTTGTGTTACGGCAGGGGTAGGGAACCTTCGGCTCTCCAGCTGCTGAGAAACTACAACTCCCAGCATGCTCCATTCACTTCCATGGGAGTTCCAAGAACAGCAGAGCAAGTATGCATGCTGGGAGTTGTAGTCTTGCAACAGCTGGAGAGCCGTATGTTTCCTACCCCTGGGCTAGAGCCTGGGCCCACCTTTGGATCTTTTGATACTGATAAATTTCTTCTTACTTCCATATGTAAATGAGTTTCAGACAGCACTGGAGGCGTCCCCTGTGCTGTCTGAAAACTCTCCTCCATCTTCTTCTCCGCCTCTTCTCTCGCGTCGCCGACATGTCTTCATCCAAAAGTGCCGACTGCGCATGTCCGTCAGACATTTTCCTGTGGCCTCTCCCGGTCGGCCGACGGACATGCCCAGTTGGCGCTTTTGGATGAAGACGTGACAGGGACGCAGGAGAAGAGGCGAAGGTGGAGAAGCAGATGAAATTGAAGGAGATGAAAGAAGAAATTTCTCAGGTACAGCAGTGTGGATCAGAGTAATAAAGGTAAGAGAAAAATAGCTTTTCTTAAGGCTATTCCGAAATGTACTTAGTTAAAAAAGGGAATTCTAATGAGAGAATCCCTTTAAAGGAATTCTATCATTAAAACTCAATTTTCCACATAGGAATAGCCTTAAGAAAGGCTATTCTTCTCCTACCGCCGATTGGTATATAATCTGGTTTTCTCGCAGCACTGGGGGCGTCCCCAATGCTGCGAGAGAACTCTCCAGCGCCGCCTCCATCTTCTTCAGGAATGGGTCTTCTTTGCATCTTCTTCTGGCGGTGGTTTCAAACTTCTAGGCCTCCGGCCTAGGGCAAAGCCGACTGCACATGCCTGCTGGCCACAAGAAAATGGACGCTTCACGGTATTGTAAGCAGCCATTTACTTGTGGCCGACAGGCATGCGCAGTCAGCTGCCCGAGGCCTAGAAGTTTGAAGCCACTGCCGGAAGAAGACCCGTTCCTGAAGAAGATGGAGGCGGTGCTGGAAAGTACTCCTGTAGTCATACCCCATCCACAGCATCGTCTTATGCGTCATCCCTACTGCCAGCTATAAATCTTAGTTGGAGATGAAGCTACAGATTTTAGGATTATGTAATAAAACCATAAGGCGCTATATTTGATGACTTTGACATTTGCCTCCCAAGCCCAAAGAGAGCGCCCCCCATGATATTCTAGCGGATCGTCCACTGTGAGCTATATTTATCTGATTTATAGTCTTATAAAATACCTATAAAGTAAATGTAATATATTACTGACTTTTCCCAGCAGAAAAGGTTATGCAAATAGTCTATTCAGTGTTTTATAGACCAGAAAATCGTATGCCGTTCTGCCACCCACATAGTGTTATGGGCGATGGGCAGGGCAGGAAAGAGTGAGCTCTACTCCGCGGCCTCCATGATGTCATGTACTTTGCTGGCTGAGAATTCCTGCCAGGCATATTGAACAAGTCTTTTCATGTATAGTGGACACATGGTAGGCAGGGCTTTGGGCCTAAGTGCTGCTTTATGGAAATTTTTTAGTTGGCACCTGCAACAATGTCATATAGTTTAACATGCCAGAGTCTATCACATCGTAGACTGGAAAAAAGCCATCTGTACCAGTCTATAGGCCAACAGGTTAGTGGACGTCTAGGTCGCTTTGAGTTTCTCGCATGAAAATGTTTTTGGGATGGCAAGGTTTGCGTTCACATTCACTGCGTTAAAAATGTAGGTCCAAAGGGCAGGGTGTTTTATGGCGTTGGGTGTTATCGTTGGACATTTTGGTGTTATTGAAGGGGATTATTCAGTCCCACTAAAAATCATGGGGACCCATCACAAAAGTTGGGCCCCCACCAAAAAAAAATGGCGGAGTAAAGAATTAGCATATATTTCCCAGAGTGCATTGCTTAAACATATTCCTAATGTTCATGTGATACAACTCCAGTAGACTACACGACCTTCCTAAAATATTTACATAAATTTCCTAGGGTACATTGTCTAAATGTATCCTTAATGTTCTTGGGATATAACCCCAGTAGACTACATGACTTTCCCAAGAGATTTACATAAATTTCCCAGGGTACATTGCCTAAATGTATCCTTAATGTTCTTGGGATACGACTCTAGTAGACTACATGACCTTCCTAAAGTATTTACATAAATTTTCCAGGGTGCATTGCCTAATTGTTTCCTTATAATATTGTAGGGATACAACCCCAGTAGACTACACGACTTTCCCAATGGATTTACATAAATTTCCCAGGGTTCACTGCCTAAATGTATCCTTAATGTTCTTGGGCTATGCCTCTACATGACCTTCCTAAAGTATTTACATAAATTTCCCAGGGTACATTGCCTAAATGTATCCTTAATGTTCTTGGGATACGACTCTAGTAGACTACATGACCTTCCTAAAGTATTTACATAAATTTTCCAGGGTGCATTGCCTAATTGTTTCCTTATAATATTGTAGGGATACAACCCCAGTAGACTACACGACTTTCCCAATGGATTTACATAAATTTCCCAGGGTTCACTGCCTAAATGTATCCTTAATGTTCTTGGGCTATGCCTCTACATGACCTTCCTAAAGTATTTACATAAATTTCCCAGGGTACATTGCCTAAATGTATCCTTAATGTTCTTGGGATACGACTCTAGTAGACTACATGACCTTCCTAAAGTATTTACATAAATTTTCCAGGGTGCATTGCCTAATTGTTTCCTTATAATATTGTAGGGATACAACCCCAGTAGACTACACGACTTTCCCAATGGATTTACATAAATTTCCCAGGGTTCATTGCCTAAATGTATCCTTAATGTTCTTGGGCTATGCCTCTAGTAGACTACATGATCTTCCTAAAGTATTTACATAAATTTCCCAGGATGCATTACTTAATTGTATCCTTAATGTTCTAGGGGCACAACTCAAGCAGACTACACGACCTTCCCAAGAGATTTACATACATTTTCCACAGTGCATTTTCTAAATCCCTCCTTAATGTTCTTCTTGGAAGAAAAGTCTAGAAGACTACACCACCTTCCTAAAATATTTACGGAAATGTACCCTTAATGTTCTTGGGGTACAATGCTATCAGACTATATGACCTTCCTAAGGTATTTACATAAATTTCCGAGGGCACATTACTTAAATGTATTTTTAACGTTCCAGGGATACAACTCAGGTAGACTACGCGGCCTTCCTAAGACATTTACTTAAATTTTACAGGGTGCATAGCCTAAATGTCTCTCTAATGTTCTTCTTGGGATGCAAGTTCTGTAGACTACTTGACCTTCCTAAGAGCTTTACATAAATTTCCCAGGGTGATTTGCCTAAATATATCCCTAACATTCTTGGGATACTACTTTAGTAGACTTCACGACCTTCCTGAGGTTTCTACATACATTTCCCAGGATGCATTGCCCAGACGTATTCCTAATACTCTTGGGATACAACTCCAGTAGACTACATGACCTTCCTGAGGTTTCTACATAAATTTCCCAGGGTGCGTTGCTCAGACATATTCCTAATACTCGTGATACAACTCCAGTAGACTACACGACCTTCCTGAGATATCTACTTAAATTTCCCAAGGTGTATTGCTTAAATGTGTCTTTAATGTTCTGGGGATACAACCCAGTAGGGTACATGATCTTCCTAAGATATTTACATAAATTTCTCAGGGTGCATTGCCCAGACTATTCCTAATATTCTTGGGATACAACTCCAGTAGACTACACGACCTTCCTGAGATATCTACTTAAATTTCCCAAGGTGTATTGCTTAAATGTGTCTTTAATGTTCTGGGGATACAACCCAGTAGGGTACATGATCTTCCTAAGATATTTACATAAATTTCTCAGGGTGCATTGCCCAGACTATTCCTAATATTCTTGGGATACAACTCCAGTAGACTACACGACCTTCCTGAGATATCTACTTAAATTTCCCAAGGTGTATTGCTTAAATGTGTCTTTAATGTTCTGGGGATACAACCCAGTAGGGTACATGATCTTCCTAAGATATTTACATAAATTTCTCAGGGTGCATTGCCCAGACTATTCCTAATATTCTTGGGATACAACTCCAGTAGACTACACGACCTTCCTGAGATATCTACTTAAATTTCCCAAGGTGTATTGCTTAAATGTGTCTTTAATGTTCTGGGGATACAACCCAGTAGGGTACATGATCTTCCTAAGAGATTTACATAAATTTCCCAGGGTGCATTGCTCAGACATATTCCTAATGTTCTTGTGATACAACTCCAGTAGACTACACGACCTTCCTAAAATATTTACATAAGTTTCCCAGGGTGCATTGCCTAAATGTATCCCTAATGTTCTTGGACTACAACTCCAGCAGACTACATGACCCTCCTGAGATCTTTGGAGCCTCCTGACGATTAAGGCGCCAGTCTGGAAATCGGTTAACCCTGCCATAGGAAACGCTATATTTTCTCAATGTTTTTGAATGTCAAGGGAATGCTTATTAATATTGTATTTTTATTTCATTCCATATATAATAGTTCATACACTGAGTCTATACTTTATCTTGTGTAACAATGAGACGTGAATAAAAGAAACGATACTACAGATTTAGCTACAATGACATCCCGTAGAGACATCTGAGCTAATAGACACTACTGGGTCCAATTACTGGCTTTGATTCAATGCAACTCTTATTAATTTACAGAAGATCTGATTGCGCTCCCTGAGAGGTGCAGCTATGAAACCAAATGTTGGCAGTCATACGTGCCAGTGTTTTGCCCCTTGTGAATATAATGTCATCTATATATTACAGTCTGGCAGATGCGACAAGGAACGTGATGCAATTATTTGGACATATGCCAGCCACAGATGTCACCCAGAGGGTGTAGAAGAGCATCACTTGGGCATTGACTGACACGTAGGCACCAGCGATGGGTCACAGCTTCTAAGTTTTGGTCGGGATTCATTTACATAAATTTCCCGGGGTGCATTGTGTAAGAGTATCCCTAATGTTCTTGCGAAACAACTGCAGTAGACTACATGACCTTCATAAGATATTTGCATACATTTCCCAGTGTGCATTACTCAAAAGTGTCCCAATGGTCTTGTGATGCAACTCCAGTAGACTACATGACCTTCCTAGGATATTTGCATAAATTTCGCAGGGTGCATTGACTTAAAGTATCCCTAATGTTCTTGCAATTCAGCTGCCGTAGACTACACAACCTTACTAAGATATCTGCACACATTTCCCAGGGTGCATTGCCTAAAGGTTTCCTTTTCATGACTTTCCTACAACTACAAAATCATCTCCCACAAAGAAATTTCGGACTGTCCTGATGTGAATCCAAAAAAATCCAAAAATCTCTTGCAGTTGTAGCTGAAGTATTACATTCTGATGGATAGCGACACAGTTGGAATGTGCAACACTGGAAACTGTCTTATTAAAGGGGATGCAGAGCAGGGAACCTGCTCTATGTCGTCATCCTATAATCCCTTAAAGGGGTTTCCCAGGCATATCAAATTTTTAGGATATTTCATTACAATTGAGGATTGGTAGGGGTCTGACACCTGGGCCCCCCACTGATCAGCTGTTTGAAGATACCAGTCTTCAGAAGAATGCTGAAGCCTCTTCATACAAAACCAAACACAGCACCGTACATGGTATAGTGGCTGTACTTGGTATTGCAGCTCAGCCCCATTCACTTGACTGAGCATGTGACCAATGAATGTGACATCGCATGGTCTGTGAATTGGAAGCTGTTGTAAGTAGCTGATCCGCAGAGGACCCAGATGTTGGACCCCGCTGATCTTCAATGATGACCAGTCATAAAGGACAGATCATTAGATAACAAGACTGGAAAACCTGTTTTAGACATAAATATATTATGGGTACGGCCATGACACACATCAGATTTCTAAAAATAAAAATAAAAAAAGCAAAATTTTTTCATATCACTCATATCCCGTGGATGGACACAATGGTTTGGAACATTAAAATACAGAAAATTAAAGAAGGACATCACAGAAGTGGAGAAGTGGCAGACATTAGTGACCGGCCATTAAAGGGGTGTCCATGAGTATCCAGGTAGATGGTCAACAATAGCAGATTGTCAGGGGTTCAACACTTGATACCCTCAAAGATCAGCTGTTTGCAGCCACCGCTGAGTAGACATTGTGTAGCGTCCTAATAGTTAGTAGAATATTCTCATGGACAACACTTTTAAAGAGAACCTTTCACCAGCTCTACATATTGCCATCATCAATAGACACTGCTCCACTGATTCCAATGTAGTTGGAATTTTTTTTCTATCCCTCACCATTCCTGAGCAATCATTGCTATTAGGTTCAGCAGGGTTATGCTCTCTGCTGTCAGGTGGGCGGTCACTGTGTTCCTTCTCCAGCCCCGGACCGCCCACCTGACAGAACAGAGCATAGCTGTACTGAAACTAAAAGCAGTGATTTATGAGGAACCGTAGGGGCTAGAGAAAAAATTTGAATTGCACCAGAATCAGTGGAGGGGCACCTATTGAAGGGTGCAAAGAGTTGGAGTTAATGGAGGTGGTAAAAGGTCATCAAATAAGACATAATGTTAGATTAAGCAGTCACTATAGCCTTCCTGCCCTGACATCATCCTTACATCTTTTTATCAAAATTTGGGAGCATACACTAGCAAACGGAGCATAAACATTGACACATATGCAATTAAATGAATTTGCAACAATAGCTAAGTGGAGACAAGTCAGTGTGAACATGGCCAAAGATACAACGTGCAGCTGGTTGTGTGATAACATGGAGCAAATATTCATCATTAATATCCCATCACCGGCACTCTATACAGTATACAGTATATTCACATGAACTACATCCACCCCCAATTATAGTATTAACCCCCGTGGTACTGATATGATAGTACTGTCAATGCAATGGGGGGGGGGGGGGGGGTTATGTCGTGTTTTATTAGGAGAACATAGCTGTTCGGACTCAGAATTGGAGAATGAAAGGGTTAAAGTGACAGTAGGGTGCAGAACAGTAAAACATAGAAATAGAGAAATTAAGGAGTTACTTCCATCTCATGCAGTGCTAAAATATTGCTAAGACATGCCGGCACTATAAGGTTGGTGGGGGGTTCCTTTACCATATCTATCTATCTATCTATCTATCTATCTATCTATCTATCTATCTATCTATCTATCTCCTATCTATCTATCTCCTATCTATCTATCTATCTATCTATCTATCTATCTATCTCCTATCTATCTATCTATCTATCTATCTATCTATCTATCTCCTATCTATCTATCTATCTATCTATCTATCTATCTATCTATCTCCTATCTATCTATCTATCTATCTATCTATCTATCTATCTATGTCATATCTATCTATCTATCTATCTATCTATCTATCTCCTATCTATCTAGCTATCAATCTCCTATCTATCTATCTATCTATCTATCTATCTATCTCCTATCTATCTATCTATCTATCTATCTATCTATCTATCTCCTATCTATCTATCTATCTCCTATCTATCTATCTATCTATCTATCTATCTATCTATCTATCTTCTATCTATCTCCTATCTATCTATCTCCTATCTATCTATCTATCTATCTATCTATCTATCTATCTATCCATCTATCTATCTATCTCCTATCTATCTATCTATCTATCTATCTATCTACCTATCTATCTATCTATCTATCTATCTATCTATCTATCTATCTATCTATCTCCTATCTATCTATCTATCTATCTATCTATCTATCTATCTATCTCCTATCTATCTATCTCCTATCTATCCATCCATCTATCTATCTATCTATCTATCTATCTATCTATCTATCTCCTATCTATCTATCTATCTATCTATCTATCTATCTATCTATCTATCCATCCATCCATCTATCTATCTATTTCATATCTATTATCTATACCCGATATGACAGCATGCAATATACACAACTATAACATCATTTATCAGCATAATAACAGCAGCAAAAGGAAAGGTAATGGAAGCATACTGTATAGGAGGCGATCACTGTGATGTAACAGAAGAAGTAAAACAGACGAAACAAAACGTACTTTATGACTACAGCTGTTGAGCGGCAGATGATAATCCTCTTCTACATATTTCCTTTTAAAGTAAGTGCTCTTGGAAGCTGTTTTTGGATGTGAAATTCCCCTGTAATGTGATTCTGTGGTAATAAATCAGATATGACAGATGACATGCAGTTCGCCTGAGGTTCTCCAAACAAAATCATTTTTTTTCTTCCTAACACACAACAGAATATATCATGGCACACATTGATCTTGTATTTCACATCTTGAAGTGTAATAGTGTGTGGGAAGAACACACAATGGAAATGTCAATCATAGCGTCTCTCCATTCTCTTAATAAACGTTGTACTGGCTATAATGGGAATGTCGCCATTACCGCACATTTACGTAAGTACTGTTTATTGTATATACCCTACACCTTGGAGTCTTATGGAATTTCCACCGGAATTTTCTTGGATGTTTTTCTAACCCTCTAACAATAGTCATGACACCTTCTTTTGTATCTGTGATGTTTCAAGGGTTTTTCCAATGCTGCGCTCATTCTCATGATATTTGGAGAAGAATATGAGTTGGTCTTCTACCTTGGGTTCCTCTCCAAATTCTGGTCATGTGTAAGCCATGGTGGAAAGCCAAAGCAGAACTTCCACGTTCCACGGTGGGATTACGCAATCACTGTTCTCGAACACAATGGATGGGATGGGTTGGCTAAGGTTCGGTTCCGATCTGTGATATCATTCTCATGATATTTGGAGGAATTTGGAGAGGAATATGAGGTGGTCTTCTGCCTTGGGTTCCTCTCCAAATTCTGGTCATGTGTAAGTCATGGTGGAAAGCCAAAGCAGAACTTCGGCGTTCCACGGTGGGTTTATACAATGACTGTTCTCAGACACAATGGACTAACCAGCTAGTCTCATGCTAAGAATTGGGTTGGCTAAGGTTCGGTTCCTATCTGTGACAGAGACTGCCAAAAAGTGGTGGAAAAATAAGTCTTGCATGTAGGACTTTTTTTATGGTGGATACCCAGTGGACCCCATTATAGTCCATAGGGTCCTCCGGTGTCCATATGTAACTGCTCTTTTAGTGGTCTGGCTCTAAATCACTTGGGTCCCCTGGCGGACCCGAACAATGGAGACCACGATGCCAGTGTAAGTCAGCCATGTAGCCATAGGAAGATCGAGCAGGATTTTGGGTGGCAGATTCTGGACAGAATTTGGAGATCATTTTGGGATGGACTATGCTTCAAAATCATCTGCAACTTCCACCATGTGAACGGCCCCTAAGACTGGCCCAGTATCTGACCTCTCTTTTTAGCCAATGGGGTATAAAGCTCCCTTGTATTTGTGTCCAGTGTAGTTTTCAGATCAGTGTCTGACGTGTCTACAACCATATTTTAGGAAAATAGAACTATACTTAGAGGGGTTCTCCGGGACTATAATGCTGATTGCCTAGGATACATCATCAATGTCATTTCGATGGGGACCCCACAGAGATCAGGTGAATGAAAGAGCTGCAACCTCTTCTACTTATTAAGCACAGCGCCAATAAGCCAATTCATTTTAATGAAATCAATGTAATCAATAGAAGTGATGTCACTGCTTGAGAAGAGGACCTCACCTAGGTGCACAAGCTCTTCATGCAGCTGATCTGTGGAGGTCCTGCATCTTGGACGTTACCAATGTAATATTAGTCTGTCCTAAGGATAGATCCTCAATGTCATAGTCCAGGAATACCCCTTTAAGAGGGCATGAGTTAGAAGAGTAAAGACTGTAGAAACCATACGGCTATGGGGTTGTTACGGACCAATGGAGAGTAGGGTGGCCTTGCCTAAGTGTGATGTCACTATGCACAGGGATCCATCCCGAGTCCCCACAACTACTTTAGGGCCATTCATTGTTCGAAAAATGAAGAGGAATTTGAGGCAGACACCCGGCTCTGATCCTCTTAAATTTCCAAGGCAGAAATTCAGCATTCTGCAGCAGCTTTCCGCTGCTGATTGGCCCAGAGAAAGAAGTCTCGCTCCACAGATTCAGCTGCAAAATCCGTGGCAAGATCAAACAGTATTTTTTCAGCATCCAGCTCCGATCTCTGCCTTCCATTGAAAACAATAGGAGGCAGAATCAGGATGGAAACTGTATCAAAATCAGCGGAAGATTCCGCCATGTGAACGGGCTCTTAGTATTAACAAAAAAAAGGTGACACAAACTCACCATAGTGTCATTGTCACAGTTGCTCCTGGGAAAGTGAAGAAGATGAAGAAGAAGGTGAAGAAGATGGGATGAAGAAAGATGAGATTGAGGAACAAGCTACCTCTGGGATGTGAAGGAGATGGCACTGGGATCGACAAAGGGATTGGCCTTCTGTTTTTATTGATATTTGTAACCCGCAGGGTAGGACTGATGTCGTGTCCAGGTAATAGGTTAATTCATTATTAAAAAACATTGTATGCGCCCCCCCCAAAAAAAGTGGTAAGTCTTTCTAGGAGTAAGAAATGCTCTTTAAGGGGGGTTTTTCCGCAGAAAGTACCATAATTGTCATAACATTGTTAGAAATGTCTAGAATATTCCTAGTTATAGTCTTCCATTCTGTACTAGTGAATAATATAAACTGGAAAATGTGATAATGACAGCATATGAGCGCTCCATAATACCGCCATCCATTCATGTCACCTCCATCTTATTATTGTTTGTTACACACCGGCTCGCATTTCTACAGATACCAGCATTATATATATCAGGATAGAAGCGGAGATCGAGGTTTATCAGATGATGGGTAACTATGGAGATAAGGTGAACTACCCGAAAAGATTATCTATGTCTTATCTTACTATATTACTATACTAGAGGGCGGACCTGTCAGCCAGAAACCATAGAGGTGTATAGAAAAGAATTCATGATAGATAGATAGATAGATAGATAGATAGATAGATAGATAGATAGGTATAGATAGATAGATAGATAGATAGATAGATAGATAGGCAGATAGATAGGAGATAGATAAGAGATAGATAGATAGATAGATAGATAGATAGATAGATAGATAATAGATAGATAGATAGATAGATAGATAGATAGATAGATAGGAGATAGATAGATAGATAGATAGATAGATAGATAGATAGATAGATAGATAGGAGATAGATAGATAGATAGATAGATAGATAGATAGATAGGCAGATAGATAGATAGATAGATAGATAGATAGATAGATAGATAGGAGATAGATAGATAGATAGATAGATAGATAGATAGGAGATAGATAGATAGATAGATAGATAGATAGATAGATAGGAGATAGATAGATAGATAGGCAGATAGATAGATAGATAGATAGATAGATAGGAGATAGATAGATAGATAGATAGATAGGTAGATAGGAGATAGATAGATAGATAGATAGATAGATAGGAGATAGATGATAGATAGGAGATAGATAGATAGATAGATAGATAGATAGATAGGCAGATAGATAGATAGATAGATAGATAGATAGATAGATAGATAGGAGATAGATAGATAGATATGATAGATAGATAGATAGATAGATAGATAGATAGATAGATAGATAGATAGATAGATAGATAGATAGATATGATAGATAGATAGATAGATAGATAGATAGATAGATAGATAGATAGATAGATAGATAGATAGATAGATAGATAGGAGATAGATAGATAGATAGATAGATAGATAGATAGGAGATAGATAGATAGGAGATAGATAGATAGATAGATAGATAGATAGATAGGAGATAGATAGATAGATAGATAGATAGATAGATAGATAGATAGATAGATAGGAGATAGATAGATAGATAGATAGATAGATAGATAGATAGGAGATAGACAGATAGGAGATAGACAGATAGATAGATAGATAGATAGATAGATAGATAGATAGATAGATAGAAAGATAGAGCCTCAAACAATACAATACTGTCTCAATAAGAAGCGCAGTATATATGTATATAATTGCCAGTTATTTTCACCCTAAGCTGTACACTATATAAATCTCTATTACAAAAAAATAGTTTGTAGAATTTGATCAAAATTCTTGTCTCTGTTTATGGCTATTGGTTTGTCTCTCTATACATCATTGCCCGGACAAAAATATGGAACTTTTTACAATTGTTTTTTCTACCTAATTCATGAAACCTTTGCTTTTACATAGATGACAATGCCTGATGAGAAAGTAGTACCTAGAGATGTCAGTGCTGTGCTGAGGCTACACGTGAACTACAACTCCCAGCAGGTTATTCTAGGCCTGATATTGCAGATAATGGAGCAGGCACCTACCTGGAGAAGAGTCACATAGTCTGTAGTCCTGGTGCTGGGCATGGAGAGAGGCGGACGAGCTGCTTGCCTTGCCCTGATGCTCAGTCTCCCAGACAGTCCTATACTCTGCAATGTCTGCTGTACCTTCTGAGGTAATGGGGTTGCAGAATCTGTTCATGGACAGGACCACAGTCATCTCTTATAGCCAGCAATCTGTGAAGATAAAACAATACGTGGGTATGGGGCCGGCTGGCATCTGGGAAAAGAGTCATAACAGTGCCCAATATGGCCTCAAGGTGACAACAGTAGATGTAGCAGAACTGAATGTGTCAAGTGACTACTTTGTATCCATCGGTTGCAGTTGTGATTGGGCTCATAAGCCGAGGGCTGGCAGCCTAGGTAGCCTAAAACCTTCTCTGCTGCTATGTGCACTGAGATTTATGATACACAGGTTGCCATATAGGCCCCAACTTTGTCAGGAGACTGTTCGAGGGTTCTTTCAGGCTGACCTACCCTTACTATAGGTCGTCAACTCAAGATCGCAGGGGTCCGACACCCTGCCACCCCACAGCACTCACCTTCACGCTGCACTACTTATCAGTGCCATACATTGTATAGTGGCCGTGCTTGGTATTGCAGCTAGGCCCATTCATTAGAATTAGAATGGGACTGAGCTGCAAACAGGCCAAGTGAGGAATGAATGTGCTGTCATACGACCTCATGTCTACTAACAACTAACAAGTACCCCCCCCAAAAAAACTTTAACCTTTTAAAGTCACATCTGCCTTGGAGTCTAAATTTGGAGACTTTGTCACCGGGGTCTATCAAAAATCGCCTGCGGTTCCAGTTTACGCAAAATTACATCCCATTAGTCAGTGGGGTCCATTGACGTCTGATGTTTTACCAATGTGTGAGTCCGTTGTTCTGGTTCTCTGAGTGACAAGAACAGATGTGTAGTGTAAGCTTTATAGGTAGGCCATAGAGAATAATACAGAGGTCTGGGAAAGGGTTACAGTAATGTCATGGCGGAGGTCACTATGGGGAGCTGTGTAGGAGATTTTACTCCATTCCCACCATTACATCACCTAATATCGGGGTACGGGAAACATGGGGGACGATTTATTGAACTGTCTCAGTTGCCCCTTGCAACCAATCACAGTTGAGGTTTCACTCTGTTAGGAGAAGGATACAGAATGAAAGCTGAGCTGTGATTGGTTGCTAAGGGAAACGGAGACAGAGTTAGTAAATCTGCCCCATCACTATGTAGGACTGGCGCTGTCCAGGGTTTAGTGACCGCAAGTGATCTCCTTCTGGAGGGACAGTCCCTAATTTTGATCCAAGTCCGTCTGTTCCTCATTTTGGATTAAGATGAGCTGACGTGAGCCGCTGTATCTAATCCTGTCATTATAGAGGTATACTACCATACATAGAGCTGAGCCGCTGTATCTAATCCTGTCATTATAGAGGTATATTACCATACATAGAGCTGAGCCGCTGTATCTAATCCTGTCATTATAGAGGTATATTACCATACATAGAGCTGAGCCGCTGTATCTAATCCTGTCATTATAGAGGTATACTACCATACATAGAGCTGAGCCACTGTATCTAATCCTGTCATTATAGAGGTATATTACCATACATAGAGCTGAGCCGCTGTATCTAATCCTGTCATTATAGAGGTATACTACCATACATAGAGCTGAGCCGCTGTATCTAATCCTGACATTATAGAGGTATACTGCCATACATAGAGCTGAGCCGCTGTATCTAATCCTGACATTATAGAGGTATACTACCATACATAGAGCTGAGCCGCTGTATCTAATCCTGTCATTATAGAGGTATACTACCATACATAGAGCTGAGCCGCTGTATCTAATCCTGACATTATAGAGGTATACTGCCATACATAGAGCTGAGCCGCTGTATCTAATCCTGACATTATAGAGGTATACTACCATACATAGAGCTGAGCCGCTGTATCTAATCCTGACATTATAGAGGTATACTGCCATACATAGAGCTGAGCCGCTGTATCTAATCCTGACATTATAGAGGTATACTACCATACATAGAGCTGAGCTGCTGTATCTAATCCAGTCATTATAGAGGTACTACCATACATAGAGCTGAGCCGCTGTATCTAATCCTGTCATTATAGAGGTATACTACCATACATAGAGCTGAGCTGCTGTATCTAATCCTGTCATTATAGAGGTATACTACCATACATAGAGCTGAGCCGCTGTATCTAATCCTGTCATTATAGAGGTATACTACCATACATAGAGCTGAGCCGCTGTATCTAATCCTGACATTATAGAGGTATACTACCATACATAGAGCTGAGCTGCTGTATCTAATCCTGTCATTATAGAGGTATACTGCCATACATAGAGCTGAGCCGCTGTATCTAATCCTGTCATTATAGAGGTATACTACCATACATAGAGCTGAGCCGCTGTATCTAATCCTGTCATTATAGAGGTATACTGCCATACATAGAGCTAAGCCGCTGTATCTAATCCTGTCATTATAGAGGTATACTACCATACATAGAGCTGAGCCGCTGTATCTAATCCTGACATTATAGAGGTATACTACCATACATAGAGGTGAGCCGCTGTATCTAATCCTGACATTATAGAGGTATACTACCATACATAGAGCTGAGCCGCTGTATCTAAACCTGTCATTATAGAGGTATACTACCATACATAGAGCTGAGCAGCTGTATCTAATCCTGACATTATAGAGGTATACTACCATACATAGAGCTGACCCGCTGTATCTAATCCTGTCATTATAGAGGTATACTACCATACATAGAGCTGAGCCGCTGTATCTAATCCTGACATTATAGAGGTATATTACCATACATAGAGCTGAGCTGCTGTATCTAATCCTGACATTATAGAAATATACCACCATACATAGAGATAGGCGCTGTATCTAATCCTGACATTATAGACGTATACTACCATACATAGAGCTGAGAGCTGTATCTAATCCTGACATTATAGAGGTATACTACCATACATAGAGATGAGCTGCTGTATCTAATCCTGACATTATAGACATATACCACCATACATAGAGCTGAGCCGCTGTATCTAATCCTGACATTATTGAGGTATACTACCATACATAGAGCTGAGCCGCTGTATCTAATCCTGACATTATAGAGGTATACTACCATACATAGAGCTGAGCCGCTGTATCTAATCCTGACATTATAGACATATACTGCCATACATAGAGCTGAGCCGCTGTATCTAATCCTGACATTATAGAGGTATACTACCATGCATAGAGCTGAGCCGCTGTATCTAATCCTGACATTATAGAGGTATACTACCATACATAGAGCTGAGTCACTGTATCTAATCCTGTCATTATAGAGGTATACTACCATACATAGAGCTGAGCCGCTGTATCTAATCCTGTCATTATAGAGGTATACTACCATACATAGAGCTGAGCCGCTGTATCTAATCCTGTCATTATAGAGGTATACTGCCATACATAGAGCTAAGCCGCTGTATCTAATCCTGTCATTATAGAGGTATACTGCCATACATAGAGCTAAGCCGCTGTATCTAATCCTGTCATTATAGAGGTATACTACCATACATAGAGGTGAGCCGCTGTATCTAATCCTGACATTATAGAGGTATACTACCATACATAGAGCTGAGCCACTGTATCTAATCCTGTCATTATAGAGGTATACTACCATACATAGAGCTGAGCAGCTGTATCTAATTCTGACATTATAGAGGTATACTACCATACATAGAGCTGACCCGCTGTATCTAATCCTGTCATTATAGATGTATTCTACCATACATAGAGATGAGCCGCTGTATCTAATCCTGTCATTATAGAAATATACCACCATACATAGAGATAGGCGCTGTATCTAATCCTGACATTATAGACGTATACTACCATACATAGAGCTGAGAGCTGTATCTAATCCTGACATTATAGAGGTATACTACCATACATAGAGATGAGCTGCTGTATCTAATCCTGACATTATAGACATATACCACCATACATAGAGCTGAGCCGCTGTATCTAATCCTGACATTATAGAGGTATACTGCCATACATAGAGCTGAGCCGCTGTATCTAATCCTGACATTATAGAGGTATACTACCATACATAGAGCTGAGCCGCTGTATCTAATCCTGACATTATAGAGGTATACTACCATACATAGAGCTGAGCCGCTGTATCTAATCCTGTCATTATAGAGGTATACTACCATACATAGAGCTGAGCCGCTGTATCTAATCCTGTCATTATAGAGGTATACTACCATACATAGAGCTGAGTCACTGTATCTAATCCTGACATTATAGAGGTATACTACCATACATAGAGCTGAGCCGCTGTATCTAATCCTGTCATTATAGAGGTATACTACCATACATAGAGCTGAGTCACTGTATCTAATCCTGACATTATAGAGGTATACTACCATACATAGAGCTGAGCTGCTGTATCTAATCCTGACATTATAGATATATACCACCATACATAGAGATGAGCTGCTGTATCTAATCCTGTCATTATAGAGGTGTACTACCATACTTAGAACTGAGCCGCTGTATCTAATCCCCACATTATAGACATGCTGGTTGGCAGGCGTCACTTGTACATTGGCCCGTGCAGAATATTTGCCCCAGGGCCCATGAGTTTTTAGCTACGTTTCTACTTGCTTTCTAAGCTCCTGCTCTTTAGCTGTGGTGAACTACAACTCCCAGCATTGCCTGTACATGGTGATGACACAGCCTTGTATATCTGTAGGGCTCGTCCATTGGTGTTACCACAAGTAATGACCAGTTATTATACCGTACCGTATACCGTTACTTGCTTATTGCATATATTGTAGATCTCTGTATCACATGCTGTGGCTCGCCAGCTGCTGCAGAACTACAACTCCCAGCATTGCTTGTCCTAGTCTTCCTATATCTGTAATACCGGTCCATTTACTCTATTAAAGGTAATGACTGGCCTTTATACAGTAGGACCTACAAGATATTACAGAACTACAAGTCCCAGCATGGCTTGTATACTTCTCTCCCTTGCTATTACATATATTATATGTCAGGACTCTGCCGAATGTGGCTTCTCAGCCGCTGCAGAACTACAACTCCCAGCATTACTTGTGTATTGTGTTACACTACATCTGTATTACTTGTCCATTGTCCTTACCAATGGGATTCCTAGTTTATACACCAGTACCTTCCTATTACGTATACTGGTGTTCGCTGTTTCCCAGCCTGCGGCTCTTCAGCTGCTGCAGAACTACAACTCCCAGCATTGCTTGTGTACTGTGATAACTTAGTTCTGCTACACATGTAATACTTGTTCATTGACTTTAGCAACTATCCAACACTACCTTCTTATTACACATACAATGGGTCATACGTCTGCAACCTGCAACGGACTACAACTCCCAGCATTGCCCATATATTGGGACACATTAGCTCTGCTGGATCTGTATGACTTAACCCTTGCCTGTTACTATGTCTTATCCAACATTACATCTACTATGGCTCACTGTAACGGTTGCAGAACTACAACTCCCAGCATTGCTTGTGTATTAAGATAACTCAGCTCTGCTACATCTGTATTCCTTGACCTTTATTAGCTTCGATCCAACGCTACCTTCTTATGACTTAACCCAGGGGTAGGGAATGTCCGGCTCTCCAGCTGTTGCAAAACTACAACTCCCAGCATGCATACTTGCTCTGCTGTTTTTGGAACTCCCATGGAAGTGAATGGAGCATGCTGGGAGTTGTAGTTTCACAGCAGCTGGAGAGCCGAAGGTTCCCTATCCCTGTCCTAACCTATGGGTCAGTGCTCCGCAAACCGCGACTCTTCAGCTGCACCACAACTATAACTCCTAGTCGCCACATTTATATAGCACCAACATATTCTGCAGCACCCTACACAGATTTCCACCAACCACACTGATCTTTGTCCCGCTTGTAGAGCTGACAATCTAACTTTCCCCAACATGGGGAGAAGACACAAACTCCATACAGGTCGGATTCGAAGCCAGGACCCCCGCACCAGTGCTAAGCACAATAAAAGTATTAACCCCAAAGAGCTGGCAGATGATGAGAGTAGTAGAGTGTCTTACCGACATCTCGCATTTGATAACCTCGGCTCATTGCCCACTCACCTCTAGCAATATCCAGGTAAAATAATGAATGATCTCCAGCCGATCAGTCAGTTATTGGAATTGCGTAAAGATTCCCGCACGGAATAATCCCAGTAATCCCTTCTCTTCCCAGTGCGGAGCTGTGACTGGATTCACTTAAGCGTCCTCTGGCTTTCCATTTGGTCACTTGTATGTCATCTTATCCGAGCAGCCAGTGATCCGTTCTCTCCATCCGTCTCTTTATGAAAAGCAGAGAGTGACGCTTTGGTAGTTTCCACTCGGACTAAAACTGGATCTGCCTCCAGTCAAAACATTGTGAGATTAAGACAGAAAATTGGCTTCGGTTTCAAGACGTGAGTTCCAATCCCACAGGAGCCAAGCACAATATGAAGAGAGCGGGTGGAATATTAAACAGGAGCAGGGTTTGGGAGGCAGTCATCCGACTCACAGCCTCCTTCTCCCCATATCTCCCTCTCTCATTACATTCGCCTATTGTGCTCCTCACCCCTCCTCCGTTCCCCTCTCATCCTCACCTTCCTTTACACCAAGCCTCATTACATCTCGCTGGCTCGCCACGCATTTCCACAACAAATTACGGCAACCCAAAACTGCAAAGTCTTAGAGAGTCGCAGGATTTGGACCTTGTCTATTCTCTCATTTGTAACTTTCTTTCGCGCTGTTTAGTTCTATGACACGAGGCTCGGTTCACGTCTGCGTAGGGGCCGTCCCGTTCCGTCCTACAAGCGGCACTTTGTCTCCGCATTTTCATGCAGAAACCCCATTATAGTCTATGGGGTCCGCCGGTTTCCTTAGGAAACTGTTTTTTAATGCGGATCGGTTTCCGATCAGGGACTCTCCAAATGGAAACCCAAATGCAGATTTGTACCGGGATATGGTTATAGCCATATCCACCTCCTAACCACGAGAGATTGCCCGTGCTACAATGTATGATGACATCACACAATATAAGACCTAGTAGCAAAGATGATATTTAAGATTCCTGAACCCATGACCAAACACTTTTTCTGGACACACCACATAACCATCAAATGTCACAGTATAAGATGGCGCTATATAAGATCTATTAGCAGAGCTATAGCTTGAGACTCACCTAACCATCAATGATCGCACGTGTCGGTAATATGATGACATCACACAATGATGACATCGGACAATATTAGCAAAGATGACACTTGAACCTCTCAACACTTTTTTCTGGATACACCACATGAGTAGGGTCGAGCCGATCTTGAGATTTCATGGTCGATTTCAAAATCCGATTTCTGATCATTTTCCAGCGTATCCCGATCCTGATCTTTCTCAATCCCGATCGCTCAACCTTAATTGTATATTATATAACCAGTGGGGTTGAGCCGATCTTGAGATTTCATGGTCAATTTTAAAATCCGATTTCCGATCATTTTCCAGCTGATCCTGATCTCGATCTTTCCTGATCCCGATCTTTCCCAATCCCGATTGCTCAACCCTAATTGTATATCGTATAACCAGTAGGGTTGAGCTGATCTTGAGATTTCAGGATCAATTTTAAAATCCGATTTCCGATCATTTTCCAGCCGATCCCGATCATGAAATTTGCTCAATCGCCGATCGGGATCCGATCTTTCCCGATCCTGATCGTCCAACCCTATACATGAGATTTCACATGTCACTATATAAGATGGTGCTATACAGGATCTAGGACCATGGAGTAAAGTCTATATCTCGGATTACACATGTCAATAATATGATGACATCACGAAATAGAGGACGTACTAGCCAAGATGTAGATTGAAGCTCCGTAGCCCTGGAGTCAATTCTTTTTCTGGATCTACCACATAACCATGAATAAGTTCTCCTTGATGGAAAATGGAAAACTTTCTCTAGCGCCACCTTTTGGAAGGTAGGTCCCCAGATCAATATCTGGTTTACTAAGAAACCGAGTGACATGGGCTGGGATTGGAACCAAACCAGAACATCTCTTCTAAAAGGAAGACAGAAGCATCTGCAGACAGGGGTATCCACGGTTGCACTTGCCATTGACTGGGGGTCCCTGGGCTACTCATGTGAATATGGTGCTAGCTGCTCGACCAAAAGTCAATTCACTTCTATGGGCCTGATGGAGAACATAGTCCTGGAAGTCTCCTAGAACTGAATCAAGGGATCACATTACTAATCTGTTCACATGGGGCTCCTGATCCAACACTTGGGCCCCCCACTGGCTACCCCTAGCTATACCCCAGTGATTATCAATGATTTTACATTCTATTATACATTATGAAATCACCCTTTTTAGGGAACAAGTAGGGCGTCAGTAAAGTGCTAACAAAAAGCTCCCAGTCACAAATATACCAAAGCTGACTAATGTATACATACTTCCATCTCTGATGACATCATCGGTCTAGAATCTATATACAAGGAATGAAAGGAGTTGTCTGGGATTAGGAATCGTAGTCTTTTTCCAATACTATGTCATCCACGTCTCATTTGCTAAGTGTCTTGGGGCGCTATGTGACATACTGCGCTACATGTAAAATACGTCGTCACCTCCATTAGAGGGTCGGGGGTCACAGTGATCTCAGAGTGATCACCAAGGGTCTGACTTCACCAGTGATTTTTTTTTTTCTTCATTCTCTGAATTTTCCAAGGGAATGGGCATCTATGTAATACTTGGTCATGCTGAATCCATCGGAACGGGGAAGGGGTTGTCAAAGTGGGACAACCCCTATAAAAAGTCTTTTTCGGTGGGACCCCTGGTAATCTGGCTAAGCATGTACATGACAACGAGTGGCAGGCAAGACAGGCCACCGCCTAGGGCTCCAGTTAGGGAAGGGCTCACAATTTTTGAACTTTAACAAAATTGTCTATTTTAGATCAAGAGAATTTGCCAAGTTCCCGATAGGATCTATGGGGTAGACCATTCCTTTGCCCAAAGGAGCCCCGGTCCTAGCAGTAAGAATGTTCTAATATCTGGTAGAAATTTCGGCAGTTCTTATATTGATATGCCAGGTAGCATTTTTCGCTGAAGGATCAGCATATGTAATTTTTTAATAACGTGTTTGCTCTATTGTCCTCTGGCTTTCTTCATGGTATAATCACTGCTACACAAGCCGGCAGCCTCAAGACTTTTACTAGGAACGCGGCTTAATCCAGGGAGGGATAGTATTACATGAGTGTTATTTAATAAGCCAGACTGTAAATGCGAGCTATTGAATGAAGAATCTGCGCTCCAGCGTCGCCCCCCTGATCAATTTCACCAATATAAGGCGGTAATTCAGCGCGGCCCCTCACTGATAGGAAACAACGGGGTCATTTATGAATGGGTGGCCGTGACATCATGGATCTGATAGTTATATGGAACGATATATGGACTTGGGATTGGGCCACACAGATGGTGACTGAACGCTTGTTATTCCTTCTAATCCCCCATATACATACATGTCCACTGTGCCGAGCATGCATGTGTTCTGAATGGGCAAGCACTGCCAGACACCCGCTTGTCTCACCCAAGGGTATATTGAATATGACCATTGGGGCTAAGTGGTGACACCAGCAACACATTAGATGGTCAACTGGTCCCTTGGAAATTGGTGGGTTCAGCTGTTGTGTACGGCCAGATGATAAGTATCCTGTCCCTATATCCTATTAGGGCTGAGAGCGCCATCCCAGCTGGTAACAAGTATGGCGCTGTTTTCCGACTCAATAATTTTGGCCATTTGGACAACTAAAATGGCAAATTTGCTGGAACCAAATGATTGACACCACGATGGACACCCAACAGATCTCATTACGAGTCAATAGAGTCTGTTGGCCGCTGTTGTTTTCTATCCTGTAAGTACTGAATTCTCCTACGTTCTTTCATCACCAAGATATCGCCAATTTTGTCAATATGCAAATGAGCTCTTTGGAGCAATGAGGGTGTTGTCATTGCTCCAAAGAAGTAAACAGCAAAGCCCTCATTGCTCCAAACAGGTCATTTGCATATAGACAAAAATCTCATATCTCAGCAGTGTATGAGTTGGGTGACTGTAACCTATCTATCTACAGGCTGGGGTGATATGCTAGGTCTGGTGACAGTAACCTATCTATCTGCAGGGTTGAAGTGATATGCTGGGTCTGGTGACAGTAACCTATCTATCTGCAGGGCTGGGGTGATATGCTGGGTCTGGTGACAGTAACCTATCTATCTGCAGGGCTGGGGTGATATGCTGGGTCTGGTGACAGTAACCTATCTATCTGCAGGGTTGAAGTGATATGCTGGTTCTGGTGACAGTAACCTATCTATCTGCAGGGCTGGGGTGATATACTGGTTCTGGTGACAGTAACCTATCTATCTGCAGGGCTGGGGTGATATGCTGGTTCTGGTGACACTAACCTATCTATCTGCAGGGCTGGGGTGATATGCTGGTTCTGGTGACAGTAACCTATCTATCTGCAGGGCTGGGGTGATATGCTGGTTCTGGTGACAGTAACCTATCTATCTGCAGGGCTGGGGTGATATGCTGGTTCTGGTGACACTAACCTATCTATCTGCAGGGCTGGGGTGATATGCTGGGTCTGGTGACAGTAACCTATCTATCTGCAGGGCTGGGGTGATATGCTGGGTCTGGTGACAGTAACCTATCTATCTGCAGGGTTGAAGTGATATGCTGGTTCTGGTGACAGTAACCTATCTATCTGCAGGGCTGGGGTGATATGCTGGTTCTGGTGACAGTAACCTATCTATCTGCAGGGCTGGGGTGATATGCTGGTTCTGGTGACAGTAACCTATCTATCTGCAGGGCTGGGGTGATATGCTGGTTCTGGTGACACTAACCTATCTATCTGCAGGGCTGGGGTGATATGCTGGGTCTGGTGACAGTAACCTATCTATCTGCAGGGCTGGGGTGATATGCTGATTCTGGTGTTTTTAAATTGTTTGGCCTCTTCCATATGTGTTAGAAGTGGAGTTTGTGCTATTTCGTGGAGACCAAGCAGTCAACTACAAGCTTTGTGGTGATCTAGCAAGAGTTCCATTACCCTGCAGTGCCTCCACTGGACAAATGAAGTATTACAGGGCACATTTTGAAATTAATGGGTTATTGTGCTATACATGGACACAATGGGTCCTCCAGTGATGGAGACACTCTTTATAGCCAATGCTTTTGATTAATATTGAAAAGGGGTCCTTGTATTCTGGTCCCGAGATTATCATCTTCACCATGTGTATGGGAGAGTATGGTTGGCTTCCCCCAATAAAAAAAAAAAAAGCTGCTTGTGGGGGGTTTCTAAATTGGATTATTGCCAGGCCGGCTTCACAACTTGTCAGAGTGAGACTACCCCTTTAAGCCCTTTCATCCTGCAAACCATTGGTGGTCTGAGATCACAGACTTCACCAATAAGATCTTCTCACACCTATCTATGACATATAGGGTTGAGTGATCGGGATTGGGAAAGATCGGATCCCAATCGACGATCGAGAAAATTTCACCTGAAATCTCAAGATCGGCTGAACCCCAATGACATACAAATATTTTGGATGATTTTCTTACAATGGCTGTTAACTTTTCCCCAGTAGAAGTAATCATTCTTCCCTTACTGATCAATCGATCGCATTACGGAAACCTATACAATAGAGCAAACAGTGACACCTATAGGCCAAAAAGAGGAGCACATGTAAGATTTGAAAGTGACTAAGCTGCAATACCACACACTGCCCATGAGTAAGAGTGGCGCTATTTCTAGGAGAAAACAGCCATGTTTTTTAAGTCATACATGAAAGTAATTTTTTATAATATACATACATTTCTACCGCACCGTCGGTCTGTATTGGAATGGATGCTTTACATGCGTTTTAGGTTTCTTATACAAGTTCTCCTTCTAGGGGAATTAAAAACCTAAGGTAGGATTCCATGGGAGTGAGTCAGATGTATTGGCAGCCGCATCTAGAAATTGAGGCCAGCTTTGCAGGAGCCCTCAGAAGAATGGGTCTCCTCATTGCCAGACGGTCTTCTCAGAGGGATTAGTGGGGGTTTAGTCTGTGTACTGTATGTGTGTGAGAAGTGCACACACATCGCGCGGGAGCCCAGCCAAGCAACGCTGTATGTCCGCAGAAGAAACCCTTTCACCACTACAGAGTCTTGTAACACTCAGACCCTCCATGACGGCGGGAGATGCTCTTACATTACTGTTATACCAGACCCTCTATATAGAAATGGGAAGAACATCAGAAAGAAATACCGTGCTCGAGGAACAATCGGGCGGATTTACATACACCAGTCAGCCGCTTCATAAATCACATGTCTGTGCACCAGAGTGCAGATCTACACCAGTTACATATCCTAATAATACTATACTGTACTACAACTATACCATATTGTACGATACTACTATTATAGTATACTACTGCTATACCGTACTATACTATATAATATTATACTATACTATGCTACAACTATACCATATTGTACGATGCTACTACTGTAGTACACTACTGCTCTACCTTACTATACTATATAATATTATACTATACTATACTATGCTACAACTATACCATATTGTACGATGCTACTGCTATAGTATACTACTGCTATACCGTACTATACTATATAATATTATACTATACTATACTATACTGTACTACAACTATACCATATTGTACGATGCTAGTATTATACTATATTATATGGTGCTAGTACTATAGTATACTACTATACCGTACTATAGTATATTATATTATACTATACTAGTACTGTAATCCCCTATACTGTACTACTACTATGCCATATTATACAGTGCTAGTACTATAATATACTATTACTATACTATATTATACTACTAGTACTGTAATCCACTATACTATACTACTACTATACTGTACTATACCATAATATATTATTATATTATACTATACTGTACTATACAATATTATATGATACTATACTAGTACTATACTATAATCCACTTTACTATATTATACTACTACTATACAATATATCATATTATACTAAGCTAGTTCTATAGTTATACTACTATTCTATACTATTACTATGTTATATAACACTATAATAGTATCATCCACTACTATCCAATACTATGACTAATCCAATACTATCATCCACTATACTATAGCATTATATTCTACTACTATACTATACTATTACTATGTTATATTAGTTCTATACTATAAAATACTACCATTATACTATGCCATACCATATTACACTATATTGCTGCTCTACTATAGTACTACTACTATACTATACTATATTAATGCTGTACAATACTATTATTATACTATTCTCCTACTATGCTATATTACTAGTCTACTATACTAAGTTACCATTATGCTATATTACTGCTATACTATTCTACTACCATGCTATACTACTAGAAAGCTATTCTACTCCTATACGATTCTACTACTATGCTATACTGCTACTATACTATAATACTTCACTATACTATACTACAGCTTAACTACACTCCTATACTATTCTACTACTATTCTATACTATATTACTACAGTGCAACATTATTACTATACTACTATATCATATTATACTACTACTATGCTATACCATATTATACTACTACTATACTATACTATACTATACTACTGTGCTACATTATTACTATACTACTACTATACTATATCATATTATGCTACTACTATACTATACTATTACTATATCATATTATACTACTACTGTACTATACTATTACTATATCATATTATACTACTACTATATCATATTATACTGCTACTATTCTATACTGTACTACTACTGTGCGACATCATCACTATACTACTACTATACTATACCATATTATACTACTGCTATACACTAGAAATAACTCTCTGACAAGATAACTGAATGAACCGCTCAGGAGATGGTTAGAAGAACATTGTCACATCATCAAACACTTCTTATAGTGACAGGCAAAGCATAGTAACATTGAGGTTTCTGCCACTGGAGTCACAGTTACCGTATCAATGGGGGTCCGGCCACTGGTACCCTCCCCGATCCTGAGGGCAAGGGTTGTGCGGCTCCTCCATTCACTTTACTCCAGCAATAGAACGGCTGTGCGCATGTTTGACCTGTCGCTTCATGAAAAAAAAGGGCATGGGACCCTCAATCTCAGGATGAGTGGGGGTCTCGTAGACTATACCCTCACCAGTTCTTCAGTGGATAGGGGATTCATTTATGATAATCCGTATACACTTTAGACATGGACATGCCACCTTAGACTGGGGCCTCTGAGACCCAACATTAAGAATGGGGGTCCCCCAAACCCAGCACCACCTGAAAGTCATTTGTGCATGTGTGTGGCGCTCTCCATACACTTCTATGGCATGTTACCAAGACAGGGGCAGAGTGCTTCTTTAAAATGGTACCTATATATAACTAAAGGCTGCGTGGCCCGTTGGCCAATATCCATGGCGGGACGCGTACCCCCCCCAAGCCCCTCCTAGATCAGTACATCTGTACTATCCATCCACAGGGCCAGGTACAGAGTCACATTAGGGTGAACATCTGGACAGGATGATGGAGTGTCGAGGGATTGTATACATATATAAGTACACGGATATGTGCAGCTGTAATACCGACACCTCGGGGATCCTATATAAACCATGTGCGTCCCCTCAGCTTCTTCTCTCCTGTAGCTGCAGATCTGTATAACATATGGTTGTAAGTCTGTGACAGCTCAAGATATAGGAAAGCGCTCCAGGCAGTGAGCACCTAAAGCCAAGAGTGCCCATAGCTGAGCTCTATGTATATAACACGTGTCCTATAGGTTCCCCTATATAGAAGGACAGTGCTGTGACGGACACACAAAGAAGCGAGAAACCGCTCGGATCTATTTTGCATGTAAACCGATAGACGCCATTTGGCTGGTGAATGCCTTTGCTGGCGCTGTAGCGGCTTTATGGGCGCTCAGTTACGCCACCTGCTGCTTAATGTGTCTGCTCATTGGAAGTATGAAGGTTATCCTATAGTCCTGATTGAGTAATGCCCCCTACTGGCAAAGATATGGTAACAGCAGTGGGAGATATTAGGGGTTGTGGTTAACTACGATTGAGCAGATAGACATTTACATGTTGCACGGCAGGATGTAAAGGAAATAATCTTAGAGGGATTTTCCACCATCCATATTTTTGGTATATCAGAAGGATCTGTAGGGTGGGGGCACGATTTTATTACACAAGTCCAAAGGTGAAGCTACCACAAACCTCCCAACAAGTGTAACCTCAATCATATGTCATTTAAAGGGGTTGTCCAGATACTGTCTCAGGTCAGTGACATCACATCCTTTGGTCACATGGCTATGCGAGAGTCTATCCCTTTCAAATAAATGGGGTTGACTTGCAATACTAATCACAGCCACTATTCAAGGAGTGGCACCGTGCTTGGTAAGTAGTGAAGAAACCAGACGAGCCTTATAAACCCTCCTATGTCCATCATGGGAACAACCACTTTTAGAACTTACCCGTGAACAGGGTCTATGGGGCAGATTTACAAGTCCGGTCTATTTTTATAACAGTGTCTTAAAATGCACCAGATTTATCAGTGACTGATTCTGGATGATAACTGCGGGAAAAATTTGCACCAGAAGTTTGGCTTAGTAAATCCCCCCCCCCACGTACTTGTCTTACACTATGCTGATTCTGGGACCCAATTGTATAATGATGTCACAGAACCGTACAGTGATGTCACACATAGTGTGTGTAACCGGATGATGAGGTCACAGAGGAGTATACTGATGTCACGCTGTCTATGAAGCAGGCTAATGTGTATAATGCACGTGTCTGATGATGTCACAGAGAGAATACAATGATGTCAAAAGACCGAGTTGCAGTGTAGTCTGGGTATGTAATTGGATGATGATGTCACAGAAAAGTACAGTGATGTCACACTATCTTTAAGACACAGTGCATACATTTTCGGCTATCACAGAAGGTGATGTCACACTGTGTATATTGTATGACCGAATGATGATGTCAGAGTTCAGTACTGTGAGGTCAGTGTGTGTAAGTCATGCTTTCACATACGAATACATTGATGTTTCTCGGCCTTTGCTGCAGGTTAGTGTGAGTGATTAGTTGGTGATGTCATAAAAGGATTCAGTGATGTCCAGTCCAGCTCCTTAGTTTATAACTAGATGGTGAAGTCATATACTCTTTGTTGTATCCTATGTATCTGCTCACCAGAGAGACCTGTGATGGTGAACCTATGGCACGGGTGCCAGAGGTGGAACTCAGAGCCCTCTCTTTAGGAACCCATCTGTGGAGCATATTATACTGTGTGGGGGGCTACTGTGGAGCAAATTATACTGTGTGGGGGTCACTGTGGAGTAGATTGTACTGTATAAGAGCCACTGTAGAGCAGATTATACTGTGTGGGGGCCACTGTGGAGCAGATTGTACTGTGTGGGGGCCACTGTGGAGCCGATTGTACTGTGTGGGGGCCACTGTGAAGGAGATTGTACTGTGTGGGGACCACTGTGGAGCACATTGTACTGTGTGGGGGCCACTGTGGAGCACATTGTACTGTGTGGGGGCCATTGTGGAGCAGATTGGACTGTGTGGGGGTCACAGTGGAGCAGAAAGCTCTATAAAGCCCCATTCGTATGAATATCTTGGAGGTCTGTAATTGTGTGCAATAGTGGATCCACACATTATTAAGGTTAAATAGCTGTGTTGGCACTTTGTGATAAATTAGTGGGTTTTGGGTTGAAGTTTGGGCACTCGGTCTCTAAATGGTTCGCCATCACTGAGATAGACAGTCCACAGCCATATACTGCATTATGTAAGCTGATACTGACGCTCTGTGCCCGAAGCTGAAAAACATCACCTCAACACCGAGATGGAAGATAAATCATCTTAACATGCGTCTGTATCCTACATGAGGCTTCTACAGCCAATGAGGAGCTCTGGAGAGGAAGAGATTAACCCTAATATGCCCCTTGACACAGGGTTTTCCAAAAATGGATATCTCAGACCCTGGGAAACGATAATGTAAAATATATAGAAGGAATTTCTGACCTCGTGGGGGAGATGAAACGCTGCACAAAAACACACAAAACAAAAAAGGTTAGAAATGTAATAATAATAATAAAGTCAGAGAAATGTCACAGATTCCGACACCGGCCATGAATAGAACCTGCCTAATATATATATATAGAGAGAGAGAGAGAGAAATAGAAGTTATACATGTATGCAAATATAAAGAACTACACATTTTGCAGAGTTTTATAGATTTTCTCTGACCATCTCAGTGGTGACATCTTCTGTCTTCACCCAGTAGATACGACCATGAATGGAGGAACTTTCTATAGTCTTGGACTTGGAGAAATCGAGCCATGATGGTGGACAGGTTATCAGGGAGAAGACACTACATTTATGAGAAGATAACCTGACCACAATCAGGACATCATGGCTGGTTATCAGGAGGACACTACATGTATGAGAAGATAACCTGACCACAATCAGGACATCATGGCTGGTTATCAGGAGGACACTACATGTATGAGAAGATAACCTGACCACAATAAGGACATCATGGCTGGTTATCAGGAGGACACTACATGTATGAGAAGATAACCCGACCACAATAAGGACATCATGGCTGGTTATCAGGAGGACACTACATGTATGAGAAGATAACCTGACCACAATAAGGACATCATGGCTGGTTATCAGGAGGACACTACATGTATGAGAAGATAACCTGACCACAATAAGGACATCATGGCTGGTTATCAGGAGGACACTACATGTATGAGAAGATAACCTGACCACAATAAGGACATCATGGCTGGTTATCAGGAGGACACTACATGTATGAGAAGATAACCTGACCACAATAAGGACATCATGGCTGGTTATCAGGAGGACACTACATGTATGAGAAGATAACCTGACCACAATAAGGACATCATGGCTGGTTATCAGGAGGACACTACATGTATGAGAAGATAACCCGACATCATGGCTGGGTAAATGACAAGTCCCAGACTATAGAAAGTTCCTACATTCATGGTCTTATCCATTGACTACTCATAAAGGTAAAAGCTGTCACCACTAAGATGTTTAGAGAAAATTTTTACAACTCTGCAAATTTTATCCTAAACCATTTACTTACATTTGCATTATTGTGTAACTTTTCATTGTCTACAAATTTAAATATGTTTATGTTGATGGAAATAAATCCTTGTAAGAACTGCAGTAACTCTATAAAACACGAAATCCCAATCTGTCTAACTAAAGAAAAAAAATAAGATTTAGAAATTAGAAGTAACTAAAAGCGACTCACTAGTGCCGACCATTGCAGTCGGGAAATGCAAAAATATTGAAATCTTTGTAATAAAAATGTTACGTTAAGAAGATCCTAAAATTGATATGTCAATGAATCCATTGCCTAGGAGGAAACAGAGATACTGTAACAATTAAAAAGTAAAATTTCTGCCCCCCCTTCCAAGTTTTAATTGTGCGAGCCCCGTAACCAGTATAAAGGAGTGTATTAATGGTGACATCGCGGGTGCCTGGATTCATAGAGACAGCCTGGCAGCCTCTCCATCGTTCCCCTCCATCCCTTCGGCGGGGAGAGGTAGACATGCAGCAGTTAACCCTCAGGTATGTCATAAACACTAAAATATTCATCTGCCCAACCTAAAGTGACCTTTCTGGCAGCTCTGCAGACTGCTGGGAACAGACTGCTCCTTCCTCCAGCCCGGGGCTATGTTCTGACCTGATCATCGCACAAGCACAGACATGATCCCTGGATACACAATCATATGCTCTCCCTTCCATAACAGACAATTAGTATTCCAAACAGCAATTACCACTATTATCACGTTAACCCCCTGCACGCAAGAGCCCCGCCACTTTGCCCCCCTTTGTCACCAGATCCGGCTGTGTTTAGAGACTCCGCGACTAATAACCTCCTGTAAAACCACCCTATGACATGTGTATCCGTGTGTCGCACTCCATAATACGGCGCAAAAAATTGGCATCCTGTCGTTGCAAACCTATTACGGCGACACCGGTGACCTCCCCGAAAATTTTCCAAGAATATGGGGCACGGATTAACAGCGCAAACAATGCTCCAATACGTACGATAGCTGTATTGATCCATGCCAGCGTGGCATCAGGAGTTATCGTACCATCGCCCCCGCGTAAAGCTTAATATTAAGATTGCAAGGACTGTAATAAAGTTTTCGGGGATGCACAGGGTGCGCTGAGGAACAATGCCCAGATTATACCACCCACTCCGTATACGTCGCCTTACCAGAGCTGTGTCCTGGCTGCGTCCTGAGCGATGGATCACTGGATACCAGAGCGTAAATCCCCGGTCCTTTGCTGGCATCTGTGAGCCCCTGACTGCTGCTGCTGCTGCTGCTGTGTGCACTGTGACTTGCAGCAGACGTTATGGTAATGAAATGATGGCTTATAGTCTAGCAGCCAGCGTGTGAAACCAGTAAATCCTGTTTAACATTTCCCTCTGGATCTCACAGTGTGCCCCCAGGGTTAGAAAGGAAATATGACAACCTCGTGTCTTAACCATGCACTAAGCTTCCTATACTCCCTCCTCCAGACCAAGGAGGTGTGACTGCTGGCACCTGGTGGCACTACAAGGCACTACCCGGACCTATACTGCCTGCTGAAAGAGACATGGGAAGAGGTGGCGAAATCATTCCCATCACTTCTCATCACGCCAGATGCTGCCGCTCGTGTTATTGCAATTATTTGCAAGGCTACCTGCTAAACTAGGGCTTGCAGATAGGGCAGAGCTGGATTTGTCATACAGTATGCAATGCATGATTCTCTTCTGTCTTGGACTAGAGGATGATTGTTCTTATCTCCACTGATACATTGTAACAAACTGTAGCTTTGTCATAGAGCGTGCAATAAATATTTCTCTCCTATTTTGGACTAAGGCTTGGTTCAGATCTGCGCACGGGTTTCCATTTAGGAGACATCCCTTAAACAGATACCTAATCCGCGTAAAAGAGTGGTTGCCTTAGGAAACCCGCAGACCCCATAGACTTTAATGGGGTCCATGTGGTTTCCTCTCGGTGTCTGCACAGAGAGAAAAGTGCTGCTTGCACTAGGTCTGCTTGGGGACGCCCCGAACGGAAACCTAAGCGGTTACCAGGGACTCCATAGACCATAGACCAGGGGTAGGCAACCTTCAGCACTCCAGCTCTGCTATACTGGGAACTCCCATAGGAGTGAGTGGAGCATGTTGGTAGTTGTAGTTTCACAGCAGCTGGAGTGTTGAAGGTTGCTGATCCCTGCCGTAGACTATAATGGGGTCTGCATGGTTTCCGCACAAAAAAGGGTGAAAAATGGGGAGAGGCCATATGAAGAGCGGGTGCAGAAATGAACCAATCCTTAAGGTTGATTGTTCTTACCTGCACTGATACATTGTAACAAACTGTTTCCAGACTCTTATACTAGGCTCACACTAGGCATTGCCTGTCTATTGTTCTGGTCTGTTGGGAGGACACTGAAATAGTAGTTACATACGGAGTCCCATGGACCCCAGAGGATCGGTCATCAGTATATGATCTGTAGGGGTCTGACACCCGGACCCGTACAGATCTGGTGATTCCTCTGCCGTAGCAGGGGAGTCTGATCCCTTTCTAATAATAGAAGTGGAGTTGCAATTTTCCAGCACCACCAGGTGTCAGAACCCCACAGATCAGATATGGGTTCGGATTTCCTTTCATTGAGGCTCCTCTACCCTGGTAGAATTGCCTGATAATCTTCTTTTTTTGCACTGGGGTTAATAGTCTGCACTTTATAATCCTTCCGCCTCTTTCTCTCTTTATAATACAAATCCGCTCTCCATGCACCGACTCCCTGCTGAGCTTGTCATAGATTTGTATTAATACTCAGCAGCCAATCAGAAGAGTCAGAGCTGCAGGGAGGAGGGACAGAGCAGCAGCCTGAACCAATGAGGAGACGGGGGGGAGTGTCTCAGGCTATCTCAGAATCCCTGAGGCACTGTAGCCAATCGGTAGTCACAGATCACAGCTCTACCCTAATAAAGATGAGCTAAAAGGTAACTGAGGAGCAACTATGGAGGAAACTAACTAGCAGGAAATCTTCACTTGAAGGTACTGACTTCCATATATTTTTTTTTGAGCTCCTGACTGGACAAGTACTTTAAGTTTTCAGTGATCTGAAATACTGAAATACTAACAGCCTTATGGAAAAGTGATGAGAAGGATTTCACTAGGGGTAGAAAGCTGTTTCTATTGGCTGATCGGCAGGGTCCAGAGGATGACTATGTAGAGAAGAGAGTGACTGAGCATGTGCGTCCACCAGAACACAGGGGGTATTATCCAATATCACTGGACCAGTTTTCCATCAGCCTATCAATAGCATACATCACTCATTGTATATGATCTAAGATGATATATAATATTTTAGCTGGAGGAATACCTTTTAAAAGTCCCAATTAAAGGAGCATTCCATGTCCCTTGGGTAAATCTTAAGTATTCCACATCCCCCTGGTCAACTCCCAAAATAATAAGCGGATCCTCGCTTGTTTGGTTGCTGTTTCCAGTAAAGCTGGCCACATGGGAAATGTTGAATACCCCTTTAAGAGAAATAGTTCTAAGTGGACTTCCCCTTTAAGTCATCTTCCAGCTCCTCCCTTGTTTTATTTGTCTCCCCCCCATTCTTTACAATGACGCTCTACCTGCTCATATTAGTTGCTACATATAAGAACTGGCCAACCAGGTGATCAGAAAAAGATCACGTGACTGCCAGAGGTGTGACTTAAAGGTAATGGGCCCCAATGTGCTATTTATAATACTGGGGTGTGGCAAACTGGCCATTGGGCCCACTTAGACATTGGGATCCAGGTACCACCTCTGTACCCCCTATAGCCACACATGTTATCCTTAATTAAAGGGATCCCTGCTTTTGGTATTTGCTACAATGTATCAGTATAACCCAATGATAATTTATCAGGTTACTACATCTTCTCAGGGACGGCAGATTCATCTTCTCATGACTATATTTTCTGCCTGAGATCAATATTCCTCGTTTCTGCATCAAGCTGAATTATTTAGCAGACATGGTCCAGAAAGTAAATGATTCATCACAGGAGGGAAAGTTTCGGAATCGGACTAGTTGCTATGCAGTTAGAAGCGTTTTAATATCTAGTGGCCATAGCAGAAAACGGTAGGTGTAGACATGGCTGCTCTATAGAAGTACACACCATTTTGTTACAAGGATCTTCATGTTCCAGCAAATAAAGTTTATTGAAAAGTTATAGAATTTTGAGATTCTCTTTGTATCATGTGATGCAGCTTTAGCCGGCCTCTTTCTTGTGATAGGTTTCTCCTTGGCAGCTCTTACATGCAGGAGCTGAGAGGGTGTGGAGCAATAAGAAGTTGTGTTTTATAGGATACACTGGAGATTCTGCACAAAGAACGCACAGCTATTCTAATCAGAATGTGAGAGTCAGAAGTCATAGTGAATACTTATAGAATTTTGAGATTCTCAGTTTATCATGTGATGCAGCTTCACTCGGCCTCTTTCTTGTCATAGGTTTCTCCTTGGCAGCTCTTACATGCAGGAGCTGAGAGGGTGTGGAGCAATATGAAGTTGCGTTTTATAGGATACACTGGATATTCTGCACAAAGCATGCACAGATACTGTAATCAGACTGTGAGTCAGAGGTCTGTTGATTCCATCAAATAAAGTTTAGTGAACACTTATAGAATTTTGAGATTCTCATTGTATCATGTGATGCAGTTTCAGTCGGTCTCTTGCTTGTGATCGGTTTCTCCTTGCCAGCTCTTACATGCAGGAGCTCAGAGGATGTAGAACAGGGGTGCTTACACTTGTACAGGGGTGTAGCTACTTATAAATTGAGCAAGTCAAAATGATCTACTGTGTGGGCGGGGCCTGGGTCTACTGTGTGGGCGGGCCCCACAAGTCTAACAAGACTGGGCGTGGCTTAACAAGACTAAGGGGCGGGGCCTGATCTGATGCAGACGTTCTGATTGGCTCAGAGCTCACATGGCACTGACAGTAATGCTGATGCCCGCAGCACAGACCCCCATATATTTATAAAAGAGGCAGCAAGGTGGTGGGGCTCATCGCAACTGGCACCAAGGAAATCACATAGTTGCCATCTGAACCCCTGCTACATCCTCATTGTGTTTATTCCATATTATGTAACTGACGTATTGTGGTTTTACGTTATTGATTTAATAAAGATATAGAGTATTGAAAAAAAAAACCCTGCAGATACCACGGAATGTTCCTTAGTGTTAGCTATGGTAGAACCTTATGACATCACGCAGGATATATAAGGTGGTGCTGCACTGACATTCCTTTGAGGGTTACAGTTGATGGTGGAGAGTTGCTTGTGTTTGTGAGCAGTGTATGCGCAGTCAGTATGGAAGATATTGAAGTGTTTCCAGACGAAGTTTGGCTTTGTAAGTATGGTGAGGTCTTATTCTTCTGGCCCACCATGGAGATAATAATGAAGAAGAAGGAGGAGGATGAAGAGTTGGATGAGGAAGGAAAGGAGAGTCTAGACATGGAGAGCATCCATGTAATGATAACACCTGAAAATGACTTGGATGTCAATACAATCTATGAGGACGATAAAGACTTGGAGGTGATACAGTTAGAGAATGGAAGCAAAAAATTCTCTGAAAGAAAGACTAATCCTTTACTGTATCGAGCGAAGGAAGCCTGGCCGATCCAAGAGCCCATTGTGCCACAAAGGAGATGGAGGCTTCCCAAATGTCTCAGAGCATCAACCACACAACTGCAAAAGATCAGCATTGAAAATACTTCTGAGACCCAGAATTCACATCCAGTACAGGAGGCACGGCCACCAATGGATTCGGCATCATCACACAGAAGAAGGTGGTTCCCAAACCGTTCCAGGAGGTACACCTATAGCCCCGCAGAAGACCCCCAGCCATCGGGATTCTGGAAGGCAATTCTGTGTTGCTGCAGTGTGAAGACTAGAGAATGAATACCGCCAACTCTTCAGTCTTCACCATTGTGTCATCTGATACTTTACCGGCATCCTGATGTCAAGTCTGCCAGGGTGCAGAGATCTGATAAAAGAAATAATTTCTGTTTTATCTGATATATTCTGTTACTCTTCTATTATAGGCGCATCGGCCTGGCTATCAATCTGATGAAATATTTTGTGTGGCTTTCCTCTGTGTAATCTGGTTTATTCCTATACTCCAATGACATACCAATAGGGAGTTTAGTTTGGGAACCCGACTGGCGTCATCAGGGGGAGGGGGGAATGGCAGGTGGAAGTGAAATCCTATGCCAATCAGGGACAACAGAAAAAAAACCTGAAAAATTTAGGAGCCAAAAAAGTTTTTAGTTGCTAAACTGTATACTGCTCCTCTCAGTGCCCCCCCCCCCACACACACAGTATAATGCTTTCCCAGTGGCTCCACCACAGTGTATATATAATATTGTCGGTCAGTGAGAAAAGCAATGACTGAGGTGTGAGGTCGACCCCTCTGATGGTGTTTAAACTAATGGCACTGATATCTCTGGCAGCGGGGCACATACTTGAAAAACTTACAGTGCACTGAATTCAGTGCACCCTCAGCTTTGCGGTGATATGTAACATGGCCGTGAAAGGTCGTCTTTAAAGAGGCAGCACAATGGGGGGCCTAGCTGCGTATGGCCTGGTTCACATCTGCAGTCAGTATTCCGTTCAGGGGTCCCCAGGCAAACGCAATTGACAAGTGATGAGCAATGAAAGCACACCGACCCCATAGACTGTCCGCACAAGTTATGTGGAGAAGAAATTAGCTCATGAAGTACTTTTCTTTCTGCATGAGATGTGCAGAAAACACACAGACCCCATTATAGTCTATGGGGTCCATGTGGTTTCATAAGCTCACCACTTGTCAATACATTCAGTATTCCGTTTCGTGGGTTGGGGGGGGGGGGTGGAGGTCCCCAAGCAGACTCCACGAACGGAATACCGAACACAAATGTGAACCAGGCCTATGTCACCAAGACTAAACTTTGGTGCAATTCACAAATGTTTAGTTATATTGGTGACTATTTTGGTTTCCATCTGGAGCCCCGCCTGCCCATGTCCGGAGATGACTCTCAGCCTGCACTGTGAACAAGAAGACACCGGGGATCCCTGCATCCCGCGATCGACCCATACGTCCTTTGCGATCTACCAGTAGATGGCGATCGACGTATTGGGCACCCCTGATGTAGAACAATATGAACTTTCCTTTTATAGGATACACTGGAGATTCTGCACATAGCACACACACATATGCTATAATCAGACTGTGTGAGTCTGTGGTCTGCTGATTCCATCAAATAAAGTTTACTGAACACTTATAGAAATCGATATATTCTCATTGTACCATGTGATGAAGTTTCAGCCTGACTCTTGCTGTTGATGGGTTTCTCCCTGTCAGCTCTTACAAGCCTAAGGTTGGCGAGTGTGGAGCAATATAAAGCTGCTTTTCATAAGATACACTGGACATTCTGCACACAGCACACACCGATTCTGAACTGTATGAGCCAGAGGAGTTTTATAGAAACACTATATCTATGAGAAGATAATACTGTCACCATAAGGACATCAGGGCTGGGTTTCTTACATGTCCCAGACCACAGAAAGTTCCTGCATTCATGGTCATATCCATTGGCAACTGATCAAGACAAACGATGTCACCACTAAGATGGTTAAACAAAATCTTTAAAACTCTTCAAAATTTTAAATTATTTATATTTGCAAAAGCGATAAATTTTTAATTGCCTATAAATGTATATCCGGTTATGTTTGTGGGAAACCCCTTTAACCCTTTCTAGCAGTGTATATATGTATATAGCATTCCTCTATATGGACATGTATGTGTAGATCCAAAAATCCAGGAATATGGAGGCTGGTTGCCAGTGACCATCCATCTGTTAGTCTGTCCTGCAGCCAAGAGGGCATCTGCAGTTGCTGATGTTCTTTGCATTTGGCAGCGATGTTCTGCGTGTCCTGTGCAGAGCGTCGCTGGTGACATATAATGACCCAGCCCTTCCCTGTACACAGTTCTGCAGAATTATCGGAGCTTCTGACTCAAGTCCCTTCATGCAGCGTTTTCACCTGGTCATACCAGTTGTACAAGTCTAGTCCTCTCACTCTTCGCCCTTACATTATATTGAATAATTCGGTGCGTGTTCTATTAATCTGCACCATGTCCCGAGCAATAGGACTCTTAATAAAAATGTGCCCCCTAGTGTTGTGGAGAATAGTAAAGACTCTGGCACAACAGGAAGGTCTTTTGTTGGAGGTAACTTCTCTGTATATCTACTGTATTATGCTTTGATTTCGATGGGTGTTGCATAATTAAGTGTGCAGTGAGCTCCCCCTAGTGGTGGTGCAGGCAGACAAAAATGTCATTTAAAGGGGTTTTATAGAACTTGATGGTCAGTGGAGGACTAATATCCAGGACCCATAAGAATCAGATGTGTCATGTTCATCGGTCACATGGCCTGGTCACAGCTCATTTCCATTCAAGTAAATGTGCTGAATTGCGATACCAAGCACAGCCACTAGACCAATATACGGCACTGTGCATAGTAAGTAGTGAAGAGGCTACGGTGCTCACCTGAATGCTGCAGCCTCTTCATAACAGCTGATTGGTTGGGGTGCCCAGTGTTGGACCCCTGACAAGCTTCGCAAGGATAGGTCATCAATTATTAAACTTGATGACCTATTCTAAAGATAGGTTAGAAATATCAGATCTGGGGGGGTCTGGCACTCAGCACCCCGATCAATTAAGCTATTCTTAGTGACTGATACATGGAATGGAGCAGGAAGCAGACAGCGCCGTTCTCTGTATAGTGGTCAGACCAGGTACTGCAGATCAGCTCCCTTTCATTTGAATAGGAGATAAGCTGCAGTGACTCAGTTCTGCCACTACACAGAGAACAGCGCTGTCTGCTTCCTGCTCTACTCCTGTGTATCAGCTGTAGCTAATCAGTGCAGGTGGACAATGTCAGACCCCACAGATATGAGATTAGTGACCTGTCTTTAGGATATAAATATGGATATAAAGAGAAACATGAGATAGATAGATAGATAGATAGATAGATAGATAGATAGATAGGAGATAGATGATAGATAGATAGATAGATAGATAGATAGATAGATAGAAAGATAGATAGATAGATAGATAGATAGGAGATAGATAGATAGATAGATAGATAGATAGATAGATAGATAGGAGATAGATAGATAGATAGATAGATAGATAGGAGATAGATAGATAGATAGATAGATAGATAGATAGATAGATAGATAGATAGGAGATAGATAGATAGATAGATAGATAGATGGATAGATAGATAGATAGATAGATAGATAGGAGCTGATAGATAGATAGATAGATAGATAGATAGATAGATAGATGGATAGATACATAGATGAGAGATAGATAGATAGATAGATAGATAGATAGATAGGAGATAGATAGATAGATAGATAGATAGATAGATAGATAGAAGATAGATAGATAGATAGATAGATAGATAGATGGCTAGATAGATAGATAGATAGATAGATAGATAGATAGATAGATAGGAGATAGATAGATAGGAGATAGATAGATAGATAGATAGATAGGAGATAGATAGATAGATAGATAGATAGATAGATAGATAGATAGATAGATAGATAGGAGATAGATAGATAGATAGATAGATAGATAGGAGATAGATAGATAGATAGATAGATAGATAGGAGATAGATAGATAGATAGATAGATAGATAGATAGATAGGAGATAGATAGATAGATAGATAGATAGGAGATAGATAGATAGATAGATAGATAGATAGATAGGAGATAGATAGATAGATAGATAGATAGGAGATAGATAGATAGATAGATAGATAGATAGATAGATAGATAGATAGAATAGATATTATACAGAATAGTGGATTGTGACATAATCTACAACATGGCAGTAATTATTCTCATGTAATGATGTGCAGATGTTGTTTTCGGTAGAGCGAGTTCTTTCTTTTAACACTTACATTGGTTTCTTATGAAGCCGCCTTAAGTTTAGTTAAAAACAATACTGAGATTTATTTGACTACACGGCGCAGTGTAAAGTGAAATACTCTGCTGTGTGCGGAGGAGATATGCCGTACCTGTTCCTGAATCCTCGCCATAAGAAAAGGGAAACCGTCAGTATGAACATATAGTATAATCGTCCGTCAGCATGTTATAGAGCAGGAGGAGCTGAGCCGGCTGATATATAGACTTAGGGTAAAATTCAATATAACTTGTTATAGATTTGCTTTTCTATGCCTGGAAACAGTCTTGAGTCAGGGGGGCGGTCCTACCAGTGAGTGACACGCCTCCATGTCAATCACTGTCAGTCCTATGTGTGCCCCCGATTCTGGCGACATCACAACCTCCCCACTGTCTTCTCTATCTAGCCCATGAGATTCCAGAGTTCTACACTGCCACCTCCTGGCTGAAAGGGCAACTGCAACGTTTTCCATTGTCTGCAGAAACGGTCAAACCGCTTGTATCCTAAATTATAGATGGCGCCAGTTGTCATATATCATAGCACAATGACATCACTGACACTTGTTAAAGGGGTTGTGGCGTTAAGGACACTTATCTCCTATCCTAGACCTATGGGTCTAAAGGGGTACTCTGCTTTGACTTAGGGCCGGTGACACCTATGGACACCACCATGTGTATGATTTTTCTCCGTCCTCGGAATATTATACTCTAGGGCCTAAGAAGACCCCACAGTCTAATAATGATTTGTGGTTTGCGAGCCCCAAAAATTTCAGCTGATGTTTTTGAAAAATTTGCAACGAACCCGGTCTATTACAAAGCGTTTCGCTCAGCTCCGGTACAAACTGATCAACTCCAAACAGGAAACGGTGAACAAATTCTGATATTGACGAAGAGGTTTCTTATTCCGCCTCCCGGGCTATGGGGAAATCCCTGCAGTTTTTGGTAAAGACGATACGAGATACCGCGAAATGATGGAATCCTATAATAAGTGCAGCTAAATAATGAATCTTACACTTAAGAACCCCCCTCCCCCTCCCCAATAAATAATTAATGGGCATCATGGCGGGATTGCGATGATAAATGGCTTCCTCAAGGTCAGGGGGGGATGGCCGGCATTCATTATCCCCGTACAGATCGCTTACCGCAGCGCTTTTTATTTTTACTTGTTTCATAACTTTTTCTCAGTTCTGGCAATTTTTGACTTGTTTGGTCTCTGAGGCCCGATGAGAAATGATCGCAGATCGGGAAGCGGCTCCGGCACAGGTTGTGAGGGGAAAGGGAAAATTTACACTAATGTCATATACAGGAAAGAAAAATCAGAGGCAGGGACCGTGTGATGAATGGGGTGCAGGTCGCTGGGTTTGGTGACGGGTTATAATCATTGTCTTCTTGTGTGTCTAATATAGGTTAATTCCAATTCCCAATCCCCGGCAGAGGATGCAGGTGATCAATTAGGTCCAAGGTGTTAATTAGTTGTCTATTTTCCATTTAATTAACAGGTCAATACAGGATGAGTGTGTGCGGGTGCGCAGATGTGCATGTGTGTCTTAACCAGAATCTTTGGCTACGTTTTCCATCTGTACAGGAGACAAATGAGAAATCATGGCTGTCATAATTCATGTTTCATAACTATCTGCGTACAGAAATATTGTTGGGGATCTCAAATGAATCCCCGATGTCAAGTGTGGGGAGCAATAATGTATTTATGTGTCTGCGGAAGAAAGTATCATTGAATCTTCATGTTTGGTATGCCTGGACTTAATATCAGGCTGGGATATCTAGGCTCCACCGCACTCATACAGGATGAGTGCATGCGTGTGTGTGCGTGGGTGCGCGCGGGTGTATGTATGCCTTAACCAGAATCTTTGGCCGCCTTTTCCGTCTGGCCAAACCTCTGTACAGGAGACAAATGAGAAATCGTAGCTGTCATAATTCAGGTTTCATAACTATCTGTACACAGAAATATTGTTGGGGAACCCAAGTATTTATTTATCTGTGGAAGAAAGTAGCATTGAATCTTCATCTTTGGTATGCCTGGACTTAATATCAGACTGGGATGTCTAGGCCCCACCAGCAGGACCCCTGCAGATCAGCTGTACTGTAAATTTTTCAATGTAAATATACCAGCTCATAGTAGCGAGTGTGATGAATGAGTTAGAGGGGTATTCTGAGACTAAAATATTTATGACCCATCCTTATTAGATAATGGGGGGATGCAGCACCTCACCGATTGGCTATATGAAGAGCGTCTGATCAGCTGATCTGTGGGGGACATAAACGACAATTTGGGAAGTTTCATGATGTTTACTAATTACTCATAACAAAGAACAACTTGGATATGAGAATGAATGAGAGAGATAACATCTTTCACTTGTGGCCTTCGGGTGTCTGGCCTGCCCAAGGGGAGTCTCCCTCTCCTTCACACAGAGCTCATCATGTTCCTCCTTCTCCGCAGTTCCCTTGCCGGGCATCGACCTGGTGACGTACTGTCCTCTGTTCTTAGGGCTTCGATCTTCCGTCTCTGTCTATCTCCCAGTCTATAAGCCATGTCCTACTCTCGGACTTTCTGCGCACAAATCCTGGATCTGTACCAGTATGTCCACACAGAGGAATTTGGAGCTGATTTTGAGGCGGATTCTCCTTCAAAATCAGCTCCAAATTCTGTCTGAAACCAGCCTCCATTTATTTCAATCGTAGGCACACACTTTTTTAGTTTCAGCTAGTGGGAAGAATAAGTGTCATGCTGGATACCCCGCAGATTCCTCCTAAGAACTCCCATCTAAATTAATGGAGCGGAAAGCGTTTGGGCTATTCCGTTCCCCTCTGTGCTATAAAAATACGCAACAAGCAGCACTTTTCTCTCTGCATTTTTCATGCCGATACCACATGGACCCCATCATAGTCTATGCGGGCTGTGAATTTCCTAAGGTATTTGTTTTTTATATGGATTAGTCTTCCTGAATGGAAACCATGTGCAGATGTGAACCGGCTGTCAGACAGCACCGCACCTCTCATGAGGCGACCTGAAGCGACCACTTCAGGCGGTGCTATGCCAGGGCCCGGGGGGGCGGCTATTTTTGCTGACCTAAGCCAGTCCAGGACAAGCTGTCCTGGACTGGCTCAGCGTCACCGTCTCAGTAGCCTGGCACGGGAAGCGAGCGGTGGATTGGGGATGCCCTGTGGACGCAGCTCTGCTCCAGCGGCCTCCCCTCACGCTTAGCAGAGAGCAGGTCCTCTCCCTGCCTGCTCTCTGCCTGCTAACGCCGTCCCCTCCGCCCCGCCCCCTACTCCTGGGGGTGGGGGTGACTTTCTGTCGTCCGCTTCAGGCAGCAAAAAAGCTAGGTTCACCCCTGCGTCAGACACCCATGTAACAAAAAGGATTGCTAAAAGTGGACATCCCCTTTAATTACTCATTAATAGACTTCTTTTGGTGAAATTTACCTTGACCCACAGCTAAATCCCCAGATCCTGTGTACCGTCATTTTCGGTCTTTCATCCTCCTCTTGGCGTTGACATCCCCCCGTCTGTGTTATTCAAACTTTATGAAAAGTCAGAGACCTTTCGACTGAATTCTAATGACAGTCGCCGAGCCGCTCCGGAGAGATTGACAAGGTAATGGAACATTCGGCGCAGATCACTTATTATAATGCAAGGAGGAGAATGTCGTCTTGTGCATCTCCAGTGGATATAACACAGCACTAGGAAACTTGGAGGACATCATCAAAGGTTTCCAGCAGACTAAGTGAATATCATCCCGCTCCTCATTTTCCCCACTCTTGGAAATTATACATGTTGGAACTGTCACATTTTCTATACACTTATGTTGATGGTCGGAGATAAAAGTGGGTTCATTATGTAGGGGCAGGAGGGAGAACTACTTACACTCTCTGCGGCTCGTGTGCATTATGTATTAAGAGTCACAAACAGCCGTGTTAACTCGCTATTAAGCATCTGCCGCATCCGCCGCCTGCAAACATTAGCGCTAATGTCTTAGGACAGATTTTACATCCAATGTAACGTCGACTGCAGCCTCCTCTTACCATCTTGTCTCAATGTTTTGTTGGAATTGTAGCTTCTTATATCGTTATAAACTATATTTGGGGAGTGACGAAGACCCCCCCTCCTCTCCAGCACCCCCCTCACATTGCTGGATGAATGGTCTAGCCCTAAATATTATACTATATTTGAGAACTGACAACTCCCCCGAGAACCTTCTGTACCAGAGCCCGACTACTTGTCATGTATAATATAGCGGAGGAGACTGTGGGCCCCCCCGCAGCACCAGGGCCCACGTGGGACATTAGCGCTTGCCTCCCGTCTGGAAGGAGTCCGCAGGAGGACCCCCCCCGAACGGAATATCAGCGCAACTGCAAGCGCTGGACAGTTAAAGCGCACGGACCCCATAGACTATAATAGGGTCCATGTGCTTACAGCGCGCTGCCCGTATGAATCATTTATGGGGTGCGTGCGCTTTACCTGCACAGCGCTCCTCCTAAACACTCTCCTCCTGCTACTTGTGGACTTGGTGACTCTCCTTTAGTCGAATAGTGATTTCACCTGAAACGAGCATTTTTCCCATAGACTATAATGGGATTCGATATTCAATCAAGTAGTCGAATATTGAGGCTCTACTTGAGACGAATATCGAATCTCGAATATTTCACTACTCGCTCATCTCTATTCATTGCTATTACAAATGATAACACATTGGCTTTATTCTATAGGTTGTTGCGGTTACACAGATACTTAATGTGAACATGGTTATTAATGGATGTATACATTTATTTTACAACTTTATTTTTGACATTTTATGCAGTTTTATTTTTTTGTTAACTTTTATTTTTAACTGTAATGTATTGGAATATACGATAGATAGATAGATAGATAGATAGATAGATAGATAGATAGATAGATAGATAGATAGATAGGAGATAGATAGATAGATAGATAGATAGGAGATAGATAGATAGATAGATAGATAGATAGATAGATAGATAGGAGATAGATAGATAGATGATAGATAAGAGATAGATAGATAGATAGATAGATAGATAGATAGGAGATAGATAGATAGATAGATAGATAGATAGATAGATAGGAGATAGATAGATAGATAGATAGATAGATAGATAGATGATAGATAGATAAGAGATAGACAGATAGATAGATAGATAGATAGATAGATAGATAGATAGATAGATATGGGATAGATAGATAGATAGATAGATAGATGATAGATAAGAGATTGATACATAGATAGATAGATAGATAGATAGATAGATAGATAGATAGATAGGAGATAGATAGATAGGAGATAGATAGATAGATGATAGATAAGAGATAGATAGATAGATAGATAGATAGATAGGAGATAGATAGATAGATAGATAGATAGATAGATAGATAGATAGGAGATAGATAGATAGATAGATAGATAGATAGATAGATAGATAGGAGATAGATAGATAGATAGATAGATAGATGATAGATAGATAGATAGATAGATAGATCGATAGGAGATAGATAGATAGATAGATAGATAAGAGATAGACAAATAGATAGATAGATAGATAGATAGATAGATAGATAGATAGATAAGAGATAGATAGATAGATAGATAGATAGGAGATAGATAGATAGATAGATAGATAGATAGATAGACTAGATAGATAGGAGATAGATAGATAGATAGATAGATAGATAGATAGACTAGATAGATAGGAGATAGATAGATAGATAGATAGATAGATAGATAGATAGATAGATAGATAGACTAGATAGATAGGAGATAGATAGATAGATAGATAGATAGATAGATAGATAGATAGATAGATAGATATGGGATAGATAGATAGATAGATAGATAGGAGATAGATAGATAGGAGATAGATAGATAGATAGATAGATAGATGATAGATAAGAGATAGATAGATAGGAGATAGATAGATAGATAGATAGATAGATAGGAGATAGATAGATAGATAGATAGATAGATAGATAGGAGATAGATAGATAGGAGATAGATAGATAGATAGATAGATAGATAGATGATAGATAAGAGATAGATAGATAGGAGATAGATAGATAGATAGGAGATAGATAGATAGATAGATAGATAGATAGATAGATAGATAGATAGATAGATAGGAGATAGATAGATAGATAGATAGATAGATAGGAGATAGATAGATAGATGATAGATAGATAAGAGATAGACAGATAGATAGATAGATAGATAGATAGATAGATAGATAGATAGATAGATAGATAGATAGATATGGGATAGATAGATAGGAGAGAGAGAGATAGATAGATAGATAGATAGATAGATAGATAGATAGATAGATAAGAGATAGATAGGAGATAGATAGATAGATAGATAGATAGATAGATAGATGATAGATAAGAGATAGATAGATAGGAGATAGATAGATGATAGATAAGAGATAGATAGATAGATAGATAGATAGATGATAGATAAGAGATAGATAGATAGATAGATAGATAGATAGATAGATAGATAGGAGATAGATATCACTCAGGTATCACTCCAAAAATACTGAAAACATACTTTAGTAGCCAATACAATTGGTCTAATATTCCGCTTCTATAGTTTTTCACTATTATTGGAGCCGCCTGTGGTTTTCAGTTTTGGATATTAT